>NC_054834.1:87022465-87332777 GCF_018345385.1 Vulpes lagopus | reverse complement strand
CCAAGCCTACAATTTCACAGAATGAGAAAATGAAAGCCAGAACACTTCCAGAACTCAAGTTGCAAAGAAGTTAACAGAACACCAATTTTTCTTGCCTTTCGCCTCAAAAACTCCTTCCTAATCCTTAGCCTCAAATATTTGTTAGAATAAAAAGTTTAACAGATTAACTGTTCATAAAGTCACAGGGAAAATTCCATGAGAGACTTTAAATTCTTCACATCAATTAAGAGGGAAAAAGGAAAAAAAAAAAAAAACCAAAACAGTTATTTGATCTCTTTAGGCAGAAAAAAAAAGATGTTGCTATTAGAAAAATGCACTTTGCCAAATGCAGACCTCCCTCAAAACTGATGAGTTCAGTTTTAAAATCAAACCCAAATTATGTGGTTCTCAAAGTTGTTAATGCATGGAGAAACCCCATTTCCTGCAAGTGAGTCAGCTTCTGCACGATTGTTCATAATGCTTCCAGCACTGCAAACATAGTTGTTTGGTTTAAATTAATTTTACAGTTCTTTGGCTAACTGAGAAGGTCCATTGTAAAATATCTCTGTGAGCTAGATTTGGGATTTTTTAAACCAAAGTACTGATTTGGCTGGTTTAAAGTTTGTTTGTGTGTGTGTGTGTGTATGTGTGTGTGTGTGTGTGTGTGTTTATTTTTGTATAATCATTTCTCATGGTTCGGCTCCCACAAGCATAATCTCCTTAGTTCCAAGGTAAAATATTATGTTCCTTATTGTTTCACAAATAAATGCTATTGTTTAAAAAAGCCAAAAGAAAGCATTTGGAAAGGCTACTGGGATGTAGTCAGTGTCATTACATGCAGAAAAAAAGGGAGATACTAGTGGCCAGAACCTGAAATATTATCTATTCCCTGGGAAAGTCAGTCCCTTGGGTGCCAGCTATAGCTGCTGGTGCTAGGAGAAAGTCTGGCCCAAAATGACTATAATGTGCAGGAAGCATGGCCCTAGGCAAGAGCTGGCTGTCCGGAATGTCACCGAGCATGAGAGATCCAACAGAGGTTAAGAGGGTCAGGAATTCCAGGCAGGCAGGTGGGCAGTCAGTCCCGGGAAAATCTGTCTACAGACAGCAGAGATCCAGATAACAGATGGAAGTAGAATTTCCCCATGGGGGACTATCTAGCAGAGAAGAGACCAAAGCAAGTTACGAAGGCTGGGATTCAGACAAGAAAGCAAGAGTAGAGTAATGGAAGGGAGCCAGAGTTGAGGAATAAGGCACAAAGCCAGTCATCCTACTGATCTTCAAGGTCAGGAGCAAACTAGCAGCAGGTGTGATTTGATCCTCTGTCCCCAAATAGAAGGCTTTACATGCTCAAAAGCCTCCCACGCACGGTCAGATTCCCAGCTCTGGATCCTGGACTAAGCCTGCCTGCCAAGTGACTTAGCTGGAGAGGAGGAGGCTGGGCGGGACTGTGCAGAGGCAGTGACGGTATGAGCACTACATTTTGCCAGTAACTGAAAAATCCAGGAAGTGAAAGCTTCAAATGCCCAACACTTCCACTGAGGTTTGATATTGCATGCCAAGGACGGCTCATACATAATTTACCATTCTCAGATACCTGAGCATTTAGCATCCTACCTGGAAAAGTATTTGATCATGAGAAGAAACAAGAGTTGATGTTTTACTTACATAAACCAAACCTAAGGATACCCTCCAGAGGAAAGAACTTGGAAGTTAGTCTCCAGAGGGCAGGCTTCAGGTCAAGGACGTTCCGGCCCTAGTTGCAGTATCTCAGCCACCACCCAGATTGGTTTTCGTCACGTGCACACTGGCAAGATGAGTTTACAGGTTCATTCTGGCTCTATCTTTCTACATGTTTCTTCCCAAACTTAAGGGATAAGTACCACTTAAGTATCCAGGGGTTTTTCTTCTAGACAGTTCACATGGCGTTCATACACTGAACATAAAGGCTTAAATGAAAAACAAAAAAATAAAAAGTACTTTGCCTTCAGTAGCTTCTGAAAGTCATTACAATCTAATAAGTAAATAGCTTGTATTTGAAGCACATTCATACCACTGTATTAAGAAACCATAATAAAGGAACATTACAGTTCTATTAAGCCAATTCTCTAACATGTATATGATTGAGTTTTTGTTCCTCTATTTCTGCTTTACAAAGAGAAGAAATTAAGACTTAAAAAAAAAAAGACTATGCTAAAGTTAAAAAAAAAAAGACCATGAAAGCACTGAAATAATGACTGGAGACAGGCTCTTCTGTCAATTTGAAGAATGACTAATGAAAAGTCAGAGCTTCAGCTCATGCTTTCTCAAGAAGCCACGTTTGTATTGTGTTAAACATTCACTTTTATTAATCTGTAGCATATGTAGTTTGTAATATCCAATAAAAATATAAATATGTCACAGAGATAAAAAAATAGACCTGTCTCTTGAGACTTGTTCAATGGATAGTCAGTGAATTATGTGATTGAAGATAATTAAATACCAATATTTGAGAATAATTTCAAATTCTTAAAAGCATTTAGCTGCTTAAGAGTGAGAAGTTTGATGATAATTTGAATAAACGAAAAATTATGATTCACAAATATGCTTATTCTGCTCTTTTTATAACATATTCATAATTTATATAACAACCCATCTTCACAGGCATTTGTTCCCAGTGAATATATAGAGCGATGTACTTGCATATGTATTAAACTAGGATACAAATATCTCTCTGCATTTTCCTTAAAAAGTTGAAACATAGAAGCAGCCTGCCAATTAAATAGATAGCAATATTTCTACAAAACAGCCAAGTAATCCTATTGAGCATGATCACATGTTGAAAAATTCTTCCAAAGTGGGACGCAGAATAATTTTGCTAATCTTCATTTAGATTTATACAAGGCAGACAAAAATAAATAAATAAAAAGTAACAGAAATATTTTATCTAGTTAGTGGGCTGAAGGAAACAATCTCATTTACAGATATATTAAAATAATAAACATTTTACAACAATTCTGGGGCCATAGTCAATAAATGAAATTTTGGTAAATTCCCAAGCAACGTAATTGTGTAGCTTTGCTACTTTCTAAGGTATTTCAGCTGAAATCTCTGTACCCGAGTTTTCCCTGTATTTACGTTATTAACAGGGCCTTCATGAAATGGAAACTTTCATTCATTCTGGTATGTATTTCTTCAGGAAATGTTTATTTAGCTCTTCTTTTTCAAACACCGGGGGACTACATATTGATCCAATAAAGAGGAAGGAGCTATTATTCCTACTCATGAGGATCTCTCACTGGGTCATGGCTGGATGTCAGAATTCCTCTATCCTCCATTAAAATAGCCCTTTGACCTTTCTGTATATGATACCACTTAAGATACTTAATTTATGTAATTTCCCCCTTACCATTTCACAGCATTTCTTGAAGGGATTAGTTTCAGTGTATACTGAGATCTCATTTGAAAATTTTTAGGCTGTATTTGTATTTTCTTGAAATTATTTGAGAACATTAAGTAATGACTTATTTTTAAATTACAGCTGTATTTATTCCATATACCATATCTGAGGAAAACTATAAAGATATAGTAAAAAGCCAAAAAAGACATTTTATTTTTAAAAAGATAAGCATCTTTAATGCTATTTGATTTACATTTGATTCTCTTTACAATAATCTTTTTAAATCCCTTTAAAATTATATTTCTTTCACTACCTTCTCACTAGAATCTTTTCTTTTACATATTTCTCATACAGCTTTAGATTTTCTTTGTATTTCTACTCTACCTAAGCTCTAGCTTCATTCTTTGATCCACAGAATACCTAAAACATTGAATCTGCTCATCATGCAACCCAATAACCTTTGCTTTGTTGTACTATTTCTGTTACTTACCTAATTAGAAATGGGAATTATATAAAATATTTAATTTAACAACTTAAAAGTTTTAGAATAATGACTCATTGTTTCATACATGTATATTTCTTATCCAAATCAAATAAAACATGACATCAAAAACATAAAATGAGGGGAGAATGAAAATGATGAGCTTTAGGATGGGACCAAACTTAAATTGTTATCAACTTAAAGTAGACTTATAGAAATAAGTTGTTACATGTAAACCTTATGGTTACCACAGAACAAAAACCTATAGCAAATACACAAAAGATAAAGAGAAAAGAATATAAGTATACCATTAAAGGAAATCATCAAACCACAATGCTAGAGAGCAAGAGAACAATAAATGAATAGACAAGACAGCAAGAGAAAAATAAATGGATACACAGGAACTTCAAAAATAGCCAGTAAGCATTTAACAAAATAGCAATAAGTACACATCTATCAATATTTACTTAAAAAATAAATGGCTAAATTCTCCAATCAAAAGACAAAGTAGGGCAGCCCCGGTGGCGCAGTGGTTTAGCACCGCCTGCAGCTCAGGGCGTGATCCTGGAGACCCAGGATCGAGTCCCACGTCTGGCTCCCCGCATGGAGCCTGCTTCTCCCTCTGCCTGTGTCTCTGCCTCTCTCTCTCTAGCTGCGTCTCTATGAATAAATAAATAAAATCTTTAAAAAAAAAAAAGACAAAGTAGCTGTGAATAGATTAAAAAATAACAACAAGACCTATCTATATGCTGTCTCCAAATACACACTTTAGATGCAAAGACACAGCCCAAAAGTGAAGGATGGAAATAGATATTCCTTGCAAATGGAAACCAGAGAAAGCTGGATTACATCAATGGATAGATCATCAAGACAGAAAATCAATGAGGAAACATTGGCCTTAAATGACAAATTAGGCCAGCTGAGGATTTAACACATATGTACAGAATATTCCGTCCAAAACCAACAGAATACACATTCTCTCAAGTTCACCCGAACGTTTTCCAGGATAGATCATATGTTAAGTCATAAAATCAGTCTTAATAAACTTAAGAGAATTGAAATATCAAGCATTTTTTCTCACCACAAAGCTAGAAAATAGTTACCTGAAGAAAACTAGAAAATTCACAAATATACAGAGGATAAACAACATGCTACTAAAAAACAAAAACAAAACAAAACAAAAACAACAACAACAACAAAATCCAGTGGTTCAAAGAAGAAACCAAAAGAAAAATTCAAAAAACTACCTTGAAAAAACAAAAATGGAAATAGGACTTGTCAAAATTTGTGGGATGCAGCAAAAGCAGTTCTAAGAAGGAAGTTCATAGCAATAGATACCAACCTCAAGAAACAAGAAAAATTTCAAAGAAACAACCTAACTTTACACCTTAAGGAACTAGAAAAAGAACAATTAGAGCCCAAAGTTAGTAGAAGGAAGGAAATAACAAAGATTAGAGTAGAAGTAAATGAAATAGAAACTAAAAAGACAATAGAGAAGGTCAATGAAAATAAGAGCTGGTTGGTTGAAAAAATAAACGAAAGTAACTTTTAACCAGAGCCATGAAGAAAAAAGAGAAGTTTCAGATAAATGAAATCAGAAATGAAAGACCAGATGTTACAACTGATACCACAGAAATACAAAGATTCAAAGAGACTACTATAAACAATTATACACCAACAAAATGGGCAAATTCCTAGAAACATAATATTCCACAACTGAATCAAGAAGAAATAGAAAATCTGGACATTAAAATTACTATTAAGGAAATTGAATCAGTAATCAAAAAACTCCCCAAAACAACAAAAAAATCTAGAATCAGGTGGTTTCACTGGTGAATTCTTCCAAACATTCAAAGGAGATCTAATACTAATCCTCAAACTCTTCCAAAAAAAATTGAAGTGGGAACTCTTCCAACCCATTTTATGAGGCCAGTACTCTCTTCACACCAAACCAATGAGGATACCACAGGAAAAGAGAATTGTAGGCCAATATCTCTAATGAACATAGGTATACTACACAAATCCTTAGCAAAATATTAACAAACAGAATTCAACAATATATTAAAAATATCATATACCATGATTTTAGGAATGAGAGGATGGCTCAACATCCACAAATCAATCAATGTGATACACCATATTAACAAAATAAAGAGTAAAAATCATCTCAATAGATGCAGAAAAAGCAGTTGACAAAATCCAACACCCATTTATGATAAAAAGCTTTCAACAAAGTGGCGATAGATGGTATGTACCTCAACAAAATAAAAGCCATATATGACAAGCCCAAAGCTAACATCATACTTAATGGTGAAAAGCCAAAAGCCTTTACTCTAAGAACCGAAAAGAGACAAGGATGTTCACTCTCAGGACTCCTATTCAGCATAGTAATGGAAGTCCCAGCCAGAGCAATCAGTCAAGAAAAAGAAATAAAGGCATCCAACTTGGAAATGAAGAAGTAAAACTGTTACTATTTGCAGATAACATGATATATAGAGAAAATCATAAAAACTCTATCAAAAAACTACTGACACAAATAAATTCAATCAAGTTGCATATACAAAATCAGTACACAAAGATATTTTGCATATACACTAATAAACTATCAGAAATAGAAATAAAGAAAACAATTCCATTTATAATTGCACCAAAAAGAATAAATATCAGGAATAAATTTAACTAAGGAGATGAAAGACGTATATATTGCAAACTAGAAGACATTCATGAAGGAACCTGAAGACACAGCAAATGGAAAGATATTCCATGCTCATGGATTGAAAGATTCAGTATTGTTACAATGTCATTAATCTGCAAATCAATCTACTAAGTCAGTGGAACCCCTATCAGAATTTCCACATTTTTCAAAATATAGAGCAAATAATCCTAAAATCTGTATAGCACCACAAAATACCCTGACTAGCCAAAGCCATCTTGAGAAAGAACGAAGTTGGAGGCATCTTGGTCTCTGATGTCAAACTATATTACAAAGCTCTAGTAATTAAAACAGAACGATAATGGAGTAAGAACAGACATATAGATCAATGGAGCAGAAGCTCAGGAATAAACCCACTCATCTCTGGTCAATTAATTTACAACAAAGGTGCCACGAACGTACAATGGGGAAAGGGCAGTCTCTTCACTAAATGGTGCTGGGAAAACTAGGGAGCCACATACCAAAGAATGAAATTCAACCACTATCTTACACCATATACAAAAATTAAATCAAATGAATTAACTGAAATGCATTAAAGACTTAAATGTAAGACCTGAAATCATAAAACTTCTAGAAGAAAACAGGCAGTGGATTCCTTGGCATAGTTCTTGGTGATAATTTTTAAATCTGATATCAAAAGCAAAAGCAACAAAAGTGAAAATACATAAGTGGGATTACATCATACTAAAAAGCTTCTGGACAGCAAAGGAAATCATCAGCAAAATGAAAAGTCATTCTGCAAATGGGAGAAAATATTTGCAAATCATATATCTGACAGTATAAAAAAATTCCTACAACTCAACAATGAAGAAACAAATAATCCGATTAAAATAAGCAGAAGATCAGAATAGAAATTTTTTTATATATGACTAACAGGTACATAAAAAGATGCTTCCCATCATTGATCATCAGAGAGATGCAAATCAGAACCACATTGAGATATCACCTACACATGCCAGAATGGCTATTATCAAAAAGACAGGAAATCACAAATGTTGATGAGATGTGGAGAAAAGTGAACTCTTATGCATGCACTGTTGGCTAGAATGTTAATTGGTGCAGCCACTATGGAAAATGGCAGGGAAATTCCTCAAAAAATTAAAAATAGAGTTACCATATAACCTAGTAATTCCACTTCTGTGTATTTACTCAAAGAAAATGAAGTCACTAACATCAAAAGATATATGCATGTCATGTTCAGCAGCATTATTTACAATATGGAACAGGCAAACAAGCTAAGTGTCCATTAATAGATGAATGAATAAAGAAATTGTGGAATATATATGTAATGGAATATTATTCAGCCATAAAAAAGAATGAAGTCTTTCTATTTATGACACCATGGGCATTATGCTAAGTAAAATAAGTCAGGCAAAGAAAGTCAAATACTGTCTGATCTCTTTTATATGTGGAATCTGAAAAAAAGGCTCACAAATATTAAAAATAAAAATATGAAAAAAATTGTATTACAGATGCTTGACCTAACTTCATTGAAGGTGATGGGACTAAAAATTGCCTAAATAACTTAAGAAATTAGTAGAAACTATAAAGAGTAAAGGAATGATACATAAAACTTTACTACAGTTTAAAAAGTTGTTTCCCGTGGAAGTATAGGTTAACAATTTTATACCACTATACATGTATACTGGGATTGAACAAATAAGCAAATAGATAATGGATAATGATTAAAAAAAAGAACAGATAAAATTTTAAATGAAATAGAAATAAGTAGGGGCAGTTAAATGCCTGCCTTCAGCTCAGCTCATGGTCCCAGGGTTCTGGTATGGGTTCTGGTTCTGTGTCTGGCTTCCTGCTCATCAAGGAGTCTGCATCTCCCTCTTCCTCTCTCCTCCCCACCCTACTCATGTCTGTATTCTCTCTCAGATAAATAAATAAAATCTTAAAAAATAGAAATAAGTATACTTTGAGCCCTTTTAGGAAGATAGATGATGGATGATGGATAGATGATAGATACATAGATGATAGATGATAGAAGATAGATGATAGATATATGATAGATGATAGATAGATGATAGATAATAGATAGATGATAGATAGATAGATAGATAGATAGATAGATAGATAGATAGAACTTACAGTATATATTTATATATGTATTTTTATCATGATCATATGGATGCTCCACTTAAGCCTTTTTTTGCTGTGGCTAGAAAGTTGGGGAGGAAGCCTGAAGAAAAGACTCGCCTTCTTGGAGGGTTCAGACAGATAGCATGTGTGACAGCATTAACACCTACCATTCTCACTTTTATTCAGCTCCAACCTCCAGTTTCACATGGATGCCTACTTTGCTTAGCCCTAATGGTTTAGGGACTGAATTATTCAGAAAGGATGGAAAGAAGAAAGGAGAGCTGAGGGGCACCTGAGTGGCTCAGGCAGTTAAACATCTGCCTTCAGCTCAGGTCATGACCCCAGGGCCCTGGGATTGAGCCCCACATAGGGCTCTCTATTCAGGGGAGAGCCTGCTTCTCCCTCTGCCTCTCCCTCCTGCTTGAGCTCTCTCCCTGTCTCTTTCTCTCAAATAAATACATAAAACATTTTTTTAAAAAAGAAAGGAAGGCTGAAAGGAGATTTGATTTCTCAGTTGTCCCTAAAGCTTTGTAAATTCTGATTTTATTAGAAAAAAGATTATTTTGACTGCAGAGTATTAAAGAGTTATTGTGGAATAATCATATCTAGCTAAAGTGATATTTTATAATTATCATTTTCCTCCAAAGGGATGGCCAGTTACTTTATTTTATAATTATCATTTTCCTCCAAAGGGATTGCCAGTTACTTTATTTCATTGAGTTCATGCCATATACAGGTATAATAATGATTCTGCCTTTGTTCAGTTAAAAATTATACCATTGATAAGCTATACCTTTCATCAATAAGTTATATGTTTCAAATGCCTGAATCCTTGCATCCTCATTCAACTCATCAATCCTGCTCGTCTTTTGGAACTAGGTTCCCCAAAGTTTACGTGGAAAATAATGGAACTTCTGAAACTTACCTACCCAGTAGAATTGTTTCACTTTCCCTTTGGGTATCCTTGTGTTCAGTACATAATTCTCGTAGAGCTGCTGAAACAAAAATACTGCACTTTGGTGTGTATAGAGTTGATCTCTCCCCGAACCTCACCTTTGCTCACCAGAATGAAAGCCTCACAAAGGCAATTACTCTGCCTTATTTGTTTTTGCAGTTTCAAGCCAAGTAACTGGTCTTTATTTGATACTTAATAAGTGTCTGCTTAAATGAATAATGAATTAATGTTGTTTACATAAGGTGGTACATTACTTTTTCTTCCTTGTGCTTAATGGCCATGTTTTTAAGCCAACCACTTCAATTTAGGCAGGTAGTTTGTGTCAATAGGGTAGCCATATTTAACTGAGTTTGCAAGGAAGCCTCATTCTAATCTTGTTATAAATAAATGAACTGCAAATGATGATGAAGCCTTTATTGAGCACTTGCAAGTCTCCAAATATTATAATCTGCCTAAATAAAATTGGTCTAGAACAAAGTAAGCATGCTTTATACAAAAATTGATTTAGAAAAGACATTAAACCCAGGTAAGTGTCCTAACTATGAGATTGGTGAACTCCATGAAATATGATGGAAAGGAAGAACACAGAATGACAAACAAAAGGTGCTTGTTTCAGAGGAAAGGGTTGGTGCTAGTGGACTCCCCAGAAGGCAGTGACCTCTTGGGTTGAGTTCTTTCAAAGACTTTCAAGTCTCCACTCTGAGCATTAACATGGCAGGGCATGGTTCCCAGAAAAATGAAAATGACTTGTAAATGTCTTAAAGAAATAAATGATAAGCTAATACTTATTGTTTAATACTTAACACTTTTATAACCATTATTCTATTTATCCCCACAAAAACCTTTATTACCCCATGCTTTATAAATGAGAAAACAAAGTTACAAAAGGCTTAGTAATTTGGCCCAGGTGACATACCTCAGAATAAAGAAGCTAATATTTGAATCTGATGTCAGTACATTCCAAACCACTCTCCTGTTCCCAAACTTAAAAGATAACACAAAAACTCTTCAGATGATGAAATTTTACAAATCCAGTTTCACATCCCTTGTAATGATCTTGGGAAAACCAACCACTGTCTTCCAATTTTGCAATGTCCTAGTATGTGTTTGAAAGTCATGGAAGTCTCCCCTGTATACCATTAGGATAACTAAACGATCATTCCACAAGGGTCTTTTTTAATGGGATATGTTGAGATCTCATACAGCAACATAACACTGACTTTTCCCTTTCCATCTTATTTTTGCCATTCAGTAGAAATTATCATCCTTTAGGACTTCTTATCAAGATGGTTTTGTAGGCTACTAATTTTTCCCAACATTTATATGTAAAACATATTTTATCCTAGTGGGGAGATATACTAAAAAATGAAAATCGATTTAAATAGCCTATGTATATTGTCTAACTTATGTCAATGGAAATATTTCCTACAGCTTGTGAGTTTTTTGGTCTTTTTCAAACAAAGTACTTTATTTGCCCATGTTACTTAAACAAGTGATGATCAAGAAAGAAATATGTTACTCTAGTCTAAGCATTGTGTAGGGAAAAAAATACCATGGCAACTGAAGGAGGCTGAAAATCATTACTCATTCCTAGGGGCAATATTTAGATATGGATAGCAGGCATTATGCCAGCCCGGCAGATGGGCATATTGAAGCCCTTACTTATTGGTATGAAATATTAATAGTGAGGGCATGATTCCAGGCTGAGAACATAAAAACAAATTACTTTGGAGGTTAAGGGGATATGCCATCACTAATCCATCGCTGAGCTGAATTAGCCTTCAGAAATAAAAAATGGCTCCAAATCACATGTCTAACTTAATACTAAACTTATTTTAACCAGGTGGGGTTTGAAGAAACTATAGGAAGCTATTATGAGTTTTCTAAGTTTATGAAATATGGGACAAAAAGTTTGGTGCAGTAGAAGATATATTGATCTAAGGGAGCTAAAAATGAACAGAATGGGGATCTACCTCAGAAGTACAATCATGTTGTAATTTTACAGATGCAAAAATATTGTGTTGTCCTTCCGTAATCCTAAACCAATAATCCTTCTCATCCTTAATGTTATAAAGAATTAGTGGCCAAGGTCACTCATAAAAATAATAAGGGAAATAAGCTGTATAAATGTCTCTTGAAATTTACCACAAGAGTTCTTCCCAAGATTTTCTAAGAAAGAAAAGCAGAACAGATGAAATGTAGAGCAATTTTAGGGTTTAGTGAATTCTCTTTCACCTCTCTGGACCTCAATTTCCTTGGGGGTACATGGCTTGCTTTATGTTGGCAGAGCTAAGAAAATTCATTGAGAAGAATTCTGCAAATATAACACTTTCAAGGTCCATGCTAATACTTTTAACTGGGACTTAGTACCTGTGAAATTTCTGCCATATTCCTCATCCTTGGTCATGTCATTTGAACTCTGGTTCATAGCTGTAAATTAGGTTGAACAAAATGTCATACCACGTCACACGGAGATTCTGGAATGAGAGCTTTAAAAAAAAAAGAAGTAAAGGTAGAAATGTAGATGGAAAAACAGGACAAGGAAGCAGCATATGTGTGGTTATAATTGTTTTAAAATGAATTATATGTGGGGAGAATGCAGAAAAGAAAAATATATATGTTTTAAGTTTGGGAAGAATAATTTTGAATTTCACTAGCTCATTACTATTAGAGAATGAATGCCCAATGAAAACTTAAATTTTAGATAAATTTTAAGCCTCTGATAAAGAATTAGCTATGAGTTTTATTGAAAAAATGTCTTAAATAATCCCATAATAAATCATTGTAAATGCCACACATAAGAGAATGATAAGGGGAAAAGAGTTCTAGGAGTGGGTTTGTTTTGTTTTGGTTTTGTTTTTGTTTTTGTTTGGAAATTGACAGACTATCAGTTTCAGACAACTCTGTATAACCATGAAGAGACAATGCCATGAGCTCACTTTGTACTATTGAAAACAATCTTATTTGCAAAACTCTAATTATATGCTTTCATTCAACAGTCAACATGCTGGGTTCATTTTTTCAGCCTGGCTTTATAAACTTTGAACTCAATAACTCACTTCATTTTTTTAAAGAATAGTAGGTAATCAGTTAAATCTGGAAATTCAAGGATAACACAAGAAGTCATGAATTGTTGCAAGGCCGTTCTTTGATAGATTTCTTCCTAGATATACTACTAGCTAAAAAAAGCATAATGGTGTTGTAGGCCATGCAAATAAAACCAGCACTGAAGTAGGTGTGTGTGTGTGTGTGTGTGTGTGTGTGTGTGTGTGCATGCACACACAAATTTCCATATTGTGTTAATCAGGAAATAGGGTACAAAATGGAATAATTCACATGTAAAAGCCCACATACCTTAGAACTCTTATCAATTGCTGCTTATCAAACAGTACAGTTTATATATTCAGCACCTTCAAAAAGTTAGTCATTATATGATTCTACGCTGAGCACCACCCACAAGGGACTTAGTATTAGCCGAGTTCTCAGATGAAGAAAGCAAGTTTCCTCAGATACTGTGCGGCAGAGATCTAACTCAAACCCTTGGCAGTTGTCCCTGCCTGGGAAATGCTTATTACTGCACATTTAAACTCACTGAATATGCCATCTTTGATTTAGTGGCGGTCACTTAAATTACAAGTGTCGAAAATAGTTACCCTATGGAAAGTGACCTTGTGTTTCTGAATCAGACAAGTGACAGTTTGAAGAATGACCAAACGCAACCCTTATCCTTAAATGTTAGCAATAGCTGTAGGATCTCCATAAGGACAAGCATTATTCCCTACTGCCGTGGTCATACCAGGCTATATGGTATGAGTGTGGATACTCAACTTGAAGATGGATTGTAGAAAAGCTGAATTCATGTTAGAACATTTAAATCAGACTTTGTGAAGGGACCACACACGAACTTGCAACATGGGCAAGACAAATAAAGGAACATAAACGTTGACAAGCCAGTTTGCAAGATCCCATTACATTTGGGATTCCTAAGCAAGCTGCTTCTCTTTGGCAGAGGCTACCCTTCTCTGACCATCTGACAACACTCTGAGCCTCCTCAAAGCCCAAGCTAAGTGGGAAAGGCTCAGAGAGAGATGGGTTTGCTTCCCATGTTCCAACAGCTAAGGACCAACTTTTTTCCTTGGGTAGCTAAACCTCCACTCACTTATCCTTTGCCTAAACTGCAGAAAACTGAACTCATCCCAAAGCCTCTGCTCAGCCAATGCAGAACACCACACAGGACACCCACTCTCCATGTAAGAGATATGCAGTGTTCATAAAGCAGAAAAAGTATACGTAGAAGGACCTATGTGTTACGCTGCCAAACCCATAACCTTACAACTAAAGCCTGTCTCAATTACTCAGCTTTTTAATTATATACAAGCAATATTTCAATAAAACGTTCCACATTATAAACCAATAATAAATTTTAATTAAGGTTTTGATTAAAATTTTTATATCGCATGACAAAGGCAAAGTTTTCATTTTTACAGACGAATAAAAACTTGCTTTAAAGAAAACAAGATGTTGATGCTTTTCAACAAAAATAACTATTACCATTACTTCATAGTAAAAGCAAGAGCCACAGCAAAAATATAAATAAATGAAAATAAAGTGCCTAAAGGAAAAAGAAAAGGGGAGGAAAAACATGTTCTATGTCATGAATTTTCAATATAAATTAGATTTCTAGTTGTGGTCTTTCTAGACTATAAATAAAAATTACAGATCTGAAAAAAATCCACTACTGAGCAAAAATTGTGTTAAAATCCAACAGTCAAAAAAATTTAAAAAAATAAAAATAAAAAAATCCAACAGTCATTGGGAAGGACTTTTCCAGATTATAAAACAGTCAAATGGGAAGGATTTTTCCAGATTATAAAACAACAACAGCAAAAAGCTACTTCAATTCTATATTTTAAGTATGAAACTAGCTGACTACCCTGGCTTGGTATAAGAATCATTCCATTTCAACAGCTAACACCCTTGCAGAGACTAACATCCTGGAAAAAATGCCCTCATACTTAGTTATTTCAAGAAGGGTGAATCAGGGAATGAGCCATTGTCTGGAGTCACCTTTTAAAGAGTCTGGTTACTACCCCTTTAATCTCCTGTAAATCTGCAATATTTTTAAATCCCAAGTATTTAGAAATAAAATTATTTTTTTTTTAAATTTTGAACAGATAGCTCATGAGAGCATATTGGTTTTATCTGGTTTTTCTTCAGTTTCGGTGTTGGAAGTACGATCTTAGGCATGGACACCGTATATTCCAAAAACGATCCAATTCTTTTACATGCTCGACCAGTTTCACTAGTTCAAAGGCATAACACTTTTAACCTTGAGTGCAGCAGGTCTCCTTTTTATACATAAAGGTTAAACAGTCAGAGCTAGGACGTGACATGTTCTTTTCTGTCCCTCTGTCCTCTGTTTAATTCTGGTTGCTGGCCTCCCAGCTACATGCAGACTCTCAGCTGTCGCCACCAAGGATAAGTGGGCTCTTACCTTTCAGCCTCTGGTCTCTCCTCTCCCTGAATTCTTCTTAAAGCCAGAATTCTGTGCTACTCTTGCTCCTGTTCTGATGCGGTGGTTATAGGTTAGCTACTTCCTGAAAGGTAAAAAGAGCTTGCCAGCACAGGTCTCTCTAAGACCAGAGTCTTATATTCACAGGAAACTATGAAGTAGCCCAGAAATGCTTCAGAAATCTAAACTTCGAGTCGCAGAGAAAAAGTTGGTTCCTGCTTCATAAATTTTGTAGCAATGCAATTTGCCATTTATTTATTTATTTATTTATTTATTTATTTATTTATTTATTTGCATTTTGAGAACTCTATGTTCGTGGCTAGTTGCCCCACAAGAATTACTCTTATAGTTGGCATCCTCACTATTTTTTGGAGTTTACCCCCCCCCAAAGAGACTCAGTCTCATCACAGACCAACATATAGGTCAAGCTGATATGTCAGAAAACAAATATTTTAGAAAGCTAGAACTGATACCTACAGTGGGTGTCCGTTTCTAAAGATGAGAACAGCTCCTGTCCTGTTTTATTAATGAATACATTTCTACGGCACAACTGTACATTGTAAATTGTGTTCCTATGATTCAAATCTCCATCCATTAAATATCGCTAGTGACAAACATACCTCAGGCACACGTCCACACAGTCTACTGCCCAACATCTACGTAGACACAATTATGGAGCTACCTTTCCTCATTAGTATATATATCATCATCATTTCGGGTGTTTTTGGTCTCACATGTTTTCTTGTTGCATTCTATGTTCATACCTAAAGCTTTCATTTTAAAGTGGTTGCAACAAAGACTAATAGTGACCATGACAAAAAGAACTAATTGGGTAACTTGGAAATAATATTATAAAATGGCTATGTGTGTCTGGCTGCATAGTGTGAAGTCATAGAAATGGTAAACTAGGAGAGACATTAGCTTTTGGTTTTTATATCCTTGCTTTTAAACATTCTAAAATAAGGCAAATGGGAACATTGGTACTAGGATTAACAGCAAATATAGAAAGCATTTTATGCAGTTTCTGACATAAGTCAGCACCTTTATTACTAATTCTCCTGCTATAGATCACAATTGACTCTCACATTGACTTTTCTCCAAATAATTTATTGGGATTCTTTGGCATAGATGGATAGTTAAAGATAGCTCTTTAAACATGGTCTTGTAACTGAGTTCTTTAGAAATTATCTGTTACTTTGCAGTCTGGTTCCTTAAATTCTCTGGCTTAGTCTCCTCATCTGTTAATTGAGGAGCCTAAAATTGATGAGTTCTTAAATACTATAGTTCTATGATTTCTAAACCATTTGATATCAGAAAACTTTCACACATTTGCCACCTGTAAACCATCCATTTATTCTTTTTTTAGATGAGTACAGCGTTTTTAAAATAAGACTCTATTTTGTATCAGAACTTCATACACTTTACTCAGATACCCTTCCACCTTCCTTCCTTCCTTTATTTATTTATTTAGGTTTAGTTTTTGATTTTTGGTTTCTGTGGGAGTTCTTTTTTTGTTTGTTTGTTTTTTTAGTTTCAGAAATAGAGTTTAGTGATTCGTCTATTGCATATAATACCAGTGCTCATTACATCACATTTACTCCTTAATCCCATCACCCAGTTACCCTATGCCCTCATTCTCCTCCCCCCTCGCAACTCCCAGTTTGTTTCCTGTAGTTAAGAATATCTTATGGTATGTCTCCCTCTCCAATTTCGTCTTTTTTTATTTCTCCCTCCCTTCTCCTATGGTCCTTTGTTTTGTTTCTTAAATTCCACATATGAGTGAAATCATATGATAGTTGTCTTTCCCTGACTTATTGACTTATTTTGCTTAGTATAATACCCTTTAGTTCCATCCATTTGTTGCAAATGTTAATGGCTAAATAATATCCCCTTGTATATATGTACCACATCTTCTTTTATCCATTCATCTATCGATGAACATCTGGGCTCTTTCCATATTTTGGCTACAGTGGACATTGCTGCTATAAACACTGAGGTGCACATGCCCCTTCAAATCACTGTTTGTATCCTTTGGGTAAATACTCAGTAGTGCAATTTCTGGGTCACAGGGTAGCTCTATTTTCAGCTTTTTGAGGAACCTCCATACTGTTTTCCAGAGTGGCTGCACCAGCTTGCATTCTCACCAACAGTGTAAGAGGATTCCCCTTTCTGTGCATCCTCGCCAACATCTGTCATTTCCTGACTTGTTAACTTTAGTCATTCTGACTGGGGTAAGGTGGTATCTCATTGTGGTTTTGATTTGTATTTCCCTGATGATTTGTATTTCCCTGATGTCAAGAGATGTTGAACATTTTTTTCATGTGTCTGTTGGCCATTCCATATTCCTTTAGTGGATTAAAGCAAAAAGTAAGTTCAGAATTATGTGTGAATTCACCAAAAATGCATGTTTATATGACTATTTTATCATCATATGTAAATTTTCTGCCATAACACTACTTGCGTCTTTTACTTATTTATTTTAGATTGTCTAAATTAATTCACCAGACCTCATATCATCTATGAAACGGTTCCTTTAATAGAGCTTTAAAGTTACAAAAATTTTAAAGCAAACTTTATTTTGAAAAAAACACCAATTTGAGTAGGACACAGTAAGAGTGGGGAACATAGAATTTTATTCAAATTTGAGTAGGATGTTTTTAAGGCCCTATTTTATTTATTTATTTATTTATTTATTTATTTAAGACTTTATATATTTATTCATGAGAGACACTGAGAGAGGCAGAGACACAGACAGAGGGAGAAACAGGCTCCATGCAGGGAACCCAATGTAGGACTCCATCCCGGGTCTCCAGAATCACACCCTGGGAGGAAGGCAGGCGCTAAACCGCCGAGCCACCCAGGGATCCCCAAGGACATATTTTATTTTTAATCATACCTTGTGCATTGCAATTTGTGATCTGTTTATTCTCTAATTCATGTAGCTGATATGATTCTTTTTAAGAATTTTGATTTTGGACTCAAAACATACATTCATAGCATAGCCCACAATATGTGTAATGCCCAGTGCTTTATGATTCATTGCAACTTGAGGGAGATAGTAGGATTCTTGATTGTCACCTAAATTGGGCTTCACTACAGGTCTGGAGGAGGTGGACAGAGATAGAGGGAAGGAAACAGTTAAAGTCCTTCCAAAAATGCCACTGAAGAGTCAAGTAACTCAGATTCAGAACAGCGCCCTGTTAATAGAAAGATAGAAGAACCAACTGGAAACAGTAAAACCCTGTTTGAGCTCCCAAGACTAAAAACAGTCCCCAACTGAGCTGCTATGGAAAGGACAGCCCCTGGGTGGCAGGCACATTAAGCGTGTCCCTGTGGTTACTGCCCCCAGTGCAGGCCTCACTTGGTCTTGGCGTGCAACAGGATGAATACTGAATTTTGAATCTTCTTTATATTTATTTCCAAAATCATTCTGTAGTATCTGAAGGGAGAAAGCATTTATTTTAAAGGCACTTATGAGGGATGCCTGGGTGGCTCAGAGGTTAAGCACATTTGCCTTCAGCTTCAGGGTGTGATCCTAGAGTACCAGGATCCAGTCCCACATTGGGCTCCCTGCATGAAGCCTGCTTCTCCCTCTGCCTAGGTCTGTGCCTCTCATGAATAAGTAAGTATAGTTTTTTAAAAGGCACTTATGATAAACTTCCCAAAATGACATCTACATCAATTTAAGTAAATAACCTCAAATTATAATTTTATAGAAACATTGTGTGTTTTATTTCCTGTTGGTAAAAATCAAATGTGTCAGTTTACCACAGAAACAGTTCTTATGGTTAAAGCAACAAGCCACTTTTAAGAATGCTTTTATATGTTTTACCAGCGACCTCATACTGTCTTTTGTGATTTTAAATAACTCATTAAAACTTGTGAATATCAAAAACCCCACCAGTTTTATGTAACAGGTTGTTAATTAGGAAGAGATTTTGGAAACTCTAATTTTATTTATTAACTTATATTCAATAATTGCTTAATGCTTAAGTTTGGAAATGTTCCTGTTGTTTCCACTAGAACTCACTCTACATCCTCATTAGTCTCTAGATATCTTTTGGGTATATAGCTGACTTATTTCTGGTTATATTAAGAAAAAGAAAGGAAATGGAAAGTTCTTGAATATGATCTCTTTGCAGAAGAAAGTGCTAATTAAAGCACTACATGTTACTTTTTCTGTACATACATATGTCTTATCAAAGCAATTTA
Source organism: Vulpes lagopus (assembly GCF_018345385.1). Lineage (NCBI taxonomy): Eukaryota > Metazoa > Chordata > Mammalia > Carnivora > Canidae > Vulpes > Vulpes lagopus. The sequence goes on along the minus strand of NC_054834.1, from coordinate 87,313,461 downwards.
GCATTTAAAATTCTCTTCACAAGATGATGTGAAGTTTAAAGGTTGAACTCTAACTCTTGTATACAAATACACTTTTAAATAGTTGCTTCCTGTTATATATAAAGATAATTTTGCTCATGATTTAGGAGGCCTCTTCAAAATATCTCTGTGTGCAATGTTCTCTCCTATTTTTAAGATTAGAAAAAAATTACTATTGTCTTTACTTTCAAAGAAAGTAGTTTTACTAAAATAATTATACACCCTCACAGAGACATACTTCTCCACTCTAGTGTGGAACATTAAAATGAAAGCAATAGGGAGGCCCAGGTGGCTTAGATGGATATATGTCTGCCTTCACCTCAGGTCATGAATGATCTCAGGGGCCTGGGATAGAGTCCTTGTCCTGTGGCTCCCTGCTCAGTGGGGAGTCTGCCTCTCCCTTTCTCTCCACCACTTCCCCCTAAATTCCCCCACCTCAGCTCATTTTCTTGCTTTCTCAAATAAATAGATAAAATCTTTAAAAAAATTAAAATAGTAGATTACCTTACAAAACTTTTCACTATAAAATTAACTATGGACCTGACTAGGTGTGCCTATATCTCACTAAGAGCAAGGACTATACCTGATTCTTATTCATCTTTAAATACTTTGTTCATTGCCTGGCACATAGAAACCTCTAATAGCTTATTTGTTGAATGAACTAATTAACTACTTTAACTTGGTCTAATTGCCTGTAATAGCTTGCTCTCCTTCATTATGATTGCAATCATATAAAGAGCACTTTATTTATTTTCTGAGTATGTTTGGATACACATCTAGGTTAACAACTGAAATTTAAATACTAGTCATTGCTTCTTCAATTTGGAGCAAGGGGAGATAAAAGGTGATAGTGCAAAGGTCTGCTGCAAGTTAATCTTTGCCTATATCATGAATTCACCAATTAATATTTAATGAGCACCTATAGTATATGAATTTGTGTGCTAAGTAGTGAGAAACAAGTATTTTAAAATATTTCAGATATTTTTTGCCTCCAGAAACTTTCAATCATGTTTCCCATCTTGGACTGCAGTAGAGGATTTTATTGTTTCTAATTATTTAATCATCTCCCAGTAAGAGAATTGACATCCTTGCCACATTGATGTTGAACTTAACCATACAATATGTCTTGGGCTAATGAGATATGAGTGTACTGACATCACTCATATATCACATTTGAAAAAAAAAAGCCATTATATGGCTCAGTCCTTGCATTTTCCCTCTGCCATAAGAACAAGGTGCCCCAAATAGTGACAGGCCTGTTAGCCTGGATCCTGGAATAAAGAAGGATCTAACAGCAGAGCAATGGACAACCCACAGGTAAGTCTGTGTTTAACAGGAGCAGAAAATAAGTCATTTTTGGAGTAAATTACTGAAATTTGGGAAGTTACTTTTTCCATAGCATAGTTTTCCACATGTGACTAGTATATGGACAAGTTCAACAAAAATTTCCCAGGCTATTTTAATGTCTAAAAGGTGTTCTCACCAAGTGGGTTTTTTTTGTTTGTTTGTTTGTTTGTTTGTTTTGCCTTGAAAAATGGTAGTGATTTTTACTGATAAAAATTAGATTCACCCGACTCCATAGTTACTCTGCTGGAGCATATTGACTTTTTAATGTAATCTTAATAATAACTGCCATAATAAAAGTATGAGATAACGTCCAGCAAACATTCTCTTTGACTTTTTTGTACTTCCCCACTTAATTCTCCCAACAGTTATACAACGTAGGCACTCTTACTATCGTCCCCATTTTATTTGTTTTCCAGATAAAAAGGTCATGTAGCTTTTTCAAAATTACATGGCTAACCTTGCTCGTTCTTGTTTCCTCATGTGCTTTTCAGAAAGAAAAGCTTATAAGGGTCATACGATTCAAAGTATAGGATCCTAGAGACAGAAGATACTGTGCTTCAATCTCCATTTTTAGCTACATGATTTGAAGGATATCATTTAACTTACTTATCCCTCAGGTTCCTGATCTGTAAAACATTTTATGCAGACTCAAAGCAAGAAATATGTATGAAAAGTTTATGTAAATTACAGGAAAGATGTATATTATTACAATTATATAGAAAGAATGATCTTCCTTCTTTTAAAAAGTAATTGCAGATTAACAGCATTTATCCTCAAACTTATTTTGTTGTTTTATGGTTTCTGTCTGTGGATTTAGTCTTCACTGACAGACTTTATTACCATTCTATACATCTCCATTTACCAATCACCAATGACCCCCCAAAAAACAAAACAAAACAAAAAAAGCAACTGATACAGAAAAATAGGCTGTCAGAAATGTAAAATGGCATATACAGCACCATTTATAATAATTACTATCAATGGGAATGATAACACCTGTGATAGCCAAGCTCATGTATTCAGAAATTTAAATTATTCAGTCCTTGTCAATGACATCATAATTTTCTTACATCAAACATATTTTGCAAAGACTAGGTGAAGTTTACTTCTTAGTCAACTGCAGCCCGTTGCCTTTCCAAAGACAGCTGCACCCATACTTCCTGTCTCCCATTTTTTACCACTCTTCCATCAAAATGGAGAGTCTCTTTCTCTACTCTCTTGAGGATAGGTGGTCCCTGTGGCATTTTGACCAGAAGAATATGAAAGATGTGATGTTGTACTGATTCTGGGTTTGACCATTAATTAGTTGGCCTAGCAACTTCTACTTTCCGCTTCTTGTAAAGCTCACAACAGCACTCATTCTTGGGATGTTTCCTCTGGAACTTAAAGCACCTTTTTCTGAGAAACCCAAGACACTTGGAGAAGGCATATGTAAGCATTCTAGTGTATAGCTCTATTTAATCTCCCAACCACCAGGCACCTTCCACTGCCAGCCAGGTAAAGTGCACCACCTTAAATATCCAGTCCAGTTCAGTCCAGGCCAGCCTTCAGATGACTGCAGCCACAACCCAAATCCAGCTGTAACAACATGAAGGAAACTGAGCTAGAACCACCCAGCTCAGAACTTAACCTAGAGAACCATGCAATATAATACCTAAATTGTCATTTTAAAATACTAGTTACTGGGTGGTTTGCAATAAATAACTAGAGAGAACACCAAATGATCTGTGCAACTTGTTTTCTTTCTTTCTGTGAATCTATTAACACAATTTGACTAAAGCCAAATGATTTTTAAACAAAATTATTTAGTGGTTGCACCATATTGATATTATGTTACTTTAAAAATTGTATAGACTAATTTTATTTTACTTTATTTTTTTAAGTAAGCTCTATGCCCAATGTGGGGCTTGAACTCATGACCCCGAAATCAAAAGTCACATGCTCTACTAATTGAGTCAGACAGGCACCCTTAGATTAAGACTAAAATGAAGATAATATTTCACATGTTTTGCAACTTAGTATGATAATTAATTTTTAGGGAAGTTGGAATTCACTTGCAAACACTAAAAAAATCATTGAATATTCAATTATTTGTGTGGAAATTTTGAAGTTGAATTTATTTTCCAAAGTAATGGATTTTGAAAACAGGTTTTCAAGTATCAGCATTTTTTGTTTGTTTTTAAAAGATTTTATTTATTTATTCATGAAAGACATACAGAGAGAGAAGCAGAGACATAGACAGAGGGAGAAGCAGGCTTCATGCAGGGAGCCCGCTGTGGGACTGGATCTCCAGACCTGATATCACACCCTGAGCTGAAAGCAGAAGCTCAACCCCTGAGTCACCCAGGAGTCCCTCAAGTATCAGTTTTCTTACATTTCAAATAATATATCATGTGAGATAAATTGCAGCCAGATGTTCACAACTGATTTTTCTCCTTTACAGGGATTTTTTTCCCGTATAAAAAGACCTTCTTTTTCATAATTATGAAAGTAATACATACACACTCATGAGAATTCCAGCATAGGCTATGAACAAAGTAGAGGTAAGAGCCCTCTGAAAATTCACATCCCAAAGATAGTGTTAGATAACCAAGTGTCTTTGCCAAGTTTTTTTCATCTGTCTGTGATTTGGTTTCATCTATAAAATCAAGATAAAAGGATTTCATAGGTGTCCTGTGGAATTATATAAAATGATACATACAAAACGTTTAGAACAGAGCCTGACATAGAATAAGTATTCAATGTTATTTTTAATTAGTAACAGTTCCATGTACAAGTGTATTTCCTTCCAGATTCTATTCTAAGCATGCATAACTATATGGATACATTTTAGCAAAATTTACGGAATATAAATATTCACTCCTCAAGCTGATTTTTTAAATTCTTTATTATATCATGTGAACATAGTTTTATACCAATATACAGCAATGTGCCTAGTTCCTTTTTACAATCGCATTGTATTCTAATTTTTTGACAACATATGTGAAAATTTCCCAGGGTTCCATTTGAATTTTTTTTTTTTTTAACAATTTGAGCCAGCATATAAAACACTGTAATGAACATCTTTATTAACATCTGTCTAACACATAGGATCTTATAAACAAAGAAACTGGAAAAATAATTACCCTAAAATGTATGGGAATTTTTGCTCAAATAGATTAGGCCATTTTATGATCACATGGCAAGTGCTTTAATAACTCTACATTTTTATAGACACCATGAGGTTGCTTATCTCCATGTAGAAGATAAATACTGATGAAACCAATATATGCAAACTACAAGAAACCTGAAACCTAAAATTCCCATAAGATTATCAGAATTAGTCTCCTAAATAACCAAATTTGGTTCAAAGTTCTGGGTTCCTACATTAAAATTAAGTTTAGTGTGTCACAAAGAGAACTCTTCCTTTATTGTGCATGTAAAATTCTAATCAAAGACTAAGTAAGTTCCGAATATACATGAGTATCTGAAGACAGAATTTGGGTAAAGGGTATCAAACATTTATTGAGAAATTGAGTGAAACTGAGGTACTTTGGCATACTGACACTGAATTGACCTAATGGATGAAATAAAATGCCAAAGAGAGCAGGACTTGTTTAATCAGTGAGCGTCGACACCGAGTAAATTCCATCCAGTGGGACCAACCTGCTTCCCTTTTCTTGTCTTTCCCTTTCCTTTAAGCAGAACTAACACTAACAATGGTAGAGCCAAGGGCTTTGACTTGAGGGGGGAGAAGAGGAGAAGAATTTGACTCTAAAAGTTTTTCTTAAATTTTTTATTTAAATTCAGTTTTGTAAACATATAATATATTATTAGTTTCATGGGTAGAGTTCAGTGATTCATCAGTTGCATATAACACCCAGTGCTCATGACATCACATGCCCTCCTTAATGCCCATCACACAATTACCTCATCCCCCATCCATCTCCCCTCCAAAGACCTTCAGTTTGTTTCCTATAATCAAGAGTCTCTTACACTTTGTCTTCCTCTTGGTTTTCATCTTATTTTATGTTTCCTTACCTTTCCCTGTGTTCATCAGTTTTGTTTCTCAAATTCTGCATATTAGTGAAATGAAATGTATTTGTCTTTCTCTGACTGACTTCACTTAGCATAATACCTTCTAGTTCCATCTATGTCATTGAATTGGTAAGGTTTCATTCTTTTTGATGACCAAGTAATATTCCACATATATATCTTTATCTGTATGTTAGTGGATATCTGGGCTCTTTCCATATTTTGGTTATTTTGGATATTGCTGCTATATACATTGAGGTGCATGTGCCCTTTCAAATCACTAGATTTGTATCCTTTGGATAAATACCTAGTAGTTTAATTGCTGGGCCAGAGGGTAGTTCTATTCTTAACTTTTTGAGGACTCTCCATCCTGTTTTCCAGAGTGGCTGCACCAGTTTGCATTCCTACCAATAGTGTGTGATGGTTCCCCTTTCTCTGCATGCTCTCCAACATCTGTTGTTTCCTGAGTTGTTAGGTCCTGTCTTCAGTCTGCCACCATATAAACATAACATCCATGTAAAAATGTCAAGCTTGCTATGACAAGCCAACTCCAAAGTAAGTTTCCTAGACTTTACCTTCCAACCAGGTTGTCATCCCTTGCCAGTTCATTTTGGATTTCTGACGTCCAAAACTATAAAATAATAAATTTATGTTGTCTTAACCTACTAAATATGTGGTGATTTTCTTTAGTAGCAATAGGAAACTAATATACATTCAATGAAGTACATTCTTATAAAGAATTCTATAGCTCCTTTCTTGGTAGTAAAGTAGCTTTCACAATGGGTTAAGTTCTGATTAGCACAAATGTGACTGTATTTTCTACCCATCTTTACAATCCTCAGCCTCACTTGTTTCCCTCCGTTTCCTTGCATATACATTTATTCTAGTTATATCCTTTTAAAACTATGCCAATGGGACACCTGGGTGGCTCAGTGATTGAGCATCTGCCTTCAGGTCAGGCCGTGATCCCAGGGTCCTGGGATCGAGTCCCACATCAGACTCCCTGCATGGAGCCTGCTTCTCCCTCTGCCGCGTCTCTGCCTCTCTCTCTCTCTCTCTCTCTGTCTCTCATGAATAAATACATAAAATCTTAAAAAAAAATAAAACTATGCCAAGGGTACAGAGTAAACTACACCTTCCTTTTGTTGCTTTTTGTAATAATGTAATAATGATTTTGTTATCTCTATAGCTATGCCAGAGATAGAGTGACTTGTTTCTTGAAACTAAGATCCCTAAGTCACTGATAATACAGTAGTCCCTAAATATTATAAAAAAGTATCCCAGGGGTGTGTAGGCAAATGCAACCCCATAGATACTTCAGGTCTGACCCAGTTTGACACAAAACCATGTCGTTTCTGGTGGGACCTACTCTGGGAAGTTTACTTACTCATTAAACTTGAACAAAACATTTGTGCACAAAGGAGTTGTGTTTTAATAAATATAAACAAATAAAAGAAATAGTATATCTTCATCTTATACTCAAATTGGGAAGTTAATATACAAATAATATTATAGAATCCCATGAAATAGACCATCAGTATAAATGGTGTAATAAATTGCAGAATCCTTCCAAATATGCTGAAGACTTCCAGATAAAAGGATAATAGAGTCCTTTGGAATTGCCCAATACTTTGTCTTTTCTCCTTAAATTCCTTCAAAGAGAAAAGTCTCAGTTTTTCAATTGTATTTTCTAGATGAAAGCAACATGATTCCTTCTCATTCCTGGGTTCAGGGAACTATGACAATGAGATGTCTAATGTGCCAGATTAATCTAGGTCTTCATTTTAGATCTTTTGTCACTGTCTTGTTAGAGAGATTTCCATTTAAAAGTTTAATTACTGTTTGTCATGCATTTCCCCTGGTTAGAGTGCTCATAACAACTCCTAGAAGAATCATTAAAAGTAAAATTCACATTCTGTATCAAGAATTTAGTAATTAAAAACTTGATGTTGTAAAGTTAGTAAAGAATAAAGCTAGTAGTGAATAAAGAAAAATACACAAGAGGATTAGGATTACTAATCTTCCTTGTTGAGGCTCATGGGTGATTTTTATGCTTCATATATTGATATTAGAAACATTTCCAATGCTGAAAATTTCTTCAGATATTAAAAATGCCACACAGGTTTAGACTATTGCATAAATAATGAGAAAATGAATTAAAATATAGCAGGGATACCATGCAGAATGTTATAATAACCCTGTTTTATGACCTCAGAAATGTGGGCATGTATTCATAGCTTTAATTCTTTTTAAATTTATAATACTTAGATTTATTAAACACTCCTTGAAGTCCGTTGTAATTTCATCATGTACGCTTCTTAAATATATTACCAATTATGAAAAAAAAAACTATGCTTTAGGTTTCAAATTTTAAAATTCCTCTTTGTAATATTTGGAGGAGCTACCTTGTGCCCATTGTCAGGCTCTTTGAGGACACCTAATAAATAGTACTTTTTCCCTACCACATAGTCAAATAAACTAGTAGAAAAATAAGACCAACAATACAATTTCTGGAGCCAAACTTCACCTTTATGACTCCAAAAAAGGCTAGGGTGGAGTTTATGGCTTATATTTTTAGGAGGTTTAGACCTCCTCATAGTTGGCCTCAGAATAAAACAGCTTTATCTACTCAGAGACATCCAGAGGAGAAAATGTGTTCTCTTTGGTCAGGCTTATTCTTAAGAGATTAAAAGAGCAGCTGATTCAAGCATGCCCAATATATTATATCAATTTACCAACTGGATAAATTTCTCTACTTTCCCAAAAGTAACCAAAGGGGAGGAGAGTGGTCAAGAGTGTTACAGTAATCTAACTTCTGGGACATGGAAGAAATACACCAAAGGCAAAGAAGCAATCACTCCTACTAACTGGCTTCATATTGTTACAAACACACCTTCTCTGAAGTCCCTTATTTTTTTTTTTTTTTTGGATTAACATTGAGAATATTTCCTCAATCTTTAATTCTCCAGATCAAGGGCATAGTTGTAAAGTGTACTTCTGAAGAAAGTTTGGATTGTTGTTCATTTTAGTTTCTCATCTGGGACCCAGTCTATCACTTAAGCATTTCTTGATGTGTAAGAAGGATAACTCTTCACATTATCAGGGAAAAGGATTAGCCATATAGTTTTTCCAGACCTTTTGATTCGAGTTTCCAAAGCCCTTCCTGAGGATACTCAAACATGTTGTTGGTCTTTTCAACAGAAGCCCGTTGAGCCCATGTCTACAGGGAACAATGAAAATGTTCCCTGTAGCTCTTTAATAAATCATAATTGCTGGTTGAAACCCATCCGTTATCTTGTAAATATCATCTAGATTAATAGTTCCTGAAATGCCTTGCCTAAACCCCAACTGAAACTTCTCCCATTTCACATAGTCCACATAACTCAATCTCCATTCAGTGTATTCCCCACAGATCAAACTTTTGCTATGTGCAAAATCTTCCTGTAATTTTACTGTTCAGTCACCTGAAGTTTTTAAAAATGTCAGATAAGTTTTTGTTGTGCATTAGCTTCCTAAAGCTGCATGATAAAGTACCACATTGTTCAGCAGCTTTGAACAATGTATTAGCTCCTGGCCCTGTGGGTCAGAAGTCCTGGCACAGTGTTACTGGGTTTTTACTCAGGATCTTACAAGGCAGAAATCAAGCTATCATTCCAGGGCGGTGGTTCTCCTATGGGTTGAGATTCTCCTCAAGTGCAAAGTTGAGGGCAGAACCCATGTCCTGGGCAGCCTGGGTGGCTCAGCGGTTTAGCGCGTGCCTTCAGCCCAGGGTGTGATCCTGGAGACCCCGGATCAAGTCCTATGTTGGGCTTCCTGCATGGAGCCTGCTTCTCCCTCTGCCTGTGTCTCTGCCTCTCTCTCTCTCTCTCTCTCTCTCTCTCTCTCTGTGTCTCTCATGAATAAATAAATAAAATAAAATAAAATAAAATAAAGAACCCATTTCCTGCTAGCTGTCATTCAGCTTCTTGGGGCTTCCCCTTTCAGCATGAATGTTCTGTTTTCTTCCAGGCCAGAAGTCAAAGGTTTTCCCTCTTGTGACCAGAGCCAGAAAGCTCTGCTTCTAAAGGTTCTAAGTGATTATGTTAGGATTTTCCTTTCTTAAAGTCAACTGTACCATATGACATAAAGTACTTGTAAGGGTCAGACTAATCATATTCATTGTCACTAGAATTATTCAGGGCATGTGCATGACAGGCAGGATATCCTGGGAATCATCTTCGAATTCGGTCTAGCAAGCGCTGTTGAAGATTCCTAGGCTTAGAGATGCCTGATTGTTCCTATCCTTTTTTCTTTCTTATTTTTGAATCAGCTCCTTATCTTTGCCAAACACTTTCCAAATAAGACTGCCATTCACTTTTTTAAAGCCGAAAACCTCTGATAAATATCTGTTAAACATTTTTAAGTAGTCTAAATGAATTTACTGAAATAAAGTCAATGCTTAGAACCAGACAGACCAGGGCAGGAGTCTGGAGTCTACTTCTCCATGATGATTCAAACTTAGCCAGTTAGTGATGTGGTCCTGGAGCCCTGCTTCCTTCTGTGAAAAGGAGACAAGGACTCTCACCCCCAGAACACTGTTAGTATGTAATGGATGTGTTAAAACCCCTACCACAAGGCTAGGTCCGGAGTGGCCAGCTAACAATTTCTATTCCATTGTTTTACTTCTCTTTTCATTTTGATTCTGCTTGGTATTTATTCAAGCTAAAAAATATCCAACAGATGAAACAGACCAGATTTTGCCTTACAGAAAAATGTTACCTTTCCACCAACGCGTTATTCTCAATAGGGCGTTAGTATCCTACAATTTATAACCATTGCCAACTGCTTGCCTGGCATAGAAACACTGCTCTAATCTGTTGATCCCTCTTAAATGCTTAGCGTGGGGATCACATTGACTAGCACATTGGTCATGAAAGTAATAAGTTACATACCTTGGCCACCTTACCTTGAGTACGTTAAATACTGGTCATCGAAGGTGACTTATATTCTTTTTTGTACAATACATTTAATGCACTCAACTTACATGTGGTTCTAGAACTCTTCTGTGTCTTGTAGAATGATCTTTAACTGAGTATCCTTTTCTACACTGAATGTACTTTCAGTGATCACATTTGTTCCCCAGTATATCTCCTTTGTTTTTTTTTAACCTTGTAATAACTCATTTAATTAATTGCTTAAAATTTATTTGCAAGTGCCTCTCAAATTATTTGTGCTTAATGTTTTTACACTTCACCCTTGAATTTTACTAGGTTTCATAATTTTCTTTCACAATTTCTTCATTTTGGAAAAAATGTCTTAATTTTTTGTTTTCTTTATTCAAGTGTGTAGTTTTGCCACTTAGTCATGCTGGGCTTATAGTCATGTTATTTTCTTGGTAATACATAGTGGTGCTTTTAAGTGACCTAAAGGTTTCCCCTGGTATATTAATGAGGACTTTATAAAAAAAACATTTTAAATCTTCCATCAGGTTTTTCTGTTTGTTTGTTTTCCATCATTAAGCACTCTTCTGATTGTTATTTTTAGTTTCTCACTTTAACTAAAATGTTGAATTTGATTACGCTGGTGCTGCTTACTACTTTCCCATCCTCTGACCACTGCCCAGAACTAAATCTATTATATTTCATCTCCATTGAAGTTTTAAAAGAATTTAATCTTGGAAAGTCATTTATCTTATCCAGACACCTGACACTCATGTTTTATCCTGATTAAGATTTCCGCCAATAGATATGGGGACAAATGTAGTGCCATGTTATTATTATTATCATCTGGCCTAATTTTTTAGGGTCTTTTTGTCTAACACATCCAACTGCTTCACATTATCTCCATATTTTGCTACATCTTTATTGCTTAAGTATGGAATGTCTGCTTTCACTTACTTCCCTTGTCTAGTAATATTTTTATCCTGTATGAATCAGTATCCAAATATTTTTGGAACACTCAAGTCGGGTAATTTGAGGAGAGTTCATAAAAGAGCCATTTACAAAAATGAGGGTAGGGCTTATGAGATGCAAGAAGAAACAGTGCGGTGTCCCAGGCTTAGTTTCCATGGAGGGTCATTAGAAGGGGCAAGCAGAGGGAATGATAATTATTGAGACAGATCCTGAGACAGATCTATATACTACGGGATGACAGGGACTATGAATTTAGTGAGGGATGCATCCCAAACTGCAACCTAGTAGAGCTGGAGTCTGGGGGAAAATATCCCATCTCTCTCTTCCTTCCCTCCAATCGCTTGCTGGAAATCTCCACTGGCTAAAACCCGCCTGGAAGCCAGAGGATGAAGCCATCCTGGTGCCATCTTCTTACCATTCTGAACAGAAGAAGGATAGAGAATCAGCCTATAAGAGCAAACTGAATAAATTCAACAGAAATACCAACACTGACACTCCCATCTCAATGCCTTCCTGAAGAGGACATGGCTTAGGAGTAGCATATGCCATCGTTCAATTATTTTCCCTCTAGCTCGGCTCTGAACTACCATTCACTGTCTCTGTATATATATATATACATATGTGTATATATATATATATATATATATATATATATAGTCTATATATTTTGACAAGCATTCTACACCTTGGCTTCTGAGATGGATTTAGAAATATTTATGCATTCTTCACTAAAATGCAACTTGATATCGCCTCTCTGGGAGATTTTCCATAAAATCCACATGTAGACACTTTGAAATACTGATTGCTTCTTAGGTGCAGTTCTTAGAAGGAGCAGCATTTTAAAAACTACTGATGAAATCATCAATTTCTTCTTGTGAATCGAAATTTGGGTACAGAGTCTCCCTACTATGTTTTTTTCTAGTTATGTTAGTAGATGACCAAAAATGTTGGCTCCTCCCTTGTTTTTGTTAGCATTAATGGTATATAATATTGCCTGCTCTCCTCGTTCCTAGCAATTTACTATGACAGTACAAGAAAAGAATCTAGTAAATTCTTTTCATCTTAAAATTTAATCTTTTTCTTCTCAAATATAATACATGATAAATCAGCCTTGCCAGTGGTTTTATAATGTCTATTGGAATCTCACCAGTGTGTTCAATTGAATTTTTTTTCAGTTCTTTATCATTTAAGGGTGATAGGTTTCCACTGTCATCAAAATGTCTATCCCATTGGTTCACCATAGTAACTGAAATCTTCTTTAGAGAATCTTCTCTAATATAGGACTTTATCTCCAGAGAGTACCTATCAAACAGACATACATTAAGAGAAGTAACGTGTTGATAGAGAGTTACTAATCAGCTTCAAAGTCATCAGGCAAAAAGTCACTGGCAGTTAGATGGACTTTTCTGTTTAGAGAAGCTAAAGGCTTAACCTTCAGCTGATGGAATTAACCCCAGCTTTTAAGTCCAACATATTTCTAGTCATGGATAAAACCAAATGAGCATAGGCCTTATCTCCCAAAAGTTTTCAGGCACCAGAGCTGAGGTTTATTCTCTTATGTGAAAATTAAACCCCCTGTATTTCTATCAAACAAATATTTAGGCAAGACCCTTAGATAAATATATGGACTGGTAAATTCTCCTAAGAGATAAACCTAGGAGAAGTTTAGAACCAGAGGCAAAGTCTGAGGAGGGGAATGAACAGTTAGACGCTAAGAGAACCAGAAATATGGGGTATTGCAGGCAGATGCTCACAGGGAAAAGCACATTTTGTCCTCTCCTCTCAACCTGAAGAAAAATTTTGGCTCTTTCAATTAATGAGTTGTTAGTTACTGAATTCAAAATTATTCTTTGGGGGCAGCCCGGGTGGCTCAGTGGTTTAGCGCCGCCTTCAGCCCAGGGTGTGATCCTGGAGACCCGGGATCGAGTCCCACACTGGGCTCCCTGCGTGTGGCCTGCTTCTCCCTCTGCCTGTGTCTTTGCCTCTCTCTTTCTCTCTGTGTCTCTCATGAATAAATAAATAAAAATCTTTTTAAAAATTATTCTTTATTAATTCTTTTATGGTAATAATAGCTAACAATTTTTTTTTCAGTGTATAAGGCAATATCTTAAGCTTCTTGCAGATATTGGATCACTTAATCCTCGCAATAACTCCATGAAGTGGGTAACATTATCCCCATTTTTCAGATGGGGAAACCGACTCTCAGAGCTGTTTAGTAACTTATTCTAAGATCAAAAGCTGAGAAGTGGCACATCTAGGAATTAACTTGTGAAGACCTGATGCAGTGGCTTTATGCTTATCTGCTCTCAAGGACACAGCCTCTCATGGACACAGAAAGTACATTCTCACCTTCAGATAAATCTATGTTGCTGTGTGCACAAGTCAGATCATCCCCAGCCACATTTGTCTCTTAAACTCAGTGTACAGATGGACCATAGTGATTGCTACTTTGCTACCTTGAAAACATAGACTAGGTCATGAAGCCTGATATGGGTAAGACATAAAAGCAACACTAAAAGTAGTCATTGTGAATTTGAAGTAAAACCTCTCTCATGCTGTGCAACTGCATTTGGAAATATATATCCAGGGCAATATGAGCCATTGCAAAGCAATCTGTGCCATCAGGCGTCTGCTGCAGGCCCACGCTTCTGGCACCCGTAGGGAGCAGGGAACATCTGTAGTAGTCACTTGCCCCCAAGCTGGTGTCAAAGCCTGGGAGAGGGTGTTCCCTCCTAACACTGCCAATGGGAACAAAAACCCGTGTTGTCACTAGTTTCCAGGACATCCTTTCTACTCCGTCTGCTATTCTGTAAAAATAGTCTAGGCATTTAAAAAAAATAATAAAAATGAAAATCCCAAGTTACAATGGTCAAACAAGATAGAAAATTTTATGAGAAGAGGAGAGGAGTAAGTTACTTGGAGAAATAACTAAAATTTCAGCTTTTTCTGCTTCTACCGCTTTGGTCCCAGACAGGACTCTGGAGCCTACTTTTAACCCATTAAGGCCTGTACTCACTGTAAAGGACTCTCAGAAGAAGCCTGAACCACTTTGCATGACTTGTTTGGTGTTTTTTTGTTTTGTTTATTGTTTGTTTTGTTTCTTTTTTTTTTTTAATGATTTTTTAATTTATTTATTCATGAGAGACATAGAGAGAGGCAGAGACATAGGCAGAGGGAGAAGCAGGCTCCCTATGGGAAGTCCAGTGCTGGACTCAATTCCAGGGCCCCAAGGTCACAACCTAAGCCAAAAGCAGATGCTCAGCCACTGAGCCACCCAGGTGTCCCTGTTTGGTGTTTTAAAATGTTTCTTTTTTTCTGTGGAATGAAGTAGAAGGTATTTATGAGCACCCTGAAGCTGCATGCTCAAGTCAAACCCTGAAAGACTATGAAGCTCCCTGACTGAGTTCTGCATAGCACCTATAAATAAGTAGGGAAAAAAGCCTCATCATGTTTTATGAAGATGGTGCCATGTGCTGCACCATCTAGTTAGTTATCCTGACTCTCCAACACACTGGCTGGGTGACTTGGAGGAAGTTACTTCTTTCCATGACTCAAAGGCTTCTATGGAACAGGGATAGTTACTCTAGTACTTCATCAGAGTTCTCATGAGGATTAAATAAATCACAGCATGTACAGGACTCAACATAATAATTGGTCAATAGCAATTGTTGCTTGTTGCTGTTCTTCAAGTTAGAATTACTAGGCATGAGGTAATTGAATTGGTTGCTCCAGAGGGGGCCACGCACCACTCACTTTGCCCCAGATTCATCATGTTTCTTCATTTCTCACACTTTTCCTCCAATCCAAATTTCTACCCATCACAATCATTTAAGGCTCAGTTGAACTGATACCTTTCTTCTTTCTTTCTTTCTTTCTTTCTTTCTTTCTTTCTTTCTTTCTTTCTTCTTTCTTTCTTTCTTTCTTTTCTTTTTTTTTTTTTTTTGAATGACTTGTCCTCTTCTCAGGTATAGCTCATGAGTGGATTCTTTTTTGGATGAAAAAAATTTTTTTACTTGTGTTTGTCACTTCTACAATTTCTGATGCAGTACCTTGCACATGGTGGGTATCTAACACATTCTTTTGAAATTTTATTAATCAAAGTATATTTTTATTCATTCTAAGATATGAAATGAACTCACATTATTTATAACTTGTGTACATGCTCCAAATTTGCAAATTTAGTGTGAGCAAAAAAATGTACAATTCTTTTTAACAATCACAAGTACACCATGAAGAGAGCATACCACATATGTGATATGTACCTCCTTAGTTAACAATGGCATCCACACAGTGGTGTTGGCCTCAGGATTCTAATTATGTTTGACCTTGACACTAGCATGTACATATTCTGGTGATATGCAAATTTGCTCATATTCTGAGTCCATCCAGTCACTTAAGTCTTAACTAAGAATAGCGGTTTAGTAGGATGGGCTTGCTATGGGTACGTTTGCAGCTTCGTAACATAAAAATGTCTTATGAAAAAATTTGAACCAAATAACCAAATATTTAATTAAGTGTAAAAACCACAAAGTATTAAAATTTCCACAAATGTGCCCCAGAATTCCTCATTAAAATATAAGGTTGTCTTGCCTGGACATTGAATACAGTACTGTAAATCAGCTTCAGCTTGTTCTAACACTTATTAGTTCCAATTCACTAATTCAATCTAAACATCTCCAAAATTAAACAAGAACCAACACTGGGAAGTGGATCATCATAATAATATATCTTCAGAGACAATCTGATTTGCTAGCCAGACAAAGTGCAGGAATTTTTCTTTCTAAGTTCAATCCTCAAAATAATTTATTAGTGATTTATCAAGAAAGTAGGAAAATGGCTGAACCTGTTCTTTTTCAATAATCAAGTTTAATAAGTATGAAAAGAACCTAACTCCTGAACATAAATGTTAACAGAAAATTTATCAATAGGAAAGAGTGAGAGTAAACGAATAATTATAAGTTAGATATCCCCATATTTTGCAAATGAAGAGGAATGACTCATTTTTTTAAAAAAGATTTTATTTATTCATGAGATACACAGAGAGAGAGAGACAGAGACACAGGCAGAGGGCGAAGCAGGCTCCATTCAGGGAGCCCGATGTGGGACTTGATCCCATATCCTGGGATCACGACCTGCGCTGAAGGCAGACCCTCAACCGCTGAGCCACCCAGGGGTCCCAAGAGGAATGACTCCTCAGGAAACACACGTGAAAATATTTCCTTGCAGATACCAGTTATCTCATGCAATTTCTGGTGCAGAATACTAGTGAAATATTGAACTAGGGCTTTTATGTTCTACAACTTGATCTCTATCAAATAGTAGGACCTAGAGGGGTGCCTGGGTGGCTCAGCTGGTTTGAGATCAGCATCAGGCTCCCTGCCCAGTGGAGAGTCTGCTTCTCCCTCTCCCTCTGCCCCTCCCTCCAAATTGTGCACCTATGCTCGCTCTGTCTCTCTCTGTTTCTCTCTGTCTCTCTGTCTCTTTCTCTCTCAAATAAATGAATAAGAAGTTTATTTTTTTTTTAAGATTTTATTTATTTATTCATGAGAGACACAGAGAGAGAGAGAGAGAGAGAGGCAGAGACACAGGCAGAGGGAGAAGCAGGCTCCATGCAGGAAGCCTGATGCAGGACTCGATCCCGGGACCCCAGGATCACACCCTGGGCTGCAGGCGGCGCTAAACCGCTGTGCCACCCGGGCTGCCCTGAATAAGATCTTTAAAAAAAAAAAAAATAGTAGGACTTAGGATGTGAAGCATTCTTTCATATTTTGTTTACTGATAACCTCTCAACTTATAATTGGCTTATGGAGAAACCATCACCGCAAGATATGTGATCAAATATGAAAATGCTATTTTACCTGGGCTTCTGAAAGCTCAGATTTGGACCAATACCAAGCAAAATATATTAAGTAAGTGACACTGGCCTTTGCAATTCTCTTTCCCGTCCTGCCTCAGTCCTGTGTTTTCTGTATTTTCTTCCTCTCCTATATATATATCTAGGCAACCTATCCTATGGTGTATACTTTCTTCCTTCTCAGAAGGGTGTCTTTGAAACAGAGAGGAAGTGTGACACAATTCAGTGTTGTTGGTTTGTTTTTTTAAGATTTTATTTATTTGACCGAGAAAGAGAGCACAAGTAAGCAGAGCAGCAGGCAGAGGAAGAGGGAGAAGCAAGATCTCCACTGAGTAGGGAGCCCTATCTGGGGATCCATCCCAGGACCCCAGGATCATGACCCGAGCAGAAGGCAGATGCTTAACCGACTGAGCTACCCAGGCACCCCAATTCAGTATTTTTCAATGGCATTGCAGGGAGCTACATATTATTGCAAATTTCCCTAAAACTTTCCAATAGCACCTATTAACATCTCACTGTTGGGGGAATACTGACATAGGAGAAAGAGTAAAAGCTGGAAAGTTCAGAGGTCCAACCTGATTCTACTACCTACCTCAGAAACTTCTCTAAGATAAAGCTTTCTCATTAGAAACATGTGGCACATAGAAAACATTCAGAAAACAGTAGCCATGATTTAATTATGTAGTTGTTAACGGCAGTAGAAAAGATAATATAGAGAGACTGAGGGAGCAGAGTTGAACACCTTTATTTGTAAAAAACCCAGAGTTGATAAACAGGAGGGGGGGGGGGAGGGCACAAGGCAGTATAGGACTGAATGGAGTAAATGAAATGTAGGGCTGAGGCAGTCCCAGCAAGTCCATGGTCACTTCCTGCCTGTCAGGTAGCAAGAGAAAGGAAGACTGCAGAAATGTGCAAGACTTGGGGCCATTACTTATAAAAAAATAAACATCTCTTAGAACATACCTGATTTAAAAATCATGGAATTCAGGGTATTAGTCTAATGAAGGAATTGGAACCCAAGTATTCTTCCCCCACCTTGGTGAGGGGGAAGGAGTGCCTCAAGATCAAGGAAAAAGAGAACAGTGCATGGCTTACTTTTCATCTACATAATAGGGATGATAATGGTGCCATCATCATTTGTGAAAATGCAAGTGATATTAATGCATATAAAGCCATTAGAACAGTGGCTGGCATCCAATAAATGTTAGCTGTTATTATTACCCTTCTTCCTAACATGTGCTTTCAAATACTAATTATGGTACCCCTAGAGCAAACCCAGAATTAAAGACTGTTTCACATGTTTCTGCTATATACCAAATTCCACTGACTGTGAGACCTGCCCAAAGAGGCTGAGCTCTGCTTTTGTCAATTAAAGTTACCTGGTCTATAGTTTTCTTTTTCAGGCAATAAGACAGTGTATGGGGACAGGAGAAATATAGGAAATAAACCAAGGGCCTAGTCACTCCAAAGTTAGGGAGACATATTTTAAGATCTTAGAGAATTAAAGAGTCTTTCTCTACTAAGCCCCTGCCTCATCCCAATGGCCATTTGATGCATTTTCTCATCTGAAGACAAGGGGGATCAAGCTAATGAATTCATCACGAAAGCTCCATAACGAGTTGAATGACTTGGGGCATCTAGGTGGCTCAGTGGTTGAGCATCTGCCTTTGGCTTGGGTTGTGATCCTGGGGTCCTGGGATTGAGTCCCGCATCAGGGTCCCCGCTGGGAAGCCTGTTTCTCCGTCTCCCTCTGTCTAGGCCTGGGCCTCTCTCTGTGTGTCTCTCATGAATAAATTTAAAATATCTTGAAAAAAAAAAAAAAGAGTCAAATGACTTAATTTTATCATCAAAACTTTGAGGGAAGTTTAACTATTTCAAGTTGAGAAATTTATTTTTCCTACCCCAGTTAATAATAATAACTTTCATTTATTGCTCAACTTTTATACATCAGGTTCCATGCTACCTATTTTACAAATACTCTCTAATTCCACTTTCCCAACAACACTGTGAGGTGAGGCACTTTCCCTTCTTTTCCTCATTTTATGGATGAGGAAGCTGAGTCTTGGGGAGATTAAGTAACTTGCCCAAGGCCACTCAGTGAATAACAGACAGCAGAGCTAGGTCAGTCCAATTCCAGAGGCTACTCAGTGCTACCAATGGCACTGCTTCAGCATTTTCTGAAAGTTTAAAATTGTTGTAAGTGAGAAATAATTAAAAATAAATTATTCCTGTTGTTGACATCTCAGACAGTGCTAATACTACCACCCAGAACGTGAATGTGACAAGCAGCTTTGCATAAATTAGGTTAGTTCTTCAATTTTCAGATGAAAGGTGTCTATATAATCTCTCCTGAAAATTCTGAAAAGATATTTCTCGTCCCATGTTACTCTATCAACTGCATCAACTATCTAAATATGCTCATAATTATTATGATTTAATCACATCTGTGATTGTAATGCTAAATCTATCTATGTTGGTGATTATTGAGTTAAAATTCTTTTTTTAGATCTAATGTATTGTTAGGTGCACTGCCTAATTTTTGCCAGCTCAGTCGTTCTGTTAATGATGCTTCTGTATAAAATGTTTTTCTTAGCTCACATGACCTTTTCCAATTTGCTTTGACTAGCTTCCCTTAGATTTAACCATGTGACTGGTACAATAAGAGAAATGGGCAAGTATTGGAGTATATGCCTCCCAATAAGCACTCCAATTTAAGCTAGTCCACAGGCCAAATAAACCATGGGCTATTCCATTATTCTTGTTAATAAGTAGTTTATCTAACCGTGTCTGCTGTCTCTTCAAATAAATAGCACCTCCTTCTTTATCTGTCTTCCTTAAGGCATCACTAATACCTGAAACAGCCCATGTGCTCATTGTGTCCTACAATACTGCTTTCAAGATACTCTCATGGTTAAAACAATTCACTAGAGCCCCTCCCCAACTTCAAAAGACTGAATTCGGGGAACATAGAAGATATTCACACATGACCCCCTACCCCTCAAGGCCTCCTCCATCGCTTCCCATTTCACACGGTATGTCCTTAGTATACTACTAGTCTGCAAAGACCAACTTGCTTAACGAAGTGAGTCCAGTTCTTTACAGCAGTCAGAGACGATCACTTCCCTTGTCAGTCCATTCAGTGCTGTCCCCTTGTCAATGGAAGGCATTATGATGGCCACCAGGGGCTTGTTCTTCTTCCACTCTCCTGGCTCCCTTGTTCTGTTACCTCTCGGCCCTGGATCTCTTACCACTTTCTACTCAGCTTCATTTGTTTTAGCCACACTGACCGTAGCTCTTTATCCTGGGGGCCTATCCTAGTCAGCTCAGGCTGCCGTAACAAAGTACTACAGACTGGGTGGCTTGAATTACAGAAATATATTTTCTCACAGTTCTGGAGGTTCAAAGGCCAAGGCCAAGGTCCCTGGTGAAAACCCTCTACGTGCCTCTCTTCTCACTGGGTCCTCACATGGCTTTCCCTCTCTGTACACATGCTCTTGGTGTCTCTTCCTCTTCTTATAAGGACACTATAAGATTCTGTTAGATTAGGGTCTAAGGTTCTGTTGGATTAGGGTCCCAGCGTTATGACTTCACTTAACTTTAATTACCTCCTTGTAGGTCGTACCTCCAAATATGGTCACATTGGGGTTAGGGCTTCAGTGTATGAATTTCAGAGGATACAATGCAGCCCCGTACCAGGCAGGACCTTCACATGTGTTGTTACCACTTTTTCTAGATATCCTCATGATTCACTCCTCAGTTTCTTCAGTTCCTTATTCAGATGTGACCTTCTCAGGGAGGCCTTTTCCACTCTACTAAAAGTTACAGACTTTCCCCTACTCCCAGCACTATCTCCTTTCATTATTCTCTCTGTGCTGTTCTACAATACTATCACCACTTAATCTATTATGTATTTTACTTATTTATTTCTGCCTCCCCCCTAACTCCACTTGATTATAAACTACATGTTGGCAGGGCTTAGCTTAGTTTTGTTCCCTGCTGACCCCTTAGCACCTAGAACAGTGCCTGGCACATAGTGGTTTCTGAAAAATTCGTTGTAAAAGTAAAATTGGTTTGATTGTTCATATGTTTCTTCTCACTGAAACTTCCTTCTTCTCCAAGTTTACTCCTACTCAGCCCAAAAAACTCAGGCCCAACATTCCCTGGCCTCTTACAAGAGTAGCACTTTGGGTATATTCGGTTTCTACACCTACCATATTATATTAAAAGATTACATTCTCATAAGCTACCATTTGTGAGTATCTATTGTATGCTAGGCACCGTACTCTAAATGCATCCTTTCATTTAGTGCTCCAACTTGAAATCCTAAGTACAAGTGCTCTTTAGCTACAGAGAAAAAAGCCAAGGCAGTGAGAAACTAAATTACTCATCCAGCTTAGAACCCAGGTCTCTCTCTACAACTGAAATCCATCTTCTTAAGACTATAGACTTGTACGCACCACAGTTACCATTGGTGCTCTGGTCTGGCCCTAGGGTCATCACCTGTAGGCAGCTTTTCACGAATATCTTACTGTTAGGAAGAAATAAAAGTAGTCAGCAAATATGTACTGAGTTCCGATTATGTGTTGATGAGGCTTGTGTGCATAGATTGATAATATCCTGTCTTTGGGGAGCTTACAATCAGGTTATAAATATGCTATAGATGGAATATTTTCACTGCTCAGTGATTCTGCAAACCTTGGGATAAATTCTGGAAGTGGATTATGAGTATAAATGAAGTCTCTGTGCATTTTCTTTTCTTATCAAGAGTGGGAAAACATCTGTTAAAAAATACCCAAATGACTAAACAATAGAACATAAGCTAAACTCTCCAATCATAGAAATTTCTTCTAGTTCAGTTGCAGGACTCCTTTACAGTCTTCTGTCCTTTAAATCACAGCTTGTTCAACAGTGATATTGATATCTGCAAGCAATTACTTCGATAGTATGAGTTGAGGGATATCTGGGAGGTCTTCTCTCTACAACCAAAACATTTTTTTATATAGAGGCTACACTGGAGTTCATCTTAAGTTAAGTTGTTTTTCACTACCTCCCTTAAAAAAAATTTCCTGAGAATAGTAATCCATTATGTCATTGACAGTACTATGAGAAATTAATATATTTCATGATGCTCCTCCTTGGTAAGAGGAAGTTCATAATATTTCACCTTGGAGGCCTGCAGGGAGCAGAGGAATATGTAAGAAGTAATGAAAGAAGGAAATAAGAGGAAACACTAGATTCAGAAAATACAAATACAAATTTCACTTGTTTCCTCTTTTTGCTTCCCTGATTCTACCTTAAGTCATTTGTGACTCGGTAGCTCTCTCCTAGGAGGAGCAACAGTCCCCTTTGCTTTCTAAAAGGCTTTCCAACTCAAGATGAATAACGCTGCCTTTTTGATGAAGCCTTTGTGTCCTGAGGCTGCTGTTTTTTGTTTTTTTCTTCGAAGGCAGGTCTCTAATGGCATTTTTTTAATGTTCAAAGAGTCCCCTAGTCTACGAGAAAGCAGGAAATTACAAACGTTCAGGCATTCCCTAAACCAATCAGCTCAGAGAAAAATAATCTCTACTTGATGTTCCAAAGTACAAATAGTATAGCTTTTCGTTTCAAGAATGGCAAAAGGTTGGAGGAAATTACAGAGCCTTGAAAGTTAACTGGCCCCTCTGGAGACCCTCTAACAAGAGGCAAAAATAATTGTTCACTTTACTGAGTTTTGCTCCATGCCAGGTATAATTCTGTTTCTTGGGATTTTTTTTTTAAGATTTTATTTATTTTTGCATAAGAGACACAGAGAGAGACAGAGACATAGACAGAGAGAAAAGCAGGCTCCCTGTGGGGAACCCAATGCAGGACTCGATCCCAAGACCCCAGGATCACAACCTGAGCCAAAGGTAGGTGCTCAACCCCTGAGCCACCCAAGTGTCCTGCCAAGTACTATTCTAAGAGCTTTACATGCATGTGAGTTCTACTGATCAGTATGAAGCTTGAGCTGTGAGGTCAGAATGCAAAAGAAAGCCAGCTTCAACCTCTCACCATTTCCCTCTTCCCACACTCTGGTTGCTCTTTGCTTCCCTCCAAGTAGAAGATGAAAGGGCAGAAAGATACAAACCTGGATGGTTCCTACTTCGCTGGTGTCTTTGCCTTCTCTGGACCTGCCTACTCAAGAAAGAGCTGACACTGTCTTTCTTGAGTAGGCCCTTCAGACCTCTTGCCAGTACCCTACCTCCCTTCACATTCCTTCCCCTGCTGGTGCTATCCCTCCCCTGGAGTTTCTTGCCTATTTTCTCTTCAGCCTCCAGTATCTGATAGTTTCCTATCTGTCTCTTCATCTGCAGTCCCCTTACTCCCATCTCTGGAGGACCCTGTACCCACTCCTGGTCCAAAAGACTTGACCACGAGTCTTTTGCTGATACTTGGGTGCACCTGCCTGTCCCAGTAATGATGCCCTCTGTCTCTGCCACAGAAACTGAGAGCTTGTTCCGTCTTGGCCCTCTACACCCCCAAGGTTGAAGCCCCATTGTGACCTACCATTCATCCACATAGCTTTCAAATACCCATTCTCCCTGTCGTGCAGCTGCAGAGAACACATTTCAGAGATCTTGGAGTAGACCCTTAAAATCACTTCATTAGTCCTGGCTTTGGAAGGTGGTAGCTCATGAGGGTGGAAGGAAGGAAGCTCACAGCAATGGGCCAGTCTTCTCCAAAGAGATCTCTTCCTCAGTCCTCTCATCACTCTCCTCTCCTCTCCCAGTCTCCTCTTCTAAATCCTGGATATAAAGGTTCTGTAGTTATGTCCTTCATAAATCTGCATGTGTGAAGTGGAAGGAGATCATTATCACTTTAGTTCCCTGATAGCTATTATATTAGCATATACCATGAGTGAAAATTGAAAGAGAGAGAATTCTATTCTAATATCATAGTACACAGGTATTAATTCATTTGGTCCCCAGAACAATTCTATGAAGTAAGGATTATTCTTAATGTATAGAAGAGTAAACTGAATTGCTGTGACATTCACTAAATTACCCAAGGTTTTTTTCAGCAGGTAAAGGAAGGAGCCAGGATTCAGATTCAGACAGTCTGATTAGAGAGGTGATGCTCTCAAGGAATAGATTATAAACTATTATCTACAGATTCTATATACATGGAAATTAATTAACACTGAAGTGAGTTGCCCCTGACTAAGGAAACAAAAATTAGAACATTACTGTCTTGTAAATTACTATGTTAGACTTTTACTGACCTTACCAATAGTGGGACTTTATGTAACAAAAATTTGAAATGAATAAACGAATTAATTCCATTTCTATATAAATATGCTGTAGTACCTCTCAACCTAAAAAAATCCAAGGTCTGATCATTTCAAAATCTTCTCCAGTTATCAGCCCAGGTTTCCGATCACCTCTTTATTTAGTAAAGCACCTCAAAAGACTTTCCTATAATTGTGTACACTTCTGTTTTAAGATTATATTTTTTAAGTAATCTCTATACCCAGTGTGGGGCTTGAACTCACAACCCTGAGATCAAGAGTCACTTGCTCTACCGACCGAGCCAGCCAGGCACTCCATGTATGTTTCTATTCTGAATTGTTCTTACAGGCATTCCAAAGTTTCGTAGCCACTAACCTACCAAAATGTCTCTAAAACAAGTTACCCATGTCTTGATGTTTTCTTCGCCCTCATTGAGCCTATCAGCAAGTTTTGTGTAGTTGATCATGCCCTCCCTTGCAATAGTTCTTTCTGCACTATACTATGAATTTTCTTCCCACTTCACGATCTACTACTCCAGTGTTCTCTGGTTTTTCACCTTCCCTTCTTTGATGCTGTAGTCCCTTAATGTTTGGCTAAAAAACACAATTTCTCTATTTGCTCCCTAGATGACCTCATATTGTCTTTAAATATAATCTATTCCCTAATGACTCTCAAGGTCACATATCTGGCTTGGATCAATCCCTGAACTGAACTACGGTGTCCTATATCCAACTGCCTTCTAGACATCTGCACTTAGATACCTAATAAGCAACCACAGAGTTAACATATCCAAAACCTATGGATTTACCCAACCCCCAGAACACCTCCTCCCACCATCTTCCCCTTTTTAATAAATGAGCATGTCCGTTTTTCCAGTTTCTCAACCTCCAAAATTGGACTTGTCTGTGACCCTTCTCATTCTCTCACATGCTATCTACTATACCAGCAAATCTTATAATCTCTACCATTAAAATATCTCAGATGGTCCCCTTCTGACCAGCTTCAGCAACACCACTCTAGTTCAAACCACTCTAACTGCTCACCAGTACTGTTGTGATATTATCCTGCTGGCCTCCCTGCTTCTGTCTGGCTTTCCAAGCTATTCTTCGAATATAAGTCAGAGGGTAGTTTTAAGTCAAGTCATGTGAGTATCTGCACAAAATCCTCCAATACTATCTTGCCTGAGAGGAAAGTTCTAAAACCATATGTTGGCCTTCTACATGGTGGTTCCCTGCTTCTTCAACCTTACCTACTTTCCAACCCCACCCAACACCAACCACCCATACAACCAACATACTACAGTAGCCACATGGGCTTCCACATTGTTCTTGAGCTTACAACCCTGCTTTTACCTGAAGACTTTTGTACTTGTAGTTTTCTCTGCCAGCTGCACTTTTTATTCATGGAGCCACATAGCTAACTACATTACTTCTTTATGTCTTTGCTTACATGTCACTTCCAAGGAAATGCATTCCAAGAAAATACTCTATCATCTTATTCTGCTCTCTCTTCCTCCATTGCACCTATTTTTACTTGAGATATTAGATATCTATGTACTTATTTATGTCTATATAAATTCCATAAGAGCAGAACATTGATTTGTTTTTTCACTGCTGTCTGTCTCATCACCATCTGAGAACTCAGAACATGATTTGACCCAATATTAGGTGCTCAATAAACAGTTATTGATTTTAGGGACATAAGGATGGCTTGTGAATATAAACAGTAGAATAAAATATATTTAAAGTGCTCAAATGGAGGAGTCCTGGTCTTTTATTTTAAAATGCGAAAGCTAGGAGTATGCCAAAAATTTATTAATAAAAGAAAAATATTCAGATTTCCGTAGTTTGCTTGTTCTGTGGCTACAGTTAAAAATTAACATTTTAGACATTTTATTATAATGAGCATTGTTCTTCCTAAGCAGCTTTTCCTGGTTTTGAGAATGTTTTTACTCAGGAGACAAAACATGGAAATGAACCTGGGTTTCACTAATATTTGTATAATTGCATGTATAATTGTAAAATTATTGGATAATCTTATTGTAAATAAGCTTCTTAACAAGCATTATTAATTCCATTTGAATACTGATTCATTTTAACAAGGTCTGAACTTTTTATTTCTAGATTGGTTTAGTTCCCTTATTTACATATTATTGAGTGCATCTGGTTTTTTCTTCATTGCTTAGATTAGTGTTTCCTGGATCATATTTCCATTTCTCTTTCTCCCAATGTCACATCCAAGAAAAGTATTTAGGAGCACACAGTAATGTCTTCTTAAAATGATGTTACTTTCCTAAAGTAATACCTTGACAGAACTTGGAGTTGGTAGAATGATGCAAGCTAAAATGCTTTTGCTCTATAAAATGTATTTGATTCTCCTCTTCTAAATTCCATGTATCTCCGTTCAATATCTGCTTTCCAGGATGCTATGCAAGATTGATGGAGACATTAAATCCAAAAACTAAAAGAGAAAAAAAAATGTAAATGTGAATTTTCAGTTGACTTTAGGAAAGATATATTGCTTAATAGAAACATGCAGGAAACAATGCTAGTGGGCAGTAAATCCCAGATTAATTATACATATTCAATATGCTATGGAGCCAATGCGTATAACTGAACTTTTTTATAAAGCACTATAATTTTATGATTTTTAGCGCTAGCCAGTAAATTTACAAGCATTAGTATTGCAATACGTGATTTTGCCCCTGTTACCAGAAGCGAAATTACTATGCTCTATTACAAGCCTATTAGATCTCTATTCCCACATCTTTTATTTATTGATTTCTTAAAAATCTGTACTTTATGTTTTGTGGTACAATCAGCATACATTTCAATTGTTGGAAGGTTTGAAACTGCTAAGTAACAAATCTGTGAATTCACAACGATATTCTAATGATCTAGGAAATGTCATTTGAAGTGGTAATATCAATATGTATTTTGGTTCATTAGCAGAATACACAATGGCTATTTCTAGCATCTTCTCAGTCATTCTGTTTAGCCAGTTTGTATTGTGATGCCTGGCCTGAAGCAATTCTATTTTTAGTTCTAATGGAACAGTCTTAAATTGCGTATTTTCTGTTTACTAAAGTCATCCCGTTTGTTACCATGGAAACTATGACAAGTGCTCTAGCTAACTATTTTATTAAATGAATTGAAGATATAGCTGAAGACTATGAAGGTGCAGCATGTCATTCTTAAGACATATTTTTCAACATCTGTACAACCATGGCCATACCTATAGAAAATATTATATTAATTATAAATAAAGCCTTCTACATTTCAAATCCGGGAGATTATTGACATTTAAAAATCTGAATCAGGGGATCCCTGGGTGGCACAGCGGTTTGGCACCTGCCTTTGGCCCAGGGCGCGATCCTGGAGACCCGGGATCGAATCCCACGTCGGGCTCTCGGTGCATGGAGCCTGCTTCTCCCTCTGCCTGTGTCTCTGCCTCTATCTCTCTGTGACTATCATAAATAAATAAAAATTTAAAAAAAAATTTAAAAAAAAAATTAAAAAAAATAAAAATCTGAATCATAACAAACACATCGGCATCCCCAACTTTGTAAAGTCTGTGTTCTAAAAGTGTTTTTGTAAATCAGTTCCTTGGAAATTAGAATATGTTCACCCATAGAAACAGGATCATAAATAATAAGTAGATCTTGATGCCCACCCTCAAAAGCTCTACCACCTGTGATCTCAATCTATAGCAATATTAGCAGTAGCCTTTGTTCCCAGCTTTGGCAGTAGGAGCCATGTTGCAGGGATGAGAAAAAAAGGAAAGGATTTCTCATATTTATTTTGTTTTTAATAGTTACACAAACATAGGACACCATTTTGAAATACTAGTATCCGCTGGTCTTCGGGGATGTTGGACCTCCAACTACTTTCTCCTGTTATTTGCCAATGCCTCTGTCCTCAGACTCTTGTTCTCTCATTTTCTGATATCTCCCTCTGAACCCAGGTCCAACTTGCTCCAAACCTGCTCCTGCCTCTGCACTGAACCATCAAGATTCAAGATGGTTCCAGCTAGTTGTTTAAAAAAAAAAGTCAAAAGTCTGAATAACTGAGAACTCTTCCTGCAGTTTTGCATTTTAAAAATACTTTTCAACCCAAACAAATCCTTAACCCGAGGTTTCCATCACCATGACTAAAAAAAGAAATTTCCAGAAGGTAAAGATGTGAGTAAGCTGCTTAAAGGAAATACTTAGTTCTGCAAGTACCTGAGAGTTCTCAGCAAGTTCTGTGGTACCTGAGTTCAAGAAGTCAGTCAGAAGTCAACTGATTTAAAAGAAATCAACAACAACAAAAAAAATAAATAAAAAAAATAAAAAAATAAAAGAAATCAACATCTTGACAGTATTCTCTAAATCTTAGATCTTAGATTTTCTGTTGGAGGATAGATGGCAGGAGTTAATTGTAAGCTGAGTCTTCCCTGTGTTCATCTCATTTCCAGAAGATTCTAATAAAATGTATCTTACTAGCCCCATAATTGTGCTTTAAAAAGAATATAATCTTTTTAGTTGAAGGAATCAAATTAACACAATAATATAGACAAAATTTTGTTCTTGTTTTCTAACAGATTATAAACCAAATAAAATCATTATTATTT
The DNA here is from genome assembly GCF_018345385.1 of Vulpes lagopus. Lineage (NCBI taxonomy): Eukaryota > Metazoa > Chordata > Mammalia > Carnivora > Canidae > Vulpes > Vulpes lagopus. Next base: position 87,284,479 of record NC_054834.1, on the reverse strand, counting down.
GGACATTGTGAATTTTGCAGAAAAAAAGAAAAGAATTATTGGAACATATGTAAGACAGAGTCAATAACTTACTATCTTATATGCAGGAAATTAAAAGAGAAAAAGGAAATAATTTGCTTAACACTCAAATCAAGATGACACAGATGAATTATCTTCACTGTTTATGCAGCTATACTTTATAGAATAGATTCTGAATTAATCAAAATATATACGAAAAGGCAGCATTTTTCTACAAAGTTAAAGAATATGCTTTTTTCCCTGTATACTATTATAGTGGTGGGTGTGAAAACAAATGAGATTTGATATTCTGTTTTCCTATAATGTAGTACCTGAATTTGCCTGTGAGGTCTTTATGACAAAATTTGTATATTTTTCTATAAATATATGTGCAATGAAATATGAAGTAAGTCAAATTATTTTCGTTAAATTTCAATAATCATTTAGAATCATTCAATAATCATTTAGAATAGAAAATTCTAAGGGTTTATTAGAATTTTAATATTACTAACACTTCAAAATGAAGGCATATTTTTGACCTAACATTCATTTTTCATCTCCTTAGGGTCCACTTTCATTTGTAACACTCACATAATTCCAGTGAAAAACCAAGAGGGCGTGGCTATGATGTTCATCATTAATTTTGAATATGTGACAGATGAGGAAAACGCTGCCTCCCCAGAGAGGGTAAACCCAATATTACCAGTCAAAACTGTAAACCGTAAGTAAAAGGCAACATGTACATAATGCTGTTGATATTCTCCTACTGATATTACTGTTACTAGTAATTTTAATACATTCTTCATTTGAGTCAGTTTTCAAAATATGTTTGCATTATAAGTAAAATAATCTTACGGTTAAAAAAGCCATAGCTTTTTTATTGCTATTACCCTTTGGTGCTTTGCAGAATTGATCAGTTGCTTTTAAAACCATTTGACTTGATTATACCATTTTTGATTCAACCAGTCCCCTACTGATGGACATTTAGGTTGTTTCCAAATTTTGGCTACTACAAACAATGACAGAATTAATTGTTTACATGTATGTATATTTTTGGAAAATTATCTTCAGGGTAAGGGTCTATAAGTGGGATTCCTGGCTCAAAGGGTAAATGCATATGCAACTTTTTTAGATGCTACTAAGCTCCCCTCCCTATGGTTTCAGCCATTTTACGCCACCACCAGCAGTGTATTAGATCTTTTCTCCAAAGCCATGCTCACAGAATGAGTCAGTCTTCTTGATATTTATGATTATGATAGGCGAGAAGTAGTACCTCAATTAGTTTTAGTTTACATTTCTTTTATTATGAATCGGTTTCAGATATTTAAGCATTAGGTTATTTCTTTTTCTGTCAACTGTCCATTTCTTATATACAATTTTTTGTCTTTTCTTTTTCAAATTTTAAGATAAGTGGCACATCTCTTCCCAGCAATGTTTTTTGTTTTTTTTTTTGCTTTTTTCTGATTTTGTCATGCCAGGTTTTGTTGTTGTTTGTTTGTTTGTTTATAAAGCAGCTAAATTTGTCAAGCTTTTCCTTTATTGATTCTGAATTTTTGAGTCACTATTAGAAAATCTTTCAGCATTCCAAGGTTATAAAAGAATTCTTTTTCTAGAACTTGAATAGCTTTAGAATCTCTGTCACTTTTTAAGTTTAGCTTGGTTTACAGTGCAAGATATACATTTAATTTATCATTTTATCAATGGCTTTGCAGTTGTTCTAACATCATTTATTAGAAAGCCTATCTTTTCATCAATAATTTGAGATACCACTTTTATCACACACTAAAGTTCTTTATGTGCTTGAGTACATTTCTGGACTTTCTATTCTGTTTTGTTACTTATCATTCAGCATCACATTGTTTTAAATATACAATAAACCTCTAATATGACATGCTCCTTTTGACATTAATTTTCAGGAGCTTGAGGTTATTTCTTGTTAAACATTCTTTAAGAACTTTAGAAACAACCTGTCCAGATAAGGAAAAGATTCTGTTGTTTTTTTACTGGACTCACATTAATTTTATAAATATTAACATCTTTATGATGTTGAGTCATTCTATACAAGAATTTTATATGCATTTTCAAGTCTAGCCTTTTTGTCTTTCAGGAATCTTTACAATTTTTTTCTACTCTTTAGTTTCCTAAGTTGGCATTTGACTTTTCGTTATTGCTGAAATTTTAATTAGGACCTTCTCTTTCCTTATATCTTCTGATTATTTTTAAGGCTAGTGACTTTTTTTTCTGAGTATGTTAATTTTATATCCTACTACTTAGTGAGTTTTCTTAAATTGCAGTGGCTTATACATTGACTCTCATAAATTTTTCAAGTGTTCTATCTGTTTTACATGTTCCTTTCCAATTCTCATACATCTAATAGTTTTCTCTTGTTTTATTGTGCTAGCTATTACCGCCAACATATTATTAAAAAAGAAATTGATGATAAACAACATGCCTTGTTCCTGATGTTTGTGTGAATGGCAAGTGTTTTTCATTAATTCAAATGATAGCATCTGGGTTGAGTTGTATGTGTTCTATACTTTTAAGGCTTTCCATTACTTTGTATTTATAAAGAATGGGGTTGAAAATCATAAATTGTCTTCAGTATCTGTGGAAATGAGTGTAGCTTTCTGTTTCCTTATTTTTATGATACATTTTATTAATGGGGTTACTAACATGGAACTATTCTTGCATCTCTGGAAGTAGTCACATATGATCCCGATGTATTTGATTTTGTAATATGCTGCTGAATTCTCTTTATCTAAAATTAATTTAGGATTTTTACATCAGTATTCATTAGGAAGACCTATCAGTAGTGTGTTTTTTAATATTTTATTTATTTATTCATGAGAGACAGAGAGAGAGAGAGAGAGAGGCAGAGACACAGGCAGAGGGAGAAGCAGGCTCCATGCAGGGAGCCCAATGTGGGACTTGATCCTGGGCCTCCAGGATCAGGCCCTAGGCCAAAGGCAGGCGATAAAGCACTGAGCCACCCAGGAATCCCAAGACTGATCAGTAGTTTGTATGTGTGTGTATATGTGCAATTTCATCAGTATTGGTATCAATGTTATAATTCCTTCAGAAAATAATTTGGAGATTTTTTTTTTCTATTTTCTATGCTACAGAACTATCAGATAGTTTGGGGATTATCTAAACTTTAAAAGTTAAGTATGACTCCCCTGGGAAATCATCCAGGTCTGATACTTATTTGTAAAGTAGCTTTTTTTTGTAAAGATTTTATTTATTTATTCATGAAAGACACACACACAGAGAGGCAGAAACACAGGCAGAGGGAGAAGCAGGCTCCATGCAGGGAGCCTGATGTAGGACTCGATCCCAGGACTCTGGGATCACCCTTGAGCCAAAGGCAGCTGCTCAACTGCTGAGCCACCCAGACATCCCTGTAGAGTAGCTTTTTGACAAATTTCTTTCTTTTTTTCTCCAGAGGTTGGACTACTCACATTGTCCCTTTCAACTAGTATCAGTTTTGCTAAATGTTATCTCTCAATAATTTTATGTAGGTTTTAAAATTTTATTTAAGTAGTTTTACGCAAAGTAGTCTTTTATGATTTTTAAAAAAATTTTTCTCAGTTCTATTTTCCTGTTATATATTTAAACCACTTTTTAGTTTTTGTTTTAGTTGTGCTTTTAATTTTTTATGTTTTAATGCTCAAAATGGCCTTATTTGTTTTTTTATAAATAAATTTATTTTTTATTGGTGTTCAATTTGCCAACATACAGAATAACACCCAATGCTCATCCCGTCAAGTGCCCCCCTCAGTGCCCGTCACCCATTCACCCCCACCCCCTCCCCTCCTCCCCTTCCACCACCCGTAGTTCGTTTCCCAGAGTTAGGAGTCTTCATGTTCTGTCTTCCTTCCTGATATTTCCCACACACTTCTTCTCCCTTCCCTTATATTCCCTTTCACTATTATTTATATTCCCCAAATGAATGAGAACATATAATGTATACATAGACCACATCTTCTTTATCCATTCATCTTTCGATGGACACCGAGGCTCCTTCCACAGTTTGGCTATTGTGGACATTGCTGCTAGAAACATCGGGGTGCAGGTGTCTCGGCGTTTCACTGCATCTGAATCTTTGGGGTAAATCCCCAGCAGTGCAATTGCTGGGTCATAGGGCAGGTCTATTTTTAACTCTTTGAGGAACCTCCGCACAGTTTTCCAGAGTGGCTGCACCAGTTCACATTCCCACCAACAGTGCAAGAGGGTTCCCCTTTCTCCGCATCCTCTCCAACATTTGTTGTTTCCTGCCTTGTTAATTTTCCCCATTCTCACTGGGGTGAGGTGGTATCTCATTGTGGTTTTGGTTTGTATTTCCTTGATGGCAAGTGATGCAGAGCATTTTCTCTTGATATACATTCTGGAGTTAGGTTTTCTTTTTTTTTTTTTTTTTTTAAGAAAAATAATACTTCTAAAAAAAGAAAAAATATTTTTTATTTGTAATTATAATAGATACTTATATTTACTGATAGAACTACTATGTTTTTTCTTAGTGCCAACATATTCTATGTTAAATATACTCTTAAAGCATATCTTTATGTTATGTTTTCTTTGCTTTTCTAAAAAAACTGTGTGGTTTGAGTTTATTTTATCCTTTTTTTGCTTTTATTTTGGTACTTGAGAATATTTGTATTTTTTTCTAGTAGTTATCTTTATAAAATAAATTTGATATAATGCCCTTAATCTCTCCTCCTTTTCCTCAGACACTGTATTTTGATTTCTTACTATGAGCGAGAATAAAATTAGCCTGTAACTCTTCTCTTCCTCTTTCCACCATATAATTTTAGTTAGTGATATTATCTGTTCTAATTCTTATCTTTGCACTCCTAAGAATGGTCTTCTACCACTCAGTCTGCCAATTTAAATTATATTACTTGATTCCTAATTTTTACCAACAAGGTACTCAGCTTATTCTAGATCTCCTTCTCCTCTCATTTTGTTTTGTTGCAGTATTTCTAGCTTGTTTTGTCCTTAAATTTCTAGTGAAATATCAATCATCACTCATAGTCTCCACCCCACCACCACCTCTAAGAAGTGATGGTTCTCCAAACTGAGGTCTTGTGCACTTTCGTATTCTCTCTAGTCTCTACTAACTAGTGCTCTGACCATTCAGACTATAGACCTGCTCTCAGAATTTCTAACGCAGGGTGGAAAAGCTGTGGGTAAGCCATATTTGATATGTGTTCCATCACTCCAAGAAGACCTTTATAGATCCTTTTCTTCATTAAGTTTCTGCCTAACTCCATTGCCATGTGCTTTCCTGAACCAATTCTGCTGCTCTTAGGAATTTATTTCCCTGCCTATATGTAAATTAAAGTGTGTAATGTCTCTGTCTCTAATTACTTTTTAGGCATGGTTCAAGGCTACTTTTACTTGTTTCTTTTATTGATCTTAATGGTTTTTAGGAAGATCCATGAGGAAATTGGAATTTAAGTATCTGTTATTGTCTGTGGGGAGCTGGAAGCCTTGTCATGAAACTTTAATATTTGAAAAAAGAAATTGTTACCCAAATATAAATTCAGATAGCAAACTACATCATTAAACCTAAGTATAATACTAAATCAGATGCGTACCAGCTGAGAATTTTTCATAGTATCAGTTACTTCCTTAGGTATGTGCAAATGACAGTACAATATTTTGTTAAAGCAATATTGGAAGAAATAGATTAATGTAATGATTCCAATATACTGAATATCTTACTCTGAATAATATCACACTCAGGGGAAAACTCTTTATCAATACCACCAATGTGTCGGTCTCCCAGGTGACATATTTAAAAACAAAAATGAAGTACTTTAAAAAAAATTATTGCAATACCAAAGTTTTGTTCCTTTAAGTTGATGACTATTTTTATTTCTTTATATTTCCCACTAACCAATTCAGTCTTTATTGAATGATTCCTGGGAGTATACTTTAGGTAATGTCAGCCTGTGTTTGGTCATGAACGTCTTAAGATCTTTTGTTTCGGGGGATGCTTGATTTTATTTCTCCATTGTCTTCACAAATTCTTCATTTTCCTATAGAACTGTTATCTTGCCTGGTCCATCAAACTGGATGGAAGGGAAAAGGAGAGGGGTGTTTCAGCAGCATAGCAAATCAGGGGGGAGATGTTTAATAAATATTCATTTCAAACAGAAATACAATTGGAAAATTGAAACTTTGATTCTTTGAATGGAAGATAATCTATACAGTAGCTTCCCAGGATGTAACACATAATCTATGCAATTTTACACTGTGATTAAAATAGCATCTCATGTGTAAGCCATAGCAAATTCAGTAGGATTGCTTTTTATTTTGTGAATATGAGTGGTTTCCCTACACTGCAGCTGTCACTCCTATAGAGAGTATTGTAGAAAGTATAAATATGCAAATAATATTGTTTCCAGAACATTACAGAGGCCCATTGTTTACAACCAGTATATTGGATTTGATTATACCCTTCTGTCATTTTATGCTGTGGAATTTCCTTGACTTGATGTCAGTTTTTGAAGAGTTGATTGTTAAATCAAGCGGAAAAGTTAAAAAGAGATAAATTGCACATGGTAGCTTCTGATCCAATTGCTATTTAGTAATTTTTTTTTTTTTAGTATTATTTCTGACTTTGGGAAAAATCCTGCTGATTTTTTTTTCTTAAAGTACAGTTTTACCACCTGTGTAAAATAGTGCTATTAGCTATTTCAAATGTTGTTCCAGGGGTGACCACCAAAACAAACAAAAAAAAAGAAAGAAAAGCAAATCTTGATACACCTCTTTTTTGCAGAACACCTTAACCTTCAAGATGCCTATTTTCATATCTAAGTAAGTAATATGTAAGTGTGTGGGGGTGGGGGATGGGTGTGCAAGCCCCCGAGTGTTATGATTTAAGTGAAAGTAATGGAGAAAAGGCTACCATTTGTTTAAGAAGATGTGGTTTTCTGTAAATGTAACTGCCTCTTCTGAAATGAAGACAAAATAAAGGGAAAAATATGAAGTGAAAACACAAAAAATACAGATGAGAAGAAAGTGAAATATTAAACTGAGAAGATTAAGTAATAGAAAAGAAGCTAAGTGTACAATACAAAAGATAGATCATAAAAAGGGACTATGACAAATTGGGTTGAGAAAATTCTAGACACTTGTGTATCGAATGAAGTGGTGAATCATTTCTTAGTACAAATATCTAATTTCTGGGTCAGGAGCCCTACACAACTAAAGTGAGCAGCTTCCTCTAGGAAAAACTATTTTTTCACAAACTTATTCTCTGTTGAAAATATAGAACCAGCCACGAATAGATGACTTATGTCTCCTCAAACGAAGCAAGTACAGGAGAGAATATTATATTGATAAGTCTATCAAACTGATAAATACTGTGTAATTGAGGCAACTGATTGCTACACAAAAATATAAATGCCAAATAAAATATACAATTAAGCCCTTTTTTCATTGATGGTTTCTTTAAAAACCCTAAAATCTGAAGAATGGAAATAATATCAAATAGAAGACAAAATTGTATTTTTCCTACCCATTAAAGGGGGCCACATCTAAAAATTAATAGAATGAGGAAAATGCATTCTCTTTTTTTCTGCTCTAATATCTGTTGCTATGAAATATTTGCACAATGTGGAAGATAACTAAATATGTGTTCTTGCTAATCAAGTTTAAGAGACTTTCACTTTATTATTTTAAGTAAAATATATTTAAGCTTCATTTTAAATTATTTACAAGTATATTTGGGTTTTATATGTCTTCTATTTTATAGCAGGGGTCTAGGATCACCAGTCTGACACACACACACACACACACACACACACACACACACACACGCACGCACATTTTGCTTGATAAAAAGTTTTTCATGGGATTTAGGAGGACCTCAATTAAACAAAAAATTATTGATTTAGCAATATACAACCAAACAGCAAACAAAGGCATTGTATGTTTTAATCTTATTTTAAAATCTGAGTCAGTTTGACTCACTATAAAAGTTGATCTTAAGCTCATATCCCCAAGTAAACCTTAACTAATACATTTTCACTTCTCTTATCAGTTTAAGATAATTTTTGTTTAAATGTAAATCTACTTAATTCATTCTTGCCATCATTGTCAAAAATCTGTGAAATATTCACACTTTACTAAACTTAAATATTTCCCAACAAGAAAACAGGCCTACATCGTTTCTTTTATTTACAGAAAAATTATGAACTCTATCTTTTATTAATTTATAAATGATTACACTGAAAGTCAAAACTATACATGAGATCTTAATTTTTTTCCAGATCTTTCAACTTTATCCCTTAGCAAGTATTTTAAACTTTTGTCAGGTTTCTCATGACTTTTAACCTCCAATCCACTCATTTTTCCCCACAGATAACCTCACCTCCCATGCCTCAGAGCAAGGGGGAAGGTGCCAGTGGGAACTCCTTTAACAAGCTGACCCTCAACAAAAAAATTTCCCAACAACAAACCGAGGCTTAGCAACCCACTTTCTCTTCCATCTCTTCAAAGACTGTCCTCACCAATCCCAGCCCCTTCACCCTATTGGCTTTTTCCCTTTTGCTCACACTCATATGGCTAAGAATAGCCTGTAGTTCAACAGATATATGGTTTAGATCACATAATACTTTCTAAAAGTTTTAATTAGTTAAGTTTGTTGCCAACACCGAAAAATTGGAAGACTACATGTAAAAATGAAAATTCTGGCTGATTTTGGAAAAACATGAGTATCTGACTACATGTTTGCAATAAACTGAAACAGAATACTGGCCACACCTTTGATGGGGTGTGCACTCTCCAATTTGCCACAATCCTCACCTGACCTTCTTGTCTGTTTCTATCTGGCTTCCATCATTTTTGTTACTTGTCTTTTCCTGTCGGCATTTGGATTTTTCATATCTACACACTTATTTTCCTTATTTCCTTCGTTCCTCTGCTCACTACTATACCTGAACTCTCTGTTGTGCTCTCTCCATTGCCTTCTAGATTGAATGTACCTTATTAAATCTGATCCTCTTTGTTCTTTTGTGTTCCATGACACCATACTCCTTTGTTTCTTTTGAGCTCTGTGACAGCTAATTTAGTACCATTTTTCTATTCCCCTTACTCTGTTCATGAACGCTGTTTGTTTATCCCCCAGAGGCCCCTCTTATTATCCTTCTCTTTAGTCATCTTATCTATATACCCTGGTCGGGCAAACTCATCTGTGATCTACAGGGTAAAGACCCCTCCACAAATCAGCATCTCCAGCCCATACCTTCCTCTAGACTTTCCTTATTACTTAGAACTTCATATATTCACCTGCCCACTGGACATCTCCTTTGGAAGATTTTTAAATACCTAAAAAAATTTAGTATTTCAGGCTGAGATTTGTCTTTCCGTATCCAAATGCCATCTGCCCATTACATCAAAAACTCTTGCTCTTTCTTTATACATCCCAAATGGTGTCATCCAAGCTACCACAGCTGGAAACATGGGGATTATGCTATGCTAAACCTCTCCTTCTCTCTAATCCTCTCATCTCCCAACCAAAGAGTGATCAAATTTTGTCAAGCACCCTCTGTGGAAATCTCTCTCACACAGCCGGCAGTAATTGCCTACTAGGGCCCCAACACATTTTTCATGGGCTGATGCACTGGTCTCATAACTGATATCCCTGCTTTCAGCCTCTTTGGCTCAGGATCAAATGTCACACTACTGTACATCAAATTATAATACCCAGCTTTGTATCTCCTTTAAATGATTCTTTGTTACTAACAAGAGCCAATTCCAAAGGCCTGCACATTATACAAAATACCTGTGGCAAGACCTCTGCTACTTCTTTAGCTTTATATCCCATCACTTCCCCTCATCACATCCCACGTTTTACACCGCCTTGTTTGTATAACATGGTATCCCCTCTATTAGAATGCTTTCATCCCTCCAGGATACTTTCTCCAAAGAAATCTTCATCTGTGAAGCATTCCTAACTTGTCCAGATAAATTTACCTGTTCCTGCCTCTGTGACATCATGGTACCTCACACCTGTCTTTACATATCTGTTTGCCTAGTGGACAAGTAACATAAATGATTGGAGAAGGCCATGAATAAAAATAGAAGGGTGAGGTCTGTGGAGAACTGGAAAACACCTACCTTATTTAAAGTGGCCAAGAACCCTTCAGTTCTAGATCACAGCAAGGATGTTGTATTTTCTTCCATGCAGTCCCAATCTTTTGCAAATAATAAGCATCCAATACATTTTTGTAGAAATGAAAACAAATGAATGTTATTTTTTATTGAGTAGTTTTCTTTTTAAATTTTCCTACTGAGTGAACATTAGCCAATGATTCTCCAAGTGTGAGACCATCAGCATTACCTTGCAAGATGTTTGAAACACAAGTTCTTGGGCCTTACACCAGAAAAACTGAGTCAGGAACACAGAAATTCAGCAATCTGTGTTTTAACAAATGCTTCACATCACTCTGATAGCCACTAAAGTTGGAGAACTACTGGTCTAACTTAATTAATGTTTACATAAAGCTACAAAGATAAATTTTAAATGAAACTAAAAGTAAAAATATAATAAAGTTAAATTTTATAGTCTCTTATTCTTACAGTTCTTTTCAAAAGTGCATTTTTTAAATCTAATTTAATCTTATTAAGGTATGACAAAGGAGATCGATCCCATTATCTTTGAAATGATTGAAATTATAGTCTCCAAATCAAAAGAGAATGTCTACGTTTATGCTTATTAAAATAAAAGTTTGAATTACTCTAAAAGCTTCAACTGAAGCTAAGTCTATGCACACAAAATGCAGCTGATAATTTAGGCAATTATCTAACTAATTTAAACCAGTAAAAATGTATTCATCTGCTTTGGACCCACTATTCTGAATAATTGACACATAAAATATATATTTGCCTGAATAGCTACATTACTCCCTCAAATTTGCATCTCAGTTTTAAGACCTCAAGCTAGGGAACAAAGAAATTTTCTATATGCTGATTTATAAAGGGGCATTCACAGTGTTTTTACTATTCTCCATTGGAGCTGAAAGTTATTCTTTAATTCAAAGATGAAGAGCTGCGGTAGTAATATAGAGTTTCTCCCTCAGTAAGCATTACTGTAGAAACAAACTATTATTCAGATGAATTTAATTAAACGTTTCACAACGTAACTAATATTTACTATTATCATAGGTTTGGAGGTTTCCTTTTTTTAAAGGTTAAATTTGATCTAGAAAAGGAACTATGACATGGTTGCTAAAAGAATCTGGGAAAAGTTCAGTCACAGGTTGCAATCAACTTTACATTTCCTCCCTAGGATTTGAGCAAAATACATATTTCTAAGATCAGGAAAATTGCTGGCAGTCGAAAAAAATTTTGTTTTATCTCTTTATTAACAATGAATGTTAATGACCGTCTAAATCAGCATATTCATGCCAGAGACTCCTCCTGTGCATATCATTTGGAAACATTTGTTACCTAGCAACACCCAAATCAGGGACAGTGACTGTTTATACTGCATTTGGGCAACTGGTGTCTTTAACATTTGTGTTTGGAATGCTCTATCAAGAGAGTCCTCGTCAATGTGATGACTCTACAGTCATGCCAGGTCCAGTTTAAGTTAAGATGTTTTTACAATTTGACAATTTAAGGTGTTTCACAATTTGAATGGCTTCTTTAAGTTGGCATTTGGAAAAGGAAGAAATCTATTGAAGAGAAACACAGTAACAGTACCACTAAGTGAAATATTGATATATTAAGTGATTATCACATAGAAACTTTATTAGGTACAAATACTGCTGATGTATTTGCTTTCATTTCCAGTCCCTCTTCACCGACAGTTTAACCTTGAGTGGCTAAAAGCAGCCCACCGCCCTGTCCTGTTTTTTGCCTTATCTCCCTTATCCCAAACCTGTCTTTTCTTCTTCTTTGCTTTCCTGATGACTTGGCCAAGTGCCTCTCAGACATCATCAGCATTTGTGAACCTGTTCCAAGTTCTCTGCTGCTGCTGCAGCTCCCGTAATTGCTGTCACCACTACTATAGCACTAACTTCCCCCACTTCCATGCATGTGTGCCATGGGCTACTGGTTTAGAACCCGCATTTCTTCAAGACTCTAATTTGGTCTTACAGTTACTGCCTTACTGTAAGTTGCTGCTTTTTCTTTGGTATCTCTCACTCTAGGAATCTCCCAGGAGTGTTTCTTTCAAGGCATTACTGACCACATTTGCTCCTTTAAAGTGTCTCAAATTTAGCTTCAGGTTTACTAAATGGATGGACTCCCCAGTGATCTTTTTCCCAGTAAAACTACCAACCACTGCCTTCTTTGACAATATTATGAGTTGTTCTAGCAGCCTGTGGGCAGCATCATATACCCATTACTACACTTAGGAGTAAGAAATGCTCATCCCCTTGCACGGTGCCTCTATGGAAATTTCTCCCTACAAAGACAAGGCAGATATGTCAGTTACCTTCCCTGTTTCTCCCATCAAATTTGATCGGTTGCTCTTTCCCTGACTCAGAGATTAAAGTCATGTTTCTCTGCACATTCAGAGCTATTTGGCTGGAAAAAATCCTCACAGTGATGTTAAGGCTTCCAATTTAAGTGTCAGATGTGCGAACACCATGATTTTAGAAAAGTACATAGACAGTAATTCACAAATCCTTATGTTGTATGATAATAGCTGATAGTAGACCTAATTCAGACAATAGGTTTTTTTCAGACCAAAATCTGGGTATCATTCCTACTCTGCATTGTGGACACTGTGCTGCTCAGCCAGACACCTTCCCCAGGACTGGGACAACCCTGATGCTGGGAATATTGGCTGCTGAGTGCCCACTGCTCTGCTTCTCATTGAGAATTGTAGGTCAAAGCAGAGAACTTCTTTATGTAGATTATGGGCCTTCTTGTGGGGTGGCTCTAGCAGGTGACTGGCTGCTGCAGGGAGAAGAAAGCCAGATATCTTGACTTAAATTTGTTATCACTCCAAAGGGCTGTTCTAGCTCTGGGGCTCCCAGGAGGGCTGGCTGAAGCTCCCATTGTATTTGCATAGAGTTTAACTGCCTCAGCCCAATCCAGTCTTCCTCCTTTTCTTCAGGCATAGCTTCTGAGAATACTGGGTCCAACCTCTCACCACTTATACTCCTTTGTGAGGGGAAATATCGCTGCTCGTGGTCACACAACATCCCCCATTTCCCGCTCCTTGTGCATGTCTCCCCCCTTACCCTGCGGTATCGTCTAGTTTGCATGACTTCTTGGACTGAAGTTTCTCTATACTCTTTAGCCCATAACTCAACTAAGCAAAACCAGGCAAGAATAAATTGTTTCTGATTTATATTTAACCGGGGTTTCATAGTAAGATTATTAAATAATCAAAGTTCTAAGGATTTGCAGAAATGAAGAAAAGTTGAATGAAAGGACTGATTGGGAATTTGTAATTATGAGGAAATTCAATGATTAGGAATATATGGAGGACCTTTTGGAAATATTTGTTTTTCTTCAAGAAATATTATTTATAATATTCCTAGATTGATTTTTAAATTAGAAAAATTGTTTTCTTCCAAATTCAAATAGAAAGAACCAGCTCCCAGAGGAAAGGAGAAAGAGAGAAATAGCAGTTCAGATTGATGAGGTCTTTTCTATTCGGAAAAGTTTAGTAAAACCTTATTATAAAGTCCTATTAACACAGGAGTTACGGTAGAAATGTAGCTGTGATCATTATAATTTTGTGGAAACTATGATTAGCTTAAATATATAAGCAAAGAAACTCAGAACTAGACGGAATGTTAAGAGTTAACTAATCCCCGGGGAACTCCAGGGGAGGTTAGCAGTAGAAGGTTAGTAGTAGAAGGGTTTTTGTTGAGGTGGGGGATTTTGTTATTCATCCTCTAAGATCAAAAATAAAATTGTGTATATGCATTTATCTACATTTAATTAGAAGTGAGTAATGAGTCTCATTAAATCCTCAATTTGAATGTTTATGGCCCAAGAAAACACCAAGTCTTGGGTAAAACTGAAATTAAATAAAAGGAACTGCTGTTTTATTCTGACTTTATCCTGATTTCCTGTTTGGCCTTGGGCCATGTATTCAACATGTTTGTGTATATAGATTGGAGTCATAATTCCAGGCTTTTAAGACAATGATAATGGATTATCTATGTGCTTACTTGAGTGAGAAGTAAAAAGCTCTCAGTTAGATATGACGCAGGATACACGAAGATGAAGCTTCCAAACTTGTATTAGGCAGCTCCCTACAAGGGATATATTCTGAGAAAGACACTGTAGCAGTAGTTCATTCATATGTGTTAGAAACTTAGGTACGTCTTAAATGAAAATCATGTTCGTGTAAGCAGTTTACCAGTACTTAAAATTATTTGGGAGAGTGTAAAAAAACTAGTAAAAACTCTTATTCTGTTGTTCTTCTGTCAGATTTATGAAACATTTTAGTAGATAAAAGGCTAAATAGTGTCTGTTTTAGTAGTTTAAATTAGAAAGCAAATATAGTACAATTTAGAGACTTAACTTATAGGGGCATTTTTCAGTGTTAAGAACTATGACAGGATTATACTCATCTATGTTTTATATTTCATGCCTGAAAGTGGTAGCATTGAGCAAAATTCTCAATGTGTATTCTTTCCGGATGAGCTGCAGTTAGACAACTAAATCTGTAACGCAATATAACATGGTCATATGAAGCTAGTGATGCAGAAAAGACCATCTGCACCACCTTGGTTACAAGCAAACTACAGGAGCAAACTAAATGCCTTGTGAGGTCATTAATTTAAGAAAGGCAGTGAATTGTTTTTAAAGGAGGAGGGTAATGTAACTGATGAAAAATGAATAAAAGTAGGCATTGACCTTCAGTGCATTGTAATAAGCTTGCAGAATTGATTTGCAAACTGCTTTATAAGTCAATTCCATGTGCATTAAAAACTAATCAAGTGACTTTGATGCAGTTCAGTGATTTTTAACTTGGCAATTTACTTGAGCATATAAGAGTTGTTGGTAGAATTATGTAAGAATGCTTGCAAAACAGTTACTGTGATACACTGTTGTTTAATCTTATTTGCGCAGATGGGTTACTCTCATTTACAATTTATTAATCTAGAACTTTAAGGTGAACATATTTGGAGTTTGCGGATTGTGTCATGTCTTTTATCAGAAAGATAAATTCTGTTAACTACAGTATTCGATACTGTATCGTTAAATAGGAGTTACTGTATTTAACAGTGTTAACTACTGGTAGCCCACAAATGACAGCTTACAAAAATAAATTAGCCTGCTTAATTCTAAAATTTTCTGTAATGGGTGTTTTGTGTAAAACAAGGAGTTTGGAAGCACTTTTGTTCTAAGACCAGAATGGTACCAATTACTAACCTCTGAAAAAGGCAAACTTAACAGTAAGAGTTGCATCAGGTACAAAGGGCAAAGGAGAGAGTTCACCATTTCCATGAGCTACTGACTTCTACCCAAGCAACCATTTTTGGTAAAAATGGGTCAATACAATTCCAGAAGGCTATTATCTAATTAAGTTGGTCAGAACAATTAAATATCCTGGTTTTCCACAGTCAGAATCGAAGCACCTTATCAGATTAGCCTCTGCTTATAGAAATTCATTTGTCATGCTCAGGCATTCTATCAGAGGTGGGATTTGGTAAGCAAAATAGTCAAGGGCCCTGCCCTCATGAGGCCTGTAGTCCACTGGGGGACAGAAATGTTCATCAGGAAAAGGGCTAGAATTGGAGAGATAGATCATGAGATTGGATTTGCTATGGGATTTTGAGGCGTCTCTAAGACTTTTAAGTGACGATGTCAATGAGGCCAAAAGATAAGCAGGTTTGGAACTAAGAGAGGAGGTCTGGGCTAGAGATGTAGATTTATGAGTCATTAGATTAAATACGGAATTGAAAGTATGTGTGTAGGTAAGACCATTTACTGAAAGAGTGCATTTAAGTAAAATGCAGAAAAGTCCATGAGTTTTGAGAATGTTCTTCCATGTTTTAAAACCATCCTCAGGGCACTGAGGAAAAGTTCATACTAAATGTATTAAAGGTAATGGTGCCTGTGACACTTAAAGAATATAAGGAGGTAGATAATATTGTGGCTCAAAGACTCCAACTGACTGACCAGAAGGGCAATGTGTACTTGTCAAGCCATGGGGCAGTGTGGACGTAGACTATCGCACTGACAATAGGATTTACAGACTCTGCAGTTTCTTGGAGACAATATTTAGAAAAGCTTTGAATCACACAATATGGTTTGGATGTTTCATCTCTTCATTTCTTTTAGAAGTTTCTCATTATATCTTTTAGAATTTTATAAGGAATTATATGCTTGATGTAACAAATAATAAAGATATATAAAGAAGAATGCAATACATTACCCTCCCCTACTTCTTTTTTTTTTTTTTTAAAGAATTTTATTTTATTTATGATACTCACAGAGAGAGAGAGAGAGAGAGAGGCAGAGACACAGGCAGAGGGAGGAGAAGCAGGCTCCATGCACCGGGAGCCCGACATGGGATTCGATCCCGGGTCTCCAGGATCGCGCCCTGGGCCAAAGGAAGGCGCCAAACCGCTGCGCCACCCAGGGATCCCACCCTCCCCTACTTCTAAACCCACTTAGCCAGTCAACATTACGAGTTTGGTGTGTGTCCTTCCACATCTTTCTCTACTGAAATACAATTTCTGTGAACAAATGCAGCCTTTTATTATTATTATTTTTTAAGATTTTATTCATTTACTCATGAGAGACAGAGAGAAAGAGAGAGAGAGAGAGAGAGAGAGAGAGAGAGAAAGGCAGAGACACAGGCAGAGGGAGAAGCAGGCTCCATGCAGGAGTCCAACACGGGACCCGACCCCGGGTCTCCAGGATCACGCCCTGAGCCAAAGGCAGGTGCCAAACCACTGAGCCACCCAGGGATCCCTAGCCTTTTATTATTTTTAATGAAATCTCATAAACATATTAAACTGAAACTTGCTTTTTCACCTAACACTATATTTGAATAAACCCCTAATTCTAATCAAAACATTATGTATATATATATATGTACATATATAAAGTATATATAAAAAGTATATATATATACTTTTTTAAAAGATTCCAAAGTATAAAAATGCATAATTTATTCAACCATTCTCCCTTCTAATCGATATTCAGACTGTTTCTTGATTTTGTGCCTTTGTACTATCCTATAAATGAGAGATTGCTGAGTAAAAGGAAAAAGTATGTATTTTCATTTTAATAGATATTGTACAATGACTTTCCAAAAAATTTGTGGCTATTTGCACTCCCACTAGCAAAGTGCCACAATGCTCACCAGCATTTTTGCCATCACTACATGTTATGTGTTTGATGTTTTTTTTTTAATTTATTGCTAAAGTGAGGAGTGGAAAATGATAGGCTCTTGTTTTTATTTGCATTTTTATTGCCACTGAGTTCATGCATTTATTAACTAGTATTGTAATTTTAATACCCGCCTTTTAATGTTAGATTTAGTTGTCCTTCTAAGCATCAGCCACTGAGATATGTGTAACATTCAAGCCATAGTCTCAGATTTTGGAAGAAAAAAATATCAGGAAAGAGAAATTCTTATATTTACACCTCTATCTGAAGCCAAAAGCCTTTCAAAAGTTTCAAATGGAGTGAGGAATGTTTCATACACAATCGACCCCACTTTTCCAATCTACATCTGACTCACAGTATTATCTAATAGAAACCTTCTAGATATGACAGGCCAACTTATCCCCACCTCATTCTCTTCCTTCTTATTTCCAGTACTATAACCTCCTCCCCCATGTATGTACATATGCATTATAACCTTTCCTCTGTCTGTCTCTTTTACATATGGTGCCCCATCCCTTTTCTTTTCCAAACTGTATTCTACGCTTCAAATTTCCTTAAAAATAGTTGTATGATGTTTTTAACAATATGGGATATCTAATAATGTGTAGTATGTGTTTATCAAAATAAGAGACTTGTGTCATCCAAGTAATGCTTTTATGTCACTGTAGTATATTTAACCATTAGAGACATTATTTTACTATTATTTTACTATTTTCTTACTGCTTGTATGGCAATTCATATTAGTCTCAGAAGTCTTCTATAATATCCCTCATTCCAACTACAAATGACTTAAGTATTGTTAATAACTCTTTTTACATGTTATTTAAATTTGAGTCAATGATACTTGTTCATTTGTCATAAAGGGATATGTTTACACAATGTATAATATGTGTATGTGTGTGTGTATATTTGTCTTGTAATAATGTTTTTTTTCTGTCTATTTATAGGGAAACTTTTTGGGTTCAAATTCCCTGCTCTGAGAGTTCTCACTTACAGAAAGCAGTCTTTGCCACAAGAAGACCCTGATGTGGTAGTAATCGACTCATCTAAACAGAGTGATGATTCAGTAGCCATGAAGCACTTCAAGTCTCCTACAAAAGAGAGCTGCAGCCCCTCAGAAGCAGATGATACAAAAGCCTTGATACAGCCCAGCAAATGTTCCCCTTTGGTGAATATATCTGGACCTCTTGACCATTCCTCTCCCAAAAGGCAATGGGACCGACTCTATCCCGACATGCTGCAGTCAAGTACCCAGCTGACTCACTCCAGATCAAAAGAAAGCATTTGTAGTATACGGAGGGCTTCTTCAGTTCATGATATAGAAGGATTCAGTGTTCACCCCAAGAATATATTTAGAGACCGACATGCCAGTGAAGGTATGTTTTTTTTTTAAGAAATGGAAATATATATTAATGGATAATGAAAGGTAATTTCCATATTGTTTTTATTTTTGACATTAATCCCTATGCCTTGGGGGAAGAAATGTGAGTAAATAATGGCAATTTAAAATGAGAGCCCTACATTCAGAGTTGTTACTGGTATCAGTAGGTATCAAAGGAACCATAGTGAATAATTTGGTTTCTTCTGGCTTCTTTTCTGTGTTTCTGAAATGGTATGATAACCATTATCTGCCTACTCTATGGAGTGTTAATTAATGCTTTATATAAAATATGCTCGGGTGATGACCCTATCATCTCAAGCATAATTAATTTTGCTGCATTTAGCCAGTAGGCAAGCCCTGGGAAGAATGAGTGGTGTGCCTTCACAGGCTTCTTTTATTAACCAAGTCTTTCCAAAGGAAGAGGTGTATAAAATGTGATGTACTGAGTGATCAGAAAGGTATACATGATGACTGGGTGGGGCGGAATTAGGAAGGAGGAAGAGGAAATGTGTAGGGGGAAAAAAAACCAAACCCAAACCCTGAGAGTATTGAAAAACCAAACTTGAAAACTAAAGCTAGAGCAAGTCAGAATTCACTTATTTTTCCCTGGCCTCTTGGTGTTCACCGTCTTACTTTAGCCAGTAGTGAAAACAGCAATGCTCAAAAGAGAGTGACCAAAAAAATTCACCATTAACGTGATGATTGTCAACATTTACTGATTATTTACTGTGTGTGAGGCAATGTAAATGCTTGACACACATTAACTCTCATTTAATTCTTCCAACAACTCTATGAGTTAGGCATTGTTATTAAGCCCCGTTTGATAAATGAGGAAATTGAGGCTTAGATTTGCTAAAATAAATAATTGGTCCAATACAGAGGACCAGAGTCGGCTTTCACACCCAGGACCACCCATCTCCAGAGTCCACAATCCTCCATGAAGTGCTTTCTTGTCGTAGAAGGAGTCTGTGCATCACTGAACTTTCCCCCAGGGTTGAAGATGCAGAGTACCTGTTGGATGGATATATCCATCCCACTTTTCTGAATTCCAGGAGTTTGGGTTCTGGAGAGGCCCACTGTCCTTTCCTGTGATATCCCTTTCTGTGTGTGCCCATCATCATGGCTACAGCTGTGAGTTTTCTTCTCAAAACAGAAATCTGATCACTGGGCTCATAGTGTAGGCTACTAGGCCAGCTGGCCACACTTAATTTTCAAGGTTTTCTAGCTCCTTCAAGATTCCTTCCCCTACTATAGATTCTGTTTTAAACTTGCACAGAGATAATTGCTTTTTCCCCAAATCACTCATTTTCTTGCTTCATTAGTTTGTTCTGACAGGAATAACTCTTCCCCCACTTTGTCCCTCCTCATTCTGCCGCTCATAAGTGTAAGGACCCATTTCCCCTTCCCAAACCAAAAGAATTAAATGATTTCACACCTGATGTGTACAAAGCAGTATTTGCTCATATTATAGCATTTATTGCATTCTACCTTTATTCCACAGTATAAGCCTGTCATTTCTGTTGGATATGCAAAGCAATAATTATGCTTCTGTGAGCTCTCCCAGTGCAGGAATCTGGGCATAGTTAGCTCTGCAGCCTCCGTATCACAATTGCCTTTTTCATGGCAGGAACTCAATAAATGTTGGTGTGAAATTGAAAGGATGATGCTCATGAAGTATGTTTCAAAATCATACACAACAGGAAATGGTTATATTCCATAATACTTGAATTATGTGGGGGAGCTTTATTTAAAAGGCACAGTGAAGACGAGAAGGCAGAAATGATGAAGGAAAATTAAGTGGCAAGAAGAATTCAAAAAGAGATAAATCAATATCACAAAAATAGAAGGAAGAGTTTTCCATAGATAAGTTTGAGAAACTGTATATGGTACAAAAGCAATTAGTACATCCATTTTAATCTATAGTCTAAAGAAGAGCAAAAAGGAAAGAAAAATCAAGGACAATTCCCAGACTGAATAATCATCTAAGGCCCCCATACCATATAGCAATGGCATATAGGAGTCAACATCTCCTGACTGAATGGAACCTCTGAAATTTGATCTTTGAGCAATGAATCCCAACGGGTGATTCAGATAAATCCCAACAGGGTGATTCAAAGGACTGACATACATTTTAGTTAGTCCAGTTAGTGTAAGCATCTTTAGGAATCATACTGACTTCTGAAATTGGCCTTATTGCCCGAGTTACAGTATAATAACATTCTTATATAATAAATGATATACGATCAGAGCATAGTACAGACTTCGCCTGTCGTTTGACAGTGGTGCTGAGTAGGTTAGATCAGATCTCATGATTTCACTGTATTTTCAATTCTCTGTTGTCTCTATTTAGTACATAGTTGCTGGAACGATTATGGGAAAGGATAATCTAACATTTCTGGACTTCTCAATTCAGGACTGTCAGTAGTGAGGTCATTCTTGATTTTCTTCCCGTACCCAAGCTATGTTATTTTCCAAAAAGGTATCACTTCCTGGCAGATGCTCCAGTCATCTGGCTATTGATTAGTAAATTCAGAGAGTATTTGGTAGTTCAGCTTTAGAGCAATTTTAGCTACAAAATCACTGATTGGCATAGAAGAAACTATACCTCCTAAGGCTGCATAATTTGATATATTTTAGAAACTGAGCAGCTGACAAAGAAAGATGGAAAGCTTTTTTTTAATGTATTATTATTTTTTTACCAAGTGTAGTTGACACACGATGCCACATGTGGATGAGAAATTTTTTAAACTGATTCTAGTTTCATGAATTCATGTGCCTGGTGAGCACCTGAAATTCCACATGCAGGAGATTTTGAATTCAGATTATTGCCTCCTCGTTCAAGAAGAGGAATTTCCTTCTACATAGGCTATCTTTATAGAACTTTAAATAATTTACAGATACAGTAGTGCATAATACTTTACATTATCCGTCTATTCTGTATTATCAAGTACCTTAGAACTCTACTTCTCAAACCGTTCATGGTGAAGGACCAGAATTTTTTCTAATCCATCCCAAACAAATAACATTTGTAAGTATTAAAAAAAAATGCACTCTTAGAAAAATGAAATAAAACAATAGACATAGAAGATATAAACCCCTATTGTTTTATTATTAGATTGACCAGACATAAAATTGCTTTGTCAAATTGCTACAAGGCTCTTCACTCTGATTTCTGCACTTACATTGTCATGGACAGATAACAAGGTCTCAACTGGCCCAATACAGACTGCATGCTCTTAGGATGTCAAAGCAGCAGTAACTATATAATGCACCTTCCAGTCAGGGATTTGGGGAGTTTCCAAATCTTTATATATAAATTTGAGGTTTGATAAGTAATGTTATAATTTTTAACTACGTGCAAGCAGTACTTTGGGGTCCTGCTTCTGATGGAGATAATTAATTCTATGTAATCAAGATCTCTCCATTTATCCCTATTTGCCTTTTTATGGTCCCTCAAAGAGGGCAGAGTTGTCATGTAAGGTCACAACTTTGTGTATCTCTGTCAAAGGCAATGTCTACACTAGCAATTCAATATACCAACTATTGAAATTGCTTCGATCGTAAGCTTTGAAACAATGAAGATATATCCCAAGATTTTAAATAAGCACCGCATTAGCATAGATGTCAACAAATGTTGAACAGATTTTTCAAATCTTGGATATATTTGAATGGTTTTGACATGACTCCATTTATTTTAAGCTTGTTTGTTTCAAAACTAGTAATGCATATTTTGTTAGTAGCAAATATGCATCAAAGAGTCAGATTGCTAATCTCAAAATAAATCTGAAAACACTCCAATTTGAGACTTGAAAACAGCTCATGTTAATATAAATGAATTTCTTAAATATTTTAGGTACTGAGTGCCTTGTGAGAACATAAACCTAAAAATCTCACATTACTTTTAACAGTCAAATCTTTCAGTGACTTCTTACAATCATTTTTGCCTAAGAATGACTCTTTGAGTGCTATGTGGTATTTTCAAAATATACATTGAAGAACATTTGTAGAAGGGGCAGTTAAGAGAATTCTGATTAATAACTCAAGTTGGATTATTAAGGTAAGCTGTTGTCTTAGAAATATTTTTCCTTATTACTTTACTAGGTTAAATCATATGAAAAAAAATTACTTTACAATACCAAATGTTGCACAGTCTTCTTTGTAAATGATGGTTGAAGTGACACTAACATTGGCTTCTGACAAGATTGAAAATTTTTATCACAACTGTAGGCAGCTGGGAATGCCTTTCTCTAAACCGTCATAATTTTAAAATCTATATCTTGGAATCCAGTTAAGTGAGATAAATGTTTCATGTATTTAAACATGCATGCTTATTATGGCAGATATCATTTTTGGTTTATGCATTTTACTGGATTGAATAGTGAAAAATGCTAATTTCAAAGATGCATTTTCAGTCATTATATCCTGTTTACTCCTGATTGTTTTTACAGAGGTAATTCAGTGTATATAACATAATTTTAGTCTTCTTTTTATATTTCTTTCTTTTTTTATCCTTATGTGCTCAAAACAGACAATGGTCGCAATGTCAAAGGTAATGTACGAACTCAAATTTCATCATCTGATGCTCAAAGTGCCCCTTTACTTGGCATGTTAACTCGCCTGCTGTATGCCCTGTTCAATGCAACATCATGCTGCCCTTAGCTAGTCCAGGTGCCTGGTGGAGACATCATGGCTTGATTTTGTTGGAGACATTGTTATTTTCTCAGCTGTTCACCAAAGTTTATGAACTCCTTTTTTCCTGCAAGAAGTATAAGGCTAGGTTGACAATGAACACTTCCTGAATATTTAAACCATTTGGAAAGAAACAAATATCAAGCTAAATATATTCCAGTGTGAAAGAGGCACATAAGCCTATTTCAGCCAAAAAAAAAAAAAAAAACAAAAAAAAAAACAAAACAAAACAAAAAAAATTGAGTGCAAGATTAAATAAAGTAATCAAAGTGCTACATGACAGTATCACTTCACTTGTTCCTCTTTTGTTTCCTTAAAACTAGTTTCACGTTCCTGGATGGCAGGGGGTATGGTTTTAAGCTTACTGTAGTAGTAAATTGTACATGCATGAGAGTCATTTCTATTTTTCTATATTACATTTCAGTCATTTTTAATTGTGTCCTATATTAGTCTGAAATCACTGGCATGACCTATAGCTACTGTAGGGCAATGTTTAAGTGGGCAATACCTCTGGATAAATCTGGATTTGACTAAAATTTGAAATTCACCTCTGTTTTTTCTACTATATCATAGTAGATACAGGAATTCACAAAATATAGTAATCATATTATTCTCATTTAGTTGAAAACGTTTGGACTTAGTCTTTTAACATAGGCCATGCATGCTGCCGTGAGTGTGCATATAGTGACAATGACTCATTTTGTGCATGTGTGTTGCATGGACACGTCTCCACCAGTAACCGTCATTACTTAAAATTCACTGTTTTGGCCTCTTCTGTATGTCACTGCTACTCTGATCACTATGAAGTTTTGTATATTGATTTCTCAATTGCTTCCCTAATTAAGTCGGAGCTGCTCACAGTTATGAATTAATAACAGTAGACACTAAAGCTGTTTTCTGGTCAGCCATCCAGGGTGATTTGAAAAGAAAGGAAATTGTGGCAGCTTCTCCCCATACCAATTTTATTTTGCAAGCACTTCAAAAAGGGTCTGTGCAGGTGACCTCCAATAGCAGGATGGTACTTCATCTACATGATTATTCTATCCTTGGCCTGTCTACTGTAATTTGTAAAAGGGAGCAAATTAGTGTCAGCTGTGATGGTGATTTGCATAGATATAATTCAGGATATAATGTCAAGAAACAGAATACAGATACCTCTTGCCAACTCGTCTGTATGAAATATGACTGGCTTTAGCATTTAACAATTAGCAATTAATTATTATTAGACATTGATTTTCCAGTGATCATTTAAATGCAACGAGAAATGAATCTAATTTTTCTCAATATATAGAAAACTGAGCTTGCTTATCTTCCAAACTAGTAGTTCACACAATTGCCATTCAAACTATATTAATTTTATTTTTCCCTCATAAATAAATCCATTTAATCTCCAACTCTTTTCCCTCAACCCTCCATTTTTTAACAGCTATAGTCTTTGAACAAAAATAAATTATCAAAATCAGAATTTGGGATTAGGAAACTCTAAACCATTGTCAAAAGTTTTCACATGTTAATACTTATGAAGTTAAACTCCCAAATTAGATTTTTTAAAACGTGCAAATTTAATTTTAAAATGAACATAAATATATCCTCCAAAGTTTTCCTTATTTGTTCAGACTCTGGTTTTGAAACTATCAAAAAATACTTAAGTGTCTAGCTCTTTAAGGTTTTCGCAGAACAGGGGCACCTAGGTGGCTCAGGATTTGAGCATCTGCCTTTGGCTCACTTCATGGTCCCAGAGTCCTGGAATCGAGTCCCCCACCAGGCTCCCTGTTTTGTTTCTAAACCACATTTCAATAAAAACTTTAAAAAATAAAAGACAAATTTCTATACTTCATTGTATACAAATCATAATTATAGTTGTTTTCAATATCCAAATCACCCCAAAATAATTTTTTACTAAAATAAAATAAATAATTCCAGCAGGACTTCAAGGCTTATTCTCCTCAGGATAGGGTGTTGGCTAAATCCCTGACACAAGTGGTAGAGAAATTTTTACCTCCTGAAGATACCATTCTCTAACTTCCTTGGGAAATCTATTTTACTGCCTGTTACACAAAGAGCTAACCTAAATCCTTCTTGCTGAAATGCAATTTTCTTCCCCCTTTATCTATCCTGAGTGGACAGAGATACCAGCTGGTCACTTTTAATCTTGATGGAATATCACAGTATAAAAACTGCAAATTGGTACTTGGTCTTTTCTTCTAAAATGGAATCATTTCCATTTAACCTTCTTTCCTAGGATTAATTTTGTTTCCACTTAATAAATTTCCTTGGCACTCTGACTTTTTGAAATAAGACTTCAGCGATCTAACTGTAACCCATTATCAAGAATTGAAAAAGTTATTCAAATATATTGTGTATGCTGTTTATATGTACGTATGTACACAAATTTTTTAAACAATTTCTTTGATATTATGAGAGGTGAACCTAATCCTGCCTCACTCACATATTAACTGATTTTTACCTCCAATTTAATGGTTTCTCTGCTATTCTGCTTTTCAAATCATCCATAAAAATTAACCCCACTTACCCTACTTATTAAATAGGTCACTAATATAAGTTTGCCCCTCTATTGCTTCCACTTCCTTATTATTTCAGGTAACTCCGTATCCCACTGACAATGGTATGTTCAGTTCCCATCTTGTCTGTGAATCGGACATATGAATCAGAAACAAAATTATTTGGAAGATTTATTACAATTTTCACTTCCTTAAGCCACAAAACCTATCAGACTTACAAAGAAAATCAACTCATCTGATACAGCTTGTTTCTCTTAAGCTACACTGGCCATTACCAACATTTTGTGACCTTATAAGAATTTGCAAATTGATTTTCAACGGTGATAGTTATCTTCTGAAAATTGTGTGTCATGCACTGAATTGTGTGTCATCCACAAATAACATGATCACTTCTTGTCTATCTTTCTAAGTGTTAAACTGGTTGCCAGTGTTTTTTTGCGAAGTCCAATTACTAGACACTTCATTTGCATTTTATTAGTGTTAAGTCACTTCAGCAATTTACATTTTTATTTACATAAAGTTTTACTAAACTTTAGCCCAATAAACTCAGTAACCTAAGAAATATTGTATACAGACCTGATGATTTAATAACAATCTTATTTTTTTTTTTGCTTTCCTTCTTTTGTGTCCCATTTGATCCTCGAGAGCAACAATCTTAAGAAAATAGCATTATTATTTTTTTAATTATCAGATGTCCTTAATTATATATCAGCACCATCTAAAGGAAAATATATTCTCTTTCAGCTTCTTGTAACTTATGATAAATTCAAATAACCTCATCATAAAAATTTTAAATATCTTTAATGTAAAATTCTTCCCAGTTGTTGCTTTAGCCTCTGGCTTGATACCTAAATTCAGGATATTTCTTTGGAGCTGGAACCTGGCCTATTTAATATTTAATCGGACACTTGTAATATATTAGAGCTTTATCCAGCTGTTGGTTTAGTCTACTTGGTCACCTGTTTTTCATCTCCTTCTAGTATACTGGAACGTTTAACCTGGTCATCCATTTCGCAAATGTTTCTCTAAAGAGCATCAGCTTCCCCTATGCACTTTTGAGTTTTACCTTCCTTTCTATTGAACCTATTATTTCCCTTTATTTCTGCCCATTTATTTTATTTAAATTCATTTACTTTGTTTTTCAGGTTATTCTCCTTTCTTTCATTAGAATCCTAAATCCCATCTGTTCATGATCACTCTCAGGGAGGCTGCCTTTCACCTTTAAATCCTCAACCAAGGCCTCTCTGAATATAGACCTAGGAGGTAGGAAACCCTGTATTCTGATTTCTAGCCCTTGATGCTTATTCCCCTTTGGCCTCATAGTCTGTTTGCTTAGGTTTAAAATTATTAAAATAAGAATATTGTGAATAATTAAAGTGTTGGAAAAATTTTCACTAGAATTTGGGTAGGTTTTAGAGGAACCTAAGCTAATGCTGATCATCTTGCAGACTCAGACTTCTGCATATAAACATTTGCTTTAAAATCAGTGGAAAAAGCATAATGATCTTTGTTATGCAGGATGAAATAGATTGTAAATATCTTATCTAAGTAGCGTGTGTGAATTATTTTAAGGAACATTTTAGGTTTTGCTGAATTCTTTAAATGGATAGATTTAAAAGAAAGCCTAGATTAAATCTTTAACATTAAGAACTTAAAAAAAGAGAAACAGAATAAAGTAACAGTTCAGAAAGGTTATCCGCCAGTAAATATGAGAAGCTAAAATATGGACTCAATGAAGTTATAATATTCTGAGGGCAAATCTGAGTATGACATGTATTGACCAGTGGTTTCTCAGCCCTATCAGATCCAATGTCCCTTTGTTTCTACAATATTTTATTATTTTCATTTTACTATCCTGTAACAATATTTAGAGATAAGTTAACCTATTTCTAAAAGATCAACACTATTCTTTAACCATAATGTAAAGGAGGAATACAAGAAAAGCAGTTGATAATAAAATGATATTTTTCTCAATGTGTTGATGTTCAAACATAAGTACACTAGAAGATATAATGCAATGATCGGGCATTTAAAAAATGGCTTTTAAGGGCATTAAGTTGTCCAGATAAGTACTGGATAAGATGATGGAGCAGGAGTATTGGTAGATAACAAAATAAAAACCACTAGTGGAATAAATAATAACAGATCATAATTATTTATATATGAATTTTAAAAACAGGAAATAACCAAATTGAATTATGAAAAAAACACCAAGATAAACTGGGGGAAAATGAGGAAGTATGATATTCTCACAAATGAACTGGCCCTTACCAGCTCAGTGTAATGTTAACATGATTCCCTATGTGATACTAATGAATTGCACTGAAAAAGAAATCCCTCCAAATGTCAGAACATATAGTCTTCTTCCAATATTCAAGAAAGGTCTTGCTGACCATACACGTTCCTAAACAATGGGTTGGAACAAGAAATGGCAATCGAGACATTTTGGTGAAGTTGTGGCAGATCTCTAGAGAGTTACCAAAGTGAGACTGGAAACCAGCAATCTCAAGACAAAAAATTTCAAATGTTTAGCTCTTACTACATAGTTTCTTTTAATTGAATCATGTATCATTTTACATATATAGAGAACAAGAATATGAAATCTTTTTTGAAAGATATGTTATTAATGATTTTCACTGTGATTCTTATAATTCTCTGCAAATTTAATATTTGGTTCCAGCAGTTGACCAAAAAAAAAGGACACACATCTCTCTGCTTACATATTTGCTCATAACATGCAAACACAGACTATAACCTTATCCCTGAAGTCTGAAATTTCATATTGATAATTCAAATGCCACAAGTAGCATAGTTCCAAGTGATACGATTTTGCAAAATGGTGAACAACCTATGGTAAAGTTCTGAACAAAACGATATAAAGCTCTTTCCCCTCCATGGTAGTTGTAGCTCTGGAAAGCTCAATGCATATTAAAATCCTGTTAAAAGTAGATTGTGAAAAAAAAAAAGTAGATTGTGCTATTTATATGTGAAATGGGTTCAAGACTCAGATCATTATAAACAGGCTTTCACCTCCAGGAATGTCCACTGGGACTTCTGGGACAGTTTTTCAAGATGAAAGAATAGCCACCTCCCATCATTATGACAAACAAAAATGTCCCCACAAATGCCTTTAGGATGAAGTATCGTCATACTTGAGACCTCTTGCTTATTGGTGTGGACAATTCAGTGGAGTTTATTGGAACTGGCCACAGGGACAATCAAAGTGTATTTAACACTGTTTGCTTTAGTATCATAAATCATCCATGTTTTTGCTTGATTTTTTAAACAACTCTGTAGACAATCAGCTACAGAAATCCACCACATAGAAGGATGATAGAGAAAGAAAATTAAAGGAAAGTTGTAAGGCTTTTAAACACAGCTACATATCTGAGCTCAACTTTCTCTAATCTCCTTTCAGTATCCCTGCGTGCCGTAAAAGCACTTAATGAGTAAAATATGACATTAAAGAAAAGACATTATCTAAGAAGTCTAAAGTCCTAGAATGTTTTATAAATTTTGAGATATAGGCCTGGAATGTAGCCATAGAATGATACAAAAAAGGAAACACTACCTAGGATATGTTAGAATAATAAATCAATGGTGTGTGGTGGAGACTTGCACAGAGACCTAGAGAATGGGGTTTCTGTCAGACTTGTCTGGGCGCTAGATTAATATGGTGCCACTTTGGGCTCATATTTCTCTCCTTGTCATATAAATAGAGAAGAGAGTATGAATCTATATGCAAATGAGAGCATACTGGACAATAAATGCTCAAAGAGCTCAATGACATTAGTCACTTAGATGGACTTGATCATGATCATGGATAAAACTCAGGGAATGAGGGATCCCTGGGTGGCGCAGCGGTTTGGCGCCTGCCTTTGGCCCAGGGCGCGATCCTGGAGACCTGGGATCGAATCCCACGTCAGGCTCCCGGTGCATGGAGCCTGCTTCTCCCTCTGCCTGTGTCTCTGCCTCTCTCTCTCTCTCTGTATGACTATCATAAGTAAATTAAAAAAAAAAAAATTAAAAAAAAAAAACTCAGGGAATGAATAGAAATGCACCTCAAGGAACACTATATCTACCACATAAGTGAAAATTCTCCTAAAATCATCTGAAACTTATATAATAACCTAGCATAAACTTTTATAAATGAATATAGTGAGAATTTTTTCCAAATTAACTATGGAATAAGTGATGGATATTTTTTATTAGCATTATATTTAAACCAAGTTGATTTATTGTTGTGGTTCAAAATACACAACCTATAAATCTAATTTTCAGGTGTTTAGACCTTGTTTGGTGCATAAAGTGTTTTTTTATCCCTAAGATATATTCTTTTCATTCTGGACAGAAAAAAAAAATAGCATAAGGCAAACTTTGCTGACTAGCACGTTTAGTCACACAGTTTGTATGTTTTAAGCACTCTCCAAGGCAGTGAGATAATGGCTGGGTAACACTCATGGGCTCAGGATTTCTATAAAATTATCCCTGATACTAGGCTTTAAGAGCTATATAACTATAAAAGTTGCAATACCCATTGTACAAGAAACTCTTTGGGGCATTTCCTGACTTCCATAAACACACAATAAGTTCAACTCAAGATGTAGCTGGTCGGTGTATTCATACTCAACAAGGGGGCCAGGAGTCCTAGAAACATGATAAATTGTCTTCATAAGAAGGAAATGAAATGTGAGAAGTGACTAAGTTTGGACAAACAGTACTACTAACTTCCAGATAGAAAATGAATAAGTTCTGAGGATCCAACGTATAGCATGATAAAAAAAGAGAGAGAGAGAGAGAGAGAGTAACCAGGTACTACCAACCCCAGCCAATTACCTGGCTATGTCACTTCAATTCTAAGTTATGTTTCTCAAGGCATTCTTCTGGTAGGTTTTTATAGAGCCCCCCCCCCCCAACCCTTCAAAAGAAAGTCTTAAATTTAAATGAAAGTGAGGTGAAGGAAAGATTTTTAAAATTTCACATAGGACTCTAGAGTTTTGGATAGAATACACACACATACATACAAATACATTGGCCTTTCTCAGTCTTATCTGAAATTCCCCCATCCCGGCTTACCTCTTCTAGAAGCTCTGTAAAACATCTCATACTAGTAATAGAAGCAGACAAAAAAAAAACTCAGCTGCTTGTCAGTTGTCATGGCCCAGAGAGGGCAGTAATGCATATTGGAACTAGGTAGACAGCCTGTTCAGAAATTTCATGACCAACATGATTTTAACCCTTAGGCAAGTTGTTCCCCAAATAATCCCTGGATTATAAAAAAAGACATTCTTGAGAAACCAATTTGGCCAATAATAGGCCAATAATAAGGAGTGGAGTTTTTTTTTTTTTCTTTTATTCCAGCCTTTAATGAAAGAAGTTAAGTAACAGCTAAAGATGCCATCTGCTCTCTGGGTACACACCTTGGACCCCATCTTATCCTCGGATACTCACATGTTGCTCCACGTGGCAGACAGTGACCCTAAACCTTGTGTTCAGGTATCAGCTGGCTGCATTTAGTCCAACCCGAAGCAGGGTCACACTGGCTGTGGATCATTAGCTGGTCATTCAGGACCATCTCTTTCTGCTATTTCTCCTGATACTGTTTTTACAAATACTTTCCAATTTTTTTAGGGCCTTTTAATCATATCAAGTCAAGCCTCCTGGGATCCACATCAGATTCAAATCTCAACAAATACAGCACCATTAACAAGATTCCACAGCTTACGTTGAATTTTTCAGATGTCAAAACTGAAAAAAAGAATGCATCCCCTCCTTCTTCAGATAAAACCATTATTGCACCCAAGGTTAAAGATCGAACACACAATGTGACAGAGAAAGTCACCCAGGTAAGATATGATTTCACTCTCAATTTTGACTATTTCTGAGCTTCTTCTCTGCATCCATATCATTTTTCCTATACGTGACTATCAAAAGAGGTAAGCTATTTATTTGTACTCCAATTTATCTTGAGATGTTGGGTAACTCTCTAATGCAACAGATAAATAAAACTATAGACTATGATTTTATCTATAACAAGACTTAGCAGAAATGGGCTAACTTGGTATTGTTTTTCTTTGTTGCAAAGGTAGTTAACCTGCTATTCATCATGTTAGGACATTTATTGTTTTGCTGCCAACGTCTGCATTATTAAAGCATGGTTTCTTAATATAATGGATGTGACTATTGAAACTTTAAGTGACTAATTGGGATTTACTCTAAACTGTGGCCTCCTTTTTTGCACTTACTCTACTAAGTAGACTCAGATATAAGTCAGTTGACTTAAGGAAAAGAGCTGAAATGATTAAAAGTCAGTAAATAATACATTTCACAGGAATAATATTGTTTTTGAATAAATATTGCAATTTGAACTAGGATAAAAATGTACTGTCTAGCAGGAACCCTGCTTTAAAGAATAGATAAAAATAATTTGTACCTATTATATCAAAATACCAACCTAAGCAATATCTAGCTTTTGCTTACATTGCACTTACATTGTTGGGAATTCATGACTCTAAAATTTGTGTCAAGTAAACAGTTCTTTTACAAACACTTTACTTGGTATATTTGCTTAGCAAATCTTTTCAAGAACTGTCACAATATAAAGGTAAACTTGGCCCCAATCTCTATCCCAAGCCTTGAAGATTTTGAATTGATAAACTTTTTTTTTTCTGTAATTATAATCACTACCAGCAGTACTATAGTTGGTCTGTAAATAACCCATTGTGTGTGAGCTGAAATAACTGTGTAAAGACTGCAAGTCAGTTATAAATAAACCCAAGCCGTCTGTGTTTGAGATGAGAGATTATACATGCCATACTCTACTACATATTTTTATGTATATGTAGTAATGAGGCTTCCTACCATGCAATACTGAGAACATCTCTAGTACATATTTTAATATTTATGTAGTAATGAGGCTTTCTACCCTTAGCATTTCACTTTTTTAGCTTAGTAAACTGGAAATTAAGAATAAGTTATAATAGTTACATTATATTAATATTATAATTTATAATGATTATTTGTAATAGTCCCATAACAAAGAAATTAAGAGATTTCAGAAATTGCACAGAAGGCTGATTGCAAATATTAAGGTCAGGACCTAGCCAGTAGCCAGGACAGCATAACAGCAATGGAGAATATAGTGAATTGTAGAGTGCAGGGCTCCTCTAAAGCAGATGGTTACCATTCAGCTCTAGCCAATTGTGGTCACAAGAATCTTTGACGATGTTTCCAAATCTTTCCATTTAAAAAAGAAGCTGGAAATCCAGGATTTAAGATAAGCTTTTACTTTCCAAAAGTTAGTAAACTAATTCAAAATGCTTTTTTAAGCCAAACAAAATACACCTTAAAGTCTATGGGCAGCCCAGTGTGATCTCTGCAAAGCTTCATGCGCTTGGTTTACTGCAGGGTCCACCCTATCCTGCTATGTTTAGCAGGTCTACTGAGCCAGGAGAGGGTGATACACATATGGACCAGAGGTGGTACCTGCCTTGGTGACTTTCTAAGCCTGGTGAGAGAGGAAACATTACAAATAGCATAAAGAAATTATGTTAATAATGAACACAGGAACAGGAGGAAACTAATTATGCTTTAAAAAAAGTAATTTCAGAGAAGAAAGAGATGTGATGGGGCATTTCATCTGGATCTAGAAAGTTACTTATCACATTGACTAGTAAGTGATGTTTAAGAGTATAAGTTAGAGTCGCATGCACTTGTATTTCAACTTTGACTAAGTCATTTATTGTGTATCATGAAGATGGGTGCCATTTATCGTGTGATATCAAGGCAAGCTTTAGTGACAAAACTTATTTCTCAGTGTTTTTAAAAAATAAGCAAAATGATGTGTGGAAAGTGTTCATCATAGTATAGGTATATAACATGCAATGTTAGTCATTATTCTGTTCAGTAATGTGTTTGTATGACTTCTCTCTGCTCTCCTCACCGTCTCTGCCTACATCCCTACATATTTGCAGACCAACTAGTACAATACCTGGCAGAGTGGAGTTCATGAAATGTTTACTGAAAGAAGGGAGGAAGGACAGAAAGAAGGGAGGGTGGAAGGGAGTAAGGGGAAGTTGGTGAAAGAGAAGGGGTGAGAATCTCAGGTAGAGAAAACAGCGAGAAGAAAGTTGTGGAGGCCCCAAAGTCCATATGTCTTCTGAAAACAGATATTTTCCTGGCTCAGGGAGAGACTAAGCTGGGCAGAAGCTTATGAGAGGTGCAACTTTCCCCTCTAGGTGGTTCTTCATTATCTTTGCACAAAAGTGCCTTGGGAGTCTAAGTAAAATGCAACAGCTGCCCTCAGACACTTGGCATTCTGTTAAATTCTCATGCTTTCTTTTTAAATTCCTCTTTTATATTTACCTTCATAATATGACAGTATTTGTTTTAACATTTTTAAAAAGAGTTTTAAATCATTTACCACTAAGGTAATCCTAAGTCCTCAAAACCACCCCATTGCTTTCCTACAGCTTTTCATACTTCACCCAAATAGTACAGTGCCCCTCTCAGAGACCCCCTAGAACCCCAACTGAAAAACAATGCACCTTAAAGATGTTGGAATATTTCAATTGGATCCTGTTTTATAAAAGATCACTCCTTTTTTTCTTTTCTAACAGTTTGAAAAATACAGTGATAAGAAGGAGATTATGGAGACAGAACACTTAAGTGGCTATGGTTCTGGTCAAAAATGATGAGGGACTGAAAAAAAGGCTGGGACCAAAAACTAGAAAGAAGAAGTGGTAGGAATGCTCCATCTGCTTTTAGTGCCGTCTATAGTTATTAGTAACAAACCTGCCAACTGTGTACATGTAAAACCAAACAAGGTAGAAATTGAATATTGAGAAATTCCTCCTACCGACATGGCCTCTGGAAATTTTGTTTAAACACTTGAAAGCAGGACTAGCCTCGCTTAATGTTTGTGAAATTTCTTCCTCATAGCTATCTCTGGAGTTTTCATTCACAGTATATAACATCAATTGTCCTCTAATCACTAAAAAAACTTGGTAATAACCCAAAGATCTTACTATTCCCTTTGTTAGGCCTATATGGAACTTCTCCTTGTTGGGATATTCTCACTGTATTTCTGTAGGCAGCCAGCAGTATTTTCTTTATTTAATGTTCTTATTTTATTCCCTTAATAGATTTGTATGTAACCCTTTCTTCAAAAGAAATCGGGGTTTTGTTCATAGATCATTCAATAGTGAGTTTTAAACATTCCTCTAAGCACAAAGAATAGAGCAGACATCAAGAAAAAAGGCATAAAATGAAAGGAACAATTAATCTCTGTTCATGTTATGCTCAATCAATATTTGGATTTCATCTCTATTATATATTGGTTAATTGCCAATTAGCCAAATTGTTATTTCTTCCCCAGCTAGAGTGAGTTTCTTCAGAGTAGAGGCCACATTGTTATTCATTCACTCTTTCATGCATTCATGTATTTGTTTATTCACTAAATAAGCATTTATTAAGTCAAGAATATACAGTGGTAAGCTCTAGGAATTTATGTGAAAAGGCAAATACTGTGTCTTCAAGAAGTGAGAGAGACAGACAAGTACAGGACATAGGAATTAGGATGCAGTGTGAAGGATTATACTGTAGGTAAACAGAATGCAGAGGGTACTGAAAGAGGAAACCTTACCTATATTGGGAGTTTGGGATAGTGGTTGGGGAATACAAACTCTAAGAAGAGTTTTGAAGCTTGAGAAGCTTCAAGGTTAGGAATTAGAATCTAGGGCAGCCTGGGTGGCTTAGCGGTTTAGCATGGCCTTCAGCCCAGGGCGTGATCCTGGAGACCAGGGATCCAGTCCTACATCAGGCTCCCTGCAGGGAGTCTGCTTCTCCCTCTGCCTGTGTCTCTGCCCCTCTCACTCTCTGTGTCTCTCATAAATAAATAAATAAAATCTTTAAAAAAAAAGGTATTAGAATCTGGAATGGGACACACTTAGAGGAACTGTGAGTACCAGAGAATGAATGAAACATGAGATGTTTGTATCACTAGTGCCTGCCATAATACGCAACATACAAGAAGAATCTTAAAAGATTTGGAAATGCACCAATGAAGACATTGACGAGAATTAAGCAAGAGTAAGTCTGTTGGTCAAAAATCCCCGAAGCAAATGCTTGCCTTCCAAATTCTCTCCATAGGCAAGATTCTGATTCTGGCTATTGTTTCAGGTCCAGAGACTCTTCATTGGCTGGTCTTATAGGCCAGGCTTCTAGAAGGCATCAGCTCTTTATGTCATATTCCATCTGTCTTTCTCTATTAATTAGAGAAAATAGAAAATAACTCTCTCAGGGTGTGGATGTTTTAAAACTACAATCTAGCTGGTACAGGCTGATGTCTTACTTTGAAGACAGGACTTTAATTGGCTAATTCCTACCAAATTCCACGAATTTTGTGGCGAAAAAACAACGAATTGGAAGAAAAGTTGGATGAGTGGAGAATAAAGATCTGCGTTTGCCATGAAGTTGTGGTTCTCAGTTGAGGATCAAATTCTTGGCTATCTATGCCTTCTTTTAAATAATAGTAAACTGAACTTTTGTACTCTTCTATGGTTTCATTTTTCCTGAGGCTAATTCTACTAGCTCAAATGTTACGCTAATCTTTAGGGTAAAATGTATTATTTGTTGCAATGTTCAGCTTTTACAAATTGGGTATTAGATCACTCTCCCTGCAGATGCATAAGAGTATCAGGAAGATTTAAGAAGGTACTGTGGGTTCCAAATCTTTATTGGCCAGTCACATGATACTGTATCTGTCAATCGATGTCATAACAGAATATCACAGAAACCCAATTGGAACTACCCTAAGCAAATATGAAAGGGGGAGGGGGAACTTATTGGATCGCATAACCAAAAAACTGCAAGGACAGATCTGCTTTAAGCCATGGCTACTGCATTCATGTTTGAACAGGTGATGACATTCTTGCCATCTCAGCTGCACTTTCTTCCATATTAACTTTAGTCAAAAAAAAAAAAAAAAAAGAAAGAAAAAAAAAACTTTACTCCACATCTTAAAAATGCAAGGACTTCAGACTGTCCCAACTCACATAATGCTCATAGTTGATACTCTGATGAGGAGGGCCTTCTCTCCTCTGGTGTCCATTACCTTCCTGAGAAAGTAGAATCCTGTTGGCCAACTTGGGTTTTGTGCTCATCCTTGTGCACTAAGAAGCATAGCCCCTTGACCAATGACCACATCAGAAAAATGTGGTGGGGGAGGGGAGACTCTAAAGAAGGAAAACCAAATAAGTGGCCCAATGCAAAGATGAAGATAGTAATTCAGGCTAAACATCAGTTTCTCTCTCTCTCTTTCTCTCTCTCTCTCTCTCTTTCTCTTTTTCTCTCTCTCTTTCACACGCACACACACACACACACACACACACAACCTTACTAAATATGCATTATGCACTATGTGCTGGATTGGCACTGGAAACACCGAAATATAAAAACCAGTACCAATACTCAAGAGGTTATAAACTACTTGGAGAAACACTATATAACAATAAATAATAATAGCACTTATAAGTACTAATATAGTAAATGCTACAAGATTATATTGTGAAACCAAAAGCAACTTACATTTCTTTTAGACTCAGTACCAGTCAAATTATGACCAAATAATTCTAGATTTAATAGAAATAATTTAATAGAAATCTATACTGTGATCATCAGAAAATAAGACAAATGAAAGGCCCTAAATGAACCTGGAGACCTTAATTTGGGGAAAATAATTACTACTAGTCCACGAGTATAATTTTTCCATAGTGTCATTATGGAAAGTACT
This sequence comes from Vulpes lagopus, assembly GCF_018345385.1. Classification (NCBI taxonomy): domain Eukaryota; kingdom Metazoa; phylum Chordata; class Mammalia; order Carnivora; family Canidae; genus Vulpes; species Vulpes lagopus. The sequence goes on along the minus strand of NC_054834.1, from coordinate 87,246,774 downwards.
AAAGAAAATTAGTTTTAGGAGTAATTGGAGCCTTGGGTCACAAGAAAGTAAACTCTGAGTGTTTAAAAGGCCATATAATCCTGAAATCCACATAGAACTCTAGAGCCAGAATAGATTCCCATTATTTAGGATTCATTTAAGTGTATTATTGGCATGAAAATAGACTTCTGATAGATTTAATAATAGCTGACATTGATTGAGCATTCACTATGTGCCAGGCTCTATGCTAAGTGGTTTAATTCATTATCAATTTGAATCCACATAACAGTCCTTCCTCTGAGTTGGTACTATTATTAACATCTCCATCTCAGAAGTGGAATCATGCTTAGAGAGAGGAAACAACTGGCCCAAGTCACATAAGGAAATGGTGGAAGTAGCCTTCAAACTGAGATCATATGACCCCAAACTTAAGTTATTTATCTCTAAAGTACACCCTCTCTGTAAGTCTGAACTAGCTCCCTATTTGCCCACTAGATCTACTCAGCAGTTAGGATGGCATTTGGACAGACCTGCAACATTGGGCTGTTTAGTCAAATCTTCATATGAAAGTTTAGTAGCAATTTACCAGAAAAGTGAGTCCACAGAAATAGGAGAGAATATGGTAGATTTTCTCCAGAATTCCTCAAATTCCTCAACAGGGGAGCTTCATTTCAGCATTATCTTTTGTGTGAGTTTATATGCTATTTTTCTTCTGCTAATTTTAGATTCAGATAAAGGATTTTGGATTTTGTTGGTGGCATACCCCAGTTGCAGGAAAAGCAAAATTACACTGATAATATTGACATAAAGAAGAACTCAAAGACTAAGGCTTTTTATTTTCCACTAAATTTTGTCCATTGTGAATATGCTCATTATCTCTTCATGTTTTTCAATGGCTCTAAACTTATATTTACTTCTGACAGAAACCCAAAACAATACTTATAATTCAGGACTTGTTTAGAAATGGAGATTAACTTATAATGGAGAAATAGTATTGATTTTATTAGCTAATGTTTAAAATTATTAATGTGTACAATTTTTGTATATCAACTAGCCTCAATAAAGCCAAAAAATAATTTATCATCTCAGGCTTAATAATATAAAATTTCTTAACACTTTCTGTGGTTTCCCTCATATTGGATAAATTTAATCCTAAATTTTCTTCAGTGCCAATATTTAAAAATATCTTTCTGATGCAACTACAAATTAAATGTAGTTATATGTATAGCAATGGTTTCATTAATAATACTGTTGTAATTCTAACTCCAGCTCAGATTCTGACACTAGCTGGATATCCTACAACTCAACTCAAATTATGACACTATCTACCTGGGGAGATAGCACCAGATTCCACAGGTTAAGGGTTCTGTCCCACAAAACTCCCCACTTCAGACACCAATCACAAGTCTAGGTTACCACCTGTACCTCTGACTGACTGGCTGGCTGCAGATTGGAGGTTCCCATGATCCATTCCTTGACTTGACTAATTTGTTAGAGCAATTATAGAACTTAGAGAAACATTTACTTATGTTTACCAGTTTATTTTAGGAAGATAGATATTTTATTTTCCTTTTCTCAGGAAAAGCCAGATGGAAAAGATGTATAAGGCAAGGTATGGAGATAGCGTTGGAGAGCTTCCAGGCCTTCCCCTGGTCCACTACTCTCCTAGCACCTCCATGTGTTTATCAGCCTGGAAGCTCTCCAAACCCCATCCTTTTGAGTTTTTTTGGAGGCTTCATTACATAGGTATTATTGATTAACTCATTGGCTATTGGCTGTAGATTCAAACTCCAACCACTCTCCCCATCAGAGATAGGGGCTGGGAATGAAGGTTCTGTTCTGACAATTACTAGGTTGGTTCCTCTAGTGACCAGCCCCCATCCACAGGTGACTTGAAGTGATTTAGGGGCTTTCCAAAGTTATCTCATCAACATTACAAAGACGTTTGTCACCCTCTTCACTTTGGACAATCAAGGGCTTAAGAGCCCAGGAACATGGAGAAAGACCAAATACATGTTTCTTTTTTAAACCATAATATCACAGTCATGAATTAAAAATTACATTTAATTTAAAAGTCTATATTTAACAGTTATTTTTATAAAGCCTCATTGATGCTTTGCTCATGAAATTACAAAACACAAAATTCACAATGCTTCTACAGAATGTTTTAAATGTTTTCCTAAACTTCATTTCTTGCTTAAACTAATATAAAATCATGCAAACTTCAATAAAACTGTACAGATCCTCTTGAACTGCCAGAAATAGTAATAATCACAAATTCCAAATTAAATTTGAAATGTAATGCAGGAGTCCGAAATTGCCTCTGAACACTTCCAATTTAATATGACATTAGTTTTGCATTCGTTGTCTTATTATTCTTTATAGAATACTATCAAACTTGGCACAGCAAAACAGAAATCCCCATCTAGTGCTTTCCCCATATTCTGGATTTAATCTATGTCTATACATGCAAATCAAAATGAAAAATATATGTGGATGCTACAAGTAGAAATAAAGCACATTCATCAGGATAATTATGGATTCAACATTTATGAGTGCTTACCAACTGTAAACCAAAGCTTTATGTATACTAGTGATGCAGAAATGTGTAAGTCAAAGTCCTTGCCTTCAAGGGCCTTTTACTAAATACAAGGCTTCTCCAGATGCCTGGGTGGCTCAGCAGTTGAGCCTTTGGCTCAGGGCGTGATCCTGGAATCCCAGGATTGACTGCCTCTCCCTCTGCCTATGTCTCTGCCTCTCTCTCTCTCTGTGTCTCTCATGAATAAATAAATAAAATCTTTTTAAAAAGAAAAAGCTTCTATATTTGAGATCCTGGGTTATGTTATCTAGTTTTCTCTGGGCAAATGAATATATTCTATCTAAGATTGTAAGTTATGGTGAGGAAAAGATAAAAATTAACATATACATTTAAGTAGCAATTGACTACTATAAACATGTTGTTGGCTATTAAATCTAAAAGAAAGATATTCATTATTTTGAAAAGGGAAATGTGTGATTTTTAAAGCAACAATTAATTTTTATCTATTTTCACTAAATACTATATGCATATTAAAACTCCTCAATATTTGCTCATATATTCTAAATTAAAATAGTTTTATTTCAGTTTAAAACACCACAATTAGCTCAAGAGTTATACTTCTCTGTAGTGTAGATGATGAAAGAAGGGCATCCTTATGAAAGCCTAGTAGCAACTAAGAGCCATACCTTGTAGGGCAAGTATTTATGTGTAATCACTTAAAAAAAAAAAAAGAAAAAAACACCTGTTCGGTTTTGTGCAGTCATTGCATATTTTTAAATGAAGGAAAGAGAAAATATCACCTCCTTAAAAAGTTTTGTCAGCCAAAGAAACCAGGTTGAAAATAGATGCTTGAAGAAAAGAAGTAAAATACCAGTGGTCAGAAGAGACAGGTTAAAATAATTTGGCTCAGCATACATAGTGATAGCCCGGTTGCTATGGCAACAGAGACACAGGAAGATTGTGGATATCTGTTGCCAGGATGTTTCATTTTTTATCCCCCCCAGTTAGTATGAGCCTTGGGTTAAACTCAGACCCAGGGATAGAAAAGAAGTTTTAGAGGGAGAGTTTCTTTGCTCATTTGCCCTCATGGCTTACAGGTTGGGACAAACACAGTTCAAATTGCGTTGCCTAGAGGCAGTAGGCAGAAGGAGTATATTTTTCATGTTTCACGGGATGAGAATCAGGCAAAGGATTTTTATCAGCTATGGAAATTCCAGAGCAGACATGGCATTTTCACATACCCAGGCAACCCAAGGTCTTATAATGTTAAGTAGCTGTGAGCTGTTCCTAGATTCATGAAATGAATTCAACCATGGAATTTTATTTAAAAAGAAATCCCAAGTAAGACAATAAAATAAAATAATAAAATTAAAATAAAATAAAATAATAATAAAACAAAATAAAATAAATAAAAACGTCTCATTGGTTTTCTGGGTGGTGAAATTGTGGGTAATATATTTTCCCCTCTAGCTCTATTTCTCTGTATTGTGGAAATCACATTTATAATGAAAACTATGTAGATAGATAATAAACCTTCTAAAACTCGATTGCTTTAAAAGAGTTCATTAAAAAGCAGTTAATCTTCATAGAATTTTAATATTCAAAGGAACTTCTTCCCTAGGTTTTTTTTCAAAACCTACTGATCAATGGAGTCCTCTGAGACACCCTCCCCCTCTTTCTCCCGTCCCCCAACACACACACACTCTGGAAATTTAGTAAATTGCAGTGAAATCTGAGGATTCTGAATTTTTAACAATCTCCATTCCATTTGCAACCTCGATTCTAACATTTTTAACATCAAGCAAATTTGGAAAATATGGATGTAGCCTGACCCTTTCATTATGTTGCTAAAGAAACTGAGAAAGGAACCCAAGTAAGGAGTTAAGCTTTATATTTCTTCATTGCTATCGTACATCTATCTCTTTCTGTAGATTTCTGAATGAGATAAAAAAAAAAAACCATGTCAGTTCATGTTGGAGAAACAGGCGTCCTTTCATAGGGGAACATCCTGATTCCAGGAGAATCTACTGCTATTTTCACTTTCTGGACAAACCCTCTAAGACACAATCTCCATGTAAATGTGTTTGCCTAGGCTGGAGTCCCCCCAAAGTGTCTTCAGAACACTGGTCTCACAAGTATTTCCTAGAAGAAAAGTTGTCTTATTCAAATACCAGGCACCCTGTCAGAACCTATTTTTAATTATCTGTTTATATAGAATACCTATTGATATTCTGAGGAATTCATATTTGAGGGGAGATCCTGTAGGAAATACCAGCCTAGGCAGAAAGCTTTTTGGTGGATAATTATGAGCACTGTAGTTCAACTCAAACACGGATGTGTTAGAAATCTTAAAAGAAACAAAGTTGGGAGAGGCATGAGACAATAGTAGTGGGAAGGTGATGATACATAGTAAGTACATTTTTCTCCCTTGTTTTAATGAAGTCCATTTAGGTTTCTTTTCCAACCATGTCCCAAATATAGAACTTAGCGTGGGGGAGCTGGTGGAAATAGCATCTATATTCTTTTTTCTATTTTAAATACATCTGTTGCAAATACACCTATACTTTGAAGCCTACTTCTTTAGAATCACTTGGGTAGAAATGGAAAAATGTGAAATGCAAGATCATGAAGGAGAGACTTAAAAAGTGTCTCAGCTTTTCTTCTGAGACTACCATAGTTAAGGCTGACCTACTGTATTTTAGTGGACATATTGCTAAGAATGGAGAACCTGCCTTTTCAGCCCATTGTCCCAGGGGTCAGCCCAGTATCCAGAGGTAGGTGGTCCTAAGGATATCACTTTAATGTGAGGACAGAGATGAGGCGGCCTCCGATAGGATGTGAACCAGATCACATACACATGCTGTTTTCCATACTTCCTTGGCTCCTGTAAGTCATTTTGGTCTCTCAGTTCTCCTTTCCAGATGTAATAAAAAATATTTTAAAATGGTCTGCAGCTAGTTCCTGGTGCCTATTGATCCTTCTTACAGTTGAACTGAAGAATGAAGCTGACAAATCTCCATACTATTCCTAGGAACACAGTCTTCATTTTCAGGTCATGGCAACCGTGCTAGGTGAAATTGAGTGAAGAAGTCAAAAGAAAAAAATAATGTAATGGAGAAAAATATTAAATACTATTTATTGGTTGACTGGCAGCTGTCGGTTGAGCTATACAATCCTATTTCAGGTGATAAGCTGTCATTTGTAAACTGTGCCCATAGCTATATCCATTATTCATGGTTGGTATTGGAAAACAGTGATTTCAGGCCCCTAAATTTTCCTACCTGCAGGCACCTGAATTACTTCCAAAACAACTGTTATATTACCTCTCATGCCCTCACCTCTTTTTTCTGAAATTATCAGATCCTACCAGCCCACTTTGTGTCTCAGGTGAAGATAGATTCCCTCCCTCCCTTTCCTATATTTGAAATGAATGCATAAATCCTTTTTAAAAGAGATTTTATTTATTTATTCATGAGAGACACAGAGAGAGAGAGAGGCAGAGACATAGGCAGAGGGAGAAGCAGGATCCCTGAGGAGAGCCTGATGAGGGACTCCATCCCAGGACCCCGGGATAATGCTCTGAGTCAAAGGCAGACACTCAACCACTGAGCCACCCAGGTACCCCCTGAAGGCATAAATCCTGATGGACAAAGTACTTTAATTCCAGTAAATGTACAACTGCAGGCATGAGATTTCAGTATAAAGTTAACAAAAAAAAGAAAGATATTTTCCACAGAACAAGTATTACTGTCGAGTCTTTACAACCTAATACTTGAAAGTAAGTAAAAACTAAGGCACTAACTTTCTAGATATTAAAAAGAAATAATTACCATATTTTTACATTTTAAAATTATTTTATATAATTCATATGATAAAATAACCCATTGGCTTAGACTTCTGTTTAGTCACTTTAAGATTTTGAATATATTTCTTACACAGATTCTCTCAAATTTGTCTGCATTTTGAAACCTAATTAGTCCTTTAGAATCAGAGGGGAAAACAACTGTTGGACAGGGAACTTGGGGAAATCTTGCCTTCAACAAGACTATTTTGTTCCATCTGGAATTTTCAATTATCCCCCCTTTTTTTTAAGTTTGGGGAAAACATCAGAGACATAGGTGCTTTAGTTCCTATTTCTATGTAGTAATCTTCTCTGGCATATCAAACTGCCAATAGTACATTATCACATCTTGAATAGCTAGATTGGGGTACATCCTGACAGTGGTGGTCCTTTCAGATTTCTTCACCATGTTGTTGCTATAACAATAAAGAAAAAAAAGAATGAAATACAGAGAAATACTCTAGTGCTGTTTTGGAGGAAATCTCCTTTACAAAAATAATTGTTCCAGTAGTTTCAAAGCTTGTGCTCCTTAGAGCATTAGGTGCCAATAAGCAGGATGGACCCAAGGGGGTAGAGCTCCGGGACCTCCACAGTATGGCCAGGTTGGTCAGATCAACTTCATCTAAACGGCTTTATATATTGACTTTCTCTTAAGGTTTCATATGTGTGTGTATGTTTTGAGGAATTTGAAAGGGTCAGACACTAAACTTTGCTCTAGTTCTACTATTTATTTTGTGCTTTCCTTTATCAAAATCATTTCGATGTCTGCATTGATTCTAGTCAAGACTATTTTTCTAGAGAATTTTGGGTTAAGTGAATTATCCAGAGTCCCACAAATTGTTAACTGCATACCCAAGACTAGTAGCTTCGTTTCTGGACTTGGAGTCCAGGATTTTTCCACTTGGCATGCCTAATGGAGAGCAGGACCATTTTAATCCCTGTATTTTCTCCTTTCCGTCTAAACCTTGTAGAGTCCTAGAATCTCGTCAACTGATCCAACTCCTTCTAAGTAGTCCAAGTCCTAACTCAGATCCTCTTCTTTGCAAAATAAATGGTTTAAGAAGTACAAATAGTCACTACCAAATGTGAGTCTTCATAACTGTTTAAAACTGAGTAAGCAAACAGGCTACTTTTTTGGAGATGAATATTCTACTACCTGCCTCAAGAATAAGACAGAAAATTAACTTTGTGGAAAAGCAAACAACTTTTTTTTAAAACATAGTCACTAAAATTTAGACTGTTATTACTCATTTGTTCTGAGAATATTCTCAGAAAAAAAATCTAATGCTACTTTTGTGCCAACAGGTTCAAATGTAGAATTGATACTATTAGGAAGAGATAATATACAAGAACATAAAAAAAAGCAACAGAGAAAACAGTGAACTTCTGTTCCTTAAGAAAATATTTTTAGCATTGAAAAATAAGATTCCCACATGTGGTCAAGAACAGTAATTCCACATTGCAGAACCCCTCTTTCACTGTATGTTATTTGCTTGGCATCCTATTTTCATTTCCATAGCTTATGAAGAGTTAATTCCTTATTAATAGGATAGAAGTACTTCCCCATCCTCAATCCTGGAAGAGAAACCCAGAACACAACTACTGATGTGTAACAGTTCCGAGAATTTTCAGTTACAACATTTGAAAATTAACCTGCTAATAGTTGGGATATAATTATATTTAGTTGGCACTTGACATTCACTTCGTGTTCCAGAAAACATTAAGAATAGATTTTGAAGGCTGCAGGGAAACATTCATTTTGGTGTGGTTATCCAGTAAAGGAAGGAGAGATTCCTGATTAATCTATAAAGGTTAAGAGAACTTGCTTCTGGAACATTTTCAATTCCCTAAGCTTCTGTAGCTGCAGAAAGCAGCAGACATCAATAACATCATTCTCTTCTCCTGCTTCGGCTTAATGCTTCACCTGAGTGACCTACCGCACACCTTGGTTCTGGTTCAACCAATGAGTTCAATGTTGCTATTTAAAAGTACTGGCATTGCTTTAAACAGTTGTTCCCAACACTGTCTTAGAGCAAAACCTTTGGAATTTTAATGAGTTAATGTCTTTTTTGCACTATCACCCACATGAACTCACTTCAGTATATTCTTTGAAATTGACTCCTCTCATCTGTCTGGAAAGTGCATGCGCACGCACACACGCACACACACACACACACACACACACACACACACACACACACTGCAGAAAACGTTTGAATATTTCTTCTCCCCAAAGCACTCACACTGTTCATGCTTCCTCCTTCCTTACCGCTTGTATTCTTATTCCTCACCATCACATATTGTCTGTTCTGGGCAAACAGTCTTCTTACGTCTCCACTTTTCCCACTTATGACAAGACCTGGATGTTTGCTGGCAGTGATCCCTAGACTTGCAATTGTCATCCTCTTCTCTATGCGTCAAGTCCTACCCATTTCTGAAATCCATAGCATCACCAGATAAATGTATCAGCCTTCACAGTTTGTGTTGACCTCTTCTGTCCTTAAACTCTAAGGTACTTTGTCTATTTTCAGAATACTAAACCATTTATTTTCATGCTCTTTTGTATATCTTGATAGATAGATGATAGATAATAGATCGATAGATAGATGATAGTTATTTGTGTGTATATGTGCCTTCATAATGACTTTTTTCATCTTCCTAATTATGCCTCAAGGAAAAAGATTATAACATCTTTAAAATATGCCCCCAAAGACGTAGCCACAGGGCTCACTCACCAATTGATAGACTCAATAAAATGCCGTTTTATGTAGAATATTCTTGGAACACACAAGAGATGATTCTAACTTCTGATACTACTTCGACAGTAAGTAATGAGGACCTCATGTATCCATTCATTTAACCTTTTTAAGGTCTGCCCCCTCTGACTCCTCCAGATTGGGTTAGATGCCCCTTCTCTGCTCATAGATCACTCCTTACTCACAGTATAATTTTTATCACATTTTTAATGTGATAAAATTTTCCATTTTTAATCTATAATATATATATTATCTTAACATATATAATTAACATATATTAGCATAATATTTTATATATAATATAGGAGAGAAAATATATATATATATTCTGTCCTTTTCAAAAATGAGAAAAGAGGCAGGAAATAATGAGGAAACATTGTGCTGAATAGAGCAATTTGGAAAGGACTGGCTTGGGCTGATCTGTAAGAGATGGTGACTCTAATACCATAGCTTCCAAACGGAAGATAAGAATGTCACCTGTATTGAAATTCCAGCCCTCATCACTTAATACTGCCAATGTTCTTGGCGACATTATTTGATTCTTCTGTCTTGAATCTGTAATTAGGATCTAACTAAGTAGGGATAATCTCTTCCTTGTTGTAGGTACTCATCAGGTCCACAGCAAAAGAGCAAAGGGTTCTCTAGTTTTTCAGATATATACCGAGTGCCTACTCTGAACAGGACACGGTGTTGCAATTGGGTTACAGTGGTAATACATCTCCACCATCTAGTCATGTGGACAAAGATAGATTAACAGAACCCATTAAAAAAATGTCATAAAACTTATACTGTGGAGTAAGGAGAGCCCTGTGAGCAGAGAAGGGGCATATAACTCAATCTGGAGGAGTCAGAGGAGGCAGTGCTGCACTGAAATATGAAGGGGGAACATGGAGGATGGGAGGTAGCCAGAGACATGAGTAGTAAGGATGCACAGTACCCACTAACATTCACGCAGAGGCTTCCAAGCCAAGTGAATAAGGGAGCAAAGTCCTAGAGGCCACTGAAGGAAGGGTACAGTGAGACAGCTTCCCTTTCTTAACTGCCCTATTTCCTGCTTCCTCTTCCTTGACCCCCTTGCACCTAGTAACTTCTTGTTCTGTAAGGTAGACCATTTTTCCTGGTCTGTATTCCACTCCAAAATGATCCCTCCGTATCAGGAATGGCTATCCGATAGACTATCCAAGTGTTTACAGTAATATACAAAATTATAAATAGAGTTTGTTTAAAAGTAAATTCCCCCAGTTTTTCTCTTTGTAATAAAAATCCATGTCTTCTGAATTTTTGCTAATTTTGCTAATTCAATTGGAGTATTTCATATAAAAAGCAACATACTTAAATATCAGAGTTTTGTTCTCACTGGAATGTATTTGCATCTTGAAGGAAAAGCTCATTAACTCAAATGAATCTTTTATTGATGGAAATGTTAGGGAGGGAGATGAAGGGATGACAGGCAAAAGAAAAGGTATTTTTTAAGAAGCAAGCCTTCTGGTTCTGTCTGTATCTTCCCCAAATCCCTGCCAAGCCACTTTCATCAGGCACCCCTCAACCTCACTGCCATTACCATTTCCCTTTCAGAGGGAGTTGGGGGCTCAATAAAACAGTGTTCTCCTAAAGAAAGAGCATTAATTGTTATGCAAAATAAATTTATGAATATGGTGGGCTTCCTGTGTTTAGTGTAGACTGACCCATTTACAATGTAGTGATTGGTCAGGAACACTAAGAAAAAGTGCTTACTTATACCACAGGTGTCTATTTAAAACAGTAACATTTCAATAAATCTAGATGAAAAAAAACAGAATTCTTATGTGAACTAACTGGAAATCCATTTTTTATATCTTAATCTAATGCCTGCCTTCAACTAGAGATTTTCTTGCCTTTCATAAGATCTTGAAATAGCTTCATTAAACCCTTGAGAAATTATGTCTCCTTGGCAAAATCATTCTTCACAAAATATCAGGTTACATTTGCAATACCTTCAAATAAAATCTAAGATGACATTGTCATGAAGTAGAAATTAAAATAAATTCTATCCCTCTATCTTGAGGATCAGCCTGTACTTATTTCCATTCTAAGAAAGATGAAAAGTCAGAAATTAATAGAACTTAAAAAAGGGGTATTAGTAGGAATCCTATTTAGGCCCCTCCAAAGACATTCCCAGGTAGGTAAAAATACTTTTCTTCAGCTCTTCAAATCTGATTCTAGATATACTTCAGTTATCATGCAAGTAAGAACAATCTTACACACACACACACACACACACACACATACACACTATACACAATTCTTTAATGTTGTATCTTAGATTTAATTCCACTACCTCTATCCTTTGGAGGCATCATTTATTGTGTACCTGTGATACATAAGACATACACTACCTGCTCTGCAGAAGCAGTGTATATAGTGACTTCCTCTGATCAGTCTGGGTCGGAAGTCTATTTATAATATGTGACATAATAGGAGAATATACTACAGACCTGTATATAATTCAAGGGTAACATGTATAAGCCAGACTATATTTGCTGTTAGCATTCAGGTGAAGATTATATCTGCATGATCAGAAGAAATTTTATGGAAAACTGGAATGGGCCTTGAACAATGAGCAGCATTTGGAAGAGTGGAGAAGGACTATAGACATGAGCATGAGCTGAGGCGAGACCCATTATGAAATGAGAAGTGCACAAGAACACACTCCTGGTCTCGAGTTATTGTGGCTTCACACTTTTTATTCTCCATGTCTAATTATTTTAGGTCTTTTTAAGTTTCCTTAGATGAAAGTTCCTTGAGTGTCTATTTATCAAATTCTAATTTATAAAAATTGAAACAAGGAGTAAAGTAAACCTGTATTGTTACTGGATTTATGCTTAAATGTGAAAGCTAATTTCTCATTCAGTTGAATTTGGAGTTGTGCTTTCGGTACTAGTCATTTGTTCTCATAAATAAGTGTGCTTGCTTAGAATCCACAAAAATATATAAAGTTCATGAGCCTTCTATTTCACCAAAAATCCAAGCCCTGGTCGTCCTAAACATAAAATAAAACCTTTGATCAATGGGTAAAGGTACCTTTAGCTAATAAGAAAATCAGCAATAGTGGGCGCTTGATTTCAGCTTGGGTCATGATTTCATGGGTCCTGGGATTGAGTCCCGCATCGGGCTCTGTGCTCAGCAAGGAGTCTGCTTGACGATTCTAGCCCTCTGCCCTTCCCCCCACTCATGTGTGTGAGCTCTCTCTCTCAAATATGTAAATAATTATTTTCAAAAAATTACCATTAGTTTAAAAGATAAATAATTTATATTCAATTTATCAATAAATATTAGATATAACTTCAAGATATTGAATGGCCTTTTATATAATTTAAAAGAAGACTTTTAGATCCTCATATCCCCCTTTCCTGTTAGAGGAAGTTAACATTTTCCAGTAATTGAGTCATCCCTTACCTAAATTTAGAGTGTAGTCCCTCTCCCCTCCCTCGTGGTTTTTGTGAACAGATCTGAAGCTTTCAAAATAAAAATTTCCCACATGTTTTATTTGTATCAGTTCTGCTTCCTTCTCAAAAGCACTAGGAAAGCCCAGGGAGCTACAATGATTAATGACCTGTTCTAGAGTCTAACCTGCTCTATAAAATGTGCTGCATTCCAGAGCATAAAAGAAACTCTGAAGTAGGTCAGGAGCTTAAACTGCCCAAGGGCCTACCTTAGACTAAAGGCAAGCAAGTTTGAAATTAAATTAGCACCAGAATTGCAATGACTCATGATTCCATGGCTTCTCATCGGATGGGGAAGATGGGAGCTACAATGTGTAATAAAGCCTTAAAAACCTAATTCAATTCAGGCTTATACAATTTTGAATTTGAATTAATTCAGATGATGGTCTGATTCAAAATAGTTTAAACATTCTCTAAAGTTGAAGCAGGGTGGAAGGGAGAATCTGAAATGAATTAAGGAAATATTTAATCTGTATGACTAGAGACCAACAAAATGATCAAGGATAACTTTAGAAGAGTCACAGAATGGATGTGCTCATTACAAATAATTCTTATTAAACTTAAGATTTTTACAGCAAACAAGCAGATTAAGTCTACAAGATGTTCACCACTGAGGTAACACATGATACCCTGTGACCTTAAGCAGGTCACAGCTGCTTGCTGGACAATCTGTTGGCTCACTTCCATTTTTAATTGTCTATAAAACTGTCGTCCACACGGGAAGACTACCAAAGCTCCCAAAGCTGTAAAGAACTACTATGTGGAAAGATATGGAGGATTGCTGGATGGTGAATGTTTCTTAGAGCAAAGGCCTAGATTTCTAGATCCAGGGAGTGACTGGAAGCCTCAAGGCTGTTATTCCAGGCATGTAAGACCTACCTCTCTCTAGTCTCACCTCTGTGTACCACCACCATACCCACTTCGGCTCAAATACCATTTCCTCAAGAACACTTTCCCCACCCTCATCAGACTAGGTTAAAGTCACTCAGTTTTATATTCTCACAGAGCCTTCCTTTTATCATTTATGACACATATCACAATTATAATCAGATCTTTATTTGTAGAGTTTTCTGTGTCATGCCTGCCTTCTCCTGCTAGTACATAAGCACAATGAAGACAGGGGCTTATGTCTTTTTTCTTTTTAATGGTTTTCCCCAGATTTCATACATTGTAGGTGCTCAATAAATGTCAAATGGAATGGATGGGTGGATGGATGGATGGATGGATGGATGGATGGATGGATGGCTATATATGAAGAATAGGCATATGATTTAAGAGGCAAAGTGCAGCCAGATTTCTACCAAGTCACCTCCTAAATCTATAATAGTATTTGGTTTTTAAGAGCTGAACAATATTTCATTCAGTAATATCTTTATATTGAAAGTCTTTAGACAAAATAAGGAAGTACTAGAGCAAAATATTTTCTTGTAGAATTCATAGTATTTTGCTCAAGTGTGCATCAGTATTATTTTCTGCAAAGACAGAAATGACAAGCTGCTTTTTCTAGGGCCTGTCCAGCACACACACACACACACACACACACGCACACACACGCACACGCACACGCACACGCACCAACCACCACCACCACAACAACAAAAAACAAGGGAAAACTTCCTTCATTTAAAATCTTCCTTTCTCTATCCTATCTCTGAAACTTACAGGGAAGACTTGATTTTTTTCTCAAGTCTGCTTGTCAGAGAAGATAGAACCAAAGTTGGAAAAAGAGCAAAAGGAGTAGGACTGTGCCAGACTCCTTTGTACTCCACAAACCCTGAGTCTTGGCTTTGCCTTGTACATGCTCCCTTACTCTCCAAGAGCGTGTTAAACTCTGAACACTCGTGATACCTGCAGGACCTTAGTCTCCAGCTGGGTAAATCCAAGCTAGGAGGTGAGGGCTTTCACCCAGGAAGAAATATCATGGCAGGGAATTCTGTAGAATGTCACGACTGATCATAAGCTCCAAAACGTTCAAAGTACTGCCTTTCATTGTTACCATGTTCCAGGCAAAAATTCCATGCTTCTCTTTCATTCTTTTTCTTCTTCTTCTTCTTCTTGTTGCTTGTGAATAACAAGGTTTCTGTGGCAGCCTAAGCCTTAAATGTCCTATTTCCTAACTCCTGAGGTAATTGAAACATGAAAGATGTTGAGGGATGCATCTTCTGTTCCTGACCAAAACTTGTATTATAAATGCAGAACTTAATTATATGCATAACAACTTTTAACATCTAACTTCTTATGTTTCTGCTGGAGGTAACAATAAGATCTTATTTTTTGAAGCTTCACATTTGCAAATACTCTCTGGAAAGGTATTCTTTCTTCTAAATGACATACAATTGTTTTCTGCCATTATCATGCACTACAGATAGTATAGGGGTTAACCTCTGTTTGATCAATGACCTCAAGATTTAGTTGCATTTAAATATGTTTTAAAATATATTAATAAATGTACTAATGAATCTATAATCTTAAAGATATAAATTATATATAGGCTAGCAAAATGGAAGTAATTGAAATGAACTGGTAAGAACACCCTTCATTAGTTTAAGATTTACAACCTTCATTTTAAATATATATTACATTAAATATATAAACTCTACTATAAAAATCACCTCATTTCACCTTCTGTCTTCATAACAAGGTAAATGATAGTTTCAAGATAATGAGTTTTTCTGAATCACTGGATGTATTAAGGTGCTCTGAGGTATTCTTATCTGACAGTAACCCAGGCAAATATTAATATTTTGGTACAGCCTTTGGTATAATGAATATGTCTTAGAGGATTAGCATTAGAAGTTGGCTCCGTGTATAAAATTCCACTGTAATTTTTATCAGAAAGTTTAAGGACATTATTTCAGCAAGTTACACTGAGAAAACTGAGGATTGATAGATTGAATTTCATTAATGGGTACCAGGCGCCTTTAATGAAATGCCAAGCTTCAGGGGCTTCATCCAGGTTCTAAATGGTCAGGACAAGGCTTGCCAGTTTGCTTTGCTGAAAGAACAGAGGTTGCCCTCAAAAGGGTCCTCTCCAGTTGCATTTTTCTAGGTTAATGTATTCTCAGCTGAATTATCTCACCCATTGATTGCTGCCCTGGGAATTTCAGTGTTCACACAAACTAACAAACGTCCACCAGACAAGCACCAGCAATGCCCAGCTGGCTCTTTGTCCCCATGGGAAATTTTCTGAGTCAGAGTCTGGTAATTGTTTCGTGCAGCTGCCGCAGTTTCAAGGGTGCCAGCTCATCTGAGCCAACTGTATGCACACAGCTCATGACTCAGAAGGCTGAGAAAGTACACATCATGGGGGGGGGGGGGCCTTTAAGGACTCCATTTTAAAGTTGCCCTCTTTTTTGTCAACTATTTGAGGGAGAATACATAATGAAAGGCAGTTATTTAAGGGTTATAAATATCCTATACAGTCGTGAAATTCAGCTATAAGAGCACATAATAATCTCATCTTTATCAAAATGAATTTGCTGTATATCTCAACCGTCGCTTACTTGGCTGTGGTCTATGTGTTACAACAACAACCATATTGTAACACTGTGGTTTCTTCCATACACCCAGATATAGAATAAAGAACTGGCTTAAGTGAGGGGCTAAGTGAGGGGCAATCTGGGTGGAGGCTGGAAATTGGAGCCCCATTATCTGGCCTCATGCCATGTTCGCTAGCTTGAGAGTTCACTCTCAGATCTTCCAAAATTATGCTAGAAATACCAAAAATATATTTTGTTAGAAAAGTAGACAAAAATGGGTTATTACAAGCAACTTTAATTCCTCAGGGCTTTACTGTCAATTAGAGGTAGTAATATTCTCCCAGAAAAATCCTCCTACATAGTATTCTGTACACAAATGGCATCATTAAACAGTGTCAACTTGCCACAGTTATAGCAAGTGTCTCCAGGGGCTTGCAGTCTATGATGACTCCTGATGTTTTAGTTCTGTGCTACTGAGAAACAAATTACAAAATCTTCATGACTGAAAACAAGCAGCATTTATGGTCTCAGGTTCTGTGGGTCAGACATCAAGGAGAGGCTTAGGTAGGTGATTTTTCTCAGGGTCTTCACAAGGCTGCAAGAAGGTGGCAGCACGTATGCTGTCATCTCAAGGCTAGAAAGAGGGCTCTGCTTCCAAGCTCACTTCTGAGGCTAATGACTGACCTCAGAAGATCCTCTCCTGAAGTAACTCATGGGGGCCTCCCAGTGGGCCTCACACCTATGGCTGTAGGCTTCTTCCAGAGCAGTGGTCCAAGAGACTGAGAGAGCACATGTGGGACCAGAGCAGCAGTTTTTTTACGACCTAATATTGAGAGTGACATCCCACAACATCCACCATTTTCTCATCATTAGAAGCAAGTCAGTAAATCCGGTCTACACTCCCCATGAAGGGATTACCCACGGACATTGAATACCAGAAGGCAGAAACCATCAAGGACCATCAGAGAGGCTGTCTACCACACTACGGACTGTCTTACTCCAAGACCTCAGCATTTCTCTCTGGAATTAGAGCAACCACCTCTAATTAGACTCACAGCCTAATCTTGATCCCCTCCAATCAAACTATCCTTGTTTTGGGAGTGGTCTTTAAAAACTACAAATCTGAATATGTCACCTAACAACTCCTAATTGTCCTCAGGAGAATATCAGACCTTCGAATGTGACATGCAAGATTCTTCATATTTGGTGCATGAAGACAATATCACATAGTCTCTAAGGTCATGGGCTGTAAATCCAGGCTCCACAATTTATCAGCCTTATGCCCTTGGGCAAGTTTATTGATCTCATTGGGCTTCGATTTCCTCATGAAAACCCGAGACAATAATGATACCTACTTTATAGGATTATTGTGAGGATTAAATAAGAAAATTCTTATGCAGCTGTTGGCAGTGTCTAGCACATAATAAGACGTCAATAAAGATAAGTTGTTATTATAACTTCCCCATTTATCTGAGGCCATTTCAGAACATACCACACAAGGAACCAAGCCAACCTACAGTGAGGAGGCCATTTTGACCCCTTATGACATTTGACCCCTTTGACCTCTTGTCTTTGCTTTAGAAGGCCTTTCCCTATTCTCCTTTACTTGAGGAACTATCATTTATGCTTAAATACTCGATTTAGGAGTTCTGTTTTTCTCCAGGAAACCTCCTCTCTCTCTCTCTCTCTCTCTCTCTCTCACACACACACACACACACACACACACCTTCTGGACTCGATGGCCTCTTGTGTTCCCCCAGGTCACATGCCTAACTCATTGTGGTACTTATCACACTGTATTGTCATTGTGTATTTCTCTATGGCCCTATGAAAATGCGAACTCCTCAAGAGAAAGAACGACTCTTATGTTTCTACATCCACAGAGCCTTGCTCAGTGACTGGCATAAAATAGGTCCCCAATACCTATGGTGGAATGATTTAATAAACAAGCGATTTGAGAGATTTTTGATGCACTTTCTTTCCTTCTTCTCTGTTTCTTAATACTACTTCTCACCCTCGCTTATTCATCCCTTTGCCCTAGGTCTTGGTTCCATAAGAATATTTCAACTATGACTTTGAAGAGACTCCTGCATGAACTACTGTACTTTGTTTAGATCAAAGAACATATTTCTCTTCACTTGCAGCTCTTAACACACAATCGGATGAAAGCCAATATCTCTTTCATTGCCTTCCTGTTATCTGGGATTTTGAAGTCTACAACTTTGTAATAACTGCATTGCTTCACAAGCCAAACTCTTCAGCTAGGCATTTGAGGATCCACAGAATCTGCTTGCCATAGCCCTCTCCAACCATGCCATTTCTATGTCACCTTCTTCCTTTGCCTACTCTCAAACATATGTACACACAAGCATGCTGACACATACTAAATACACACAAACATACACCCACACACAAATACACAAATCTGCAAACACAGAAATATATACACAGGAACTGCTTTGGATTCCCTCTAGAAGCTTGTTAAAATTCAGACTCCTGAGTCTCACCTAGACTCAGAGAGCAAAGGAGAGAAAATCAGCCTTTTGACAAGCTTCACAGGTAGTATTTATACACAGAAAGGCTTGAAGACCACAGCCTGTTGTCCCGCTGAGTGGTCTTGATGAGCATGTCTCCAAGGTTTACTAGTGTTGTGGCCTCTTCCTGAAAAGCATCTCATTTCTGACTGAAAAAAAAAATCCCTGTTACCCTTTAAGATTTACTCAAACTGCACCCTTGTCAAGCTTTTCTAGATGTCTCCACACCAGTTGACGGATTCTGCTTACCTGGCTCTTAGCAGATATTATGAATATTATTAATTTGCATGTTCATTCTCCAGGTCAGATCAAGAAATTGAGTGCAGGGATTACCTCTGGCAGAACTTTCAGTACAAGATCAAAAATAGTCATTGCTCAATGTTTCCTGAAATTTTAGCTATGACATTAAAATACTATTTTGCTCTCAACTGCATTTTCTTGTATGAGTCTGTAAGAGTTTACTTTTTTAACATGAAATAAAATATCGTAAGCAGTATTTAGCCATAACGTGTCACCTTAACTTTTCAGACATTATAATAAAAAATATATAGCTTCCCCAAAATATATAAATAGGACATTAAATTCATCTGTAAAGACATTTTGTTGATAATCTTGCATAATTTGGAATAGCTAACTGCAGACTAGATAATGTACAGCTTTTAGTTGTATTGGCATAATAGGTTTGTATTCCTTAGCACAAAGGCATGAGGTCAGATCATATTGGCATTTTTACTTATATTTTGATGTCCCAATTATTTTAATGCTTTGAGATTGCTGCTGAATTTTTCTTCTCTATTGAAACTTGGACTCTATCAGGTAGCCAGGAAACAGACTCCTCCAACTTAAGATAAACAATTACCAAGATTCATAACCAAGCACATTTAAATATAACCACTTCTGAGCCTATCACTACTAGGGTGGCTGTTCCAAGATGGGGAGGAACAAAAGGTGTGGACATCAATATACCTGGGCAGCTGGCAGAGTTGGTTCCTGGCACACAAATGTACAAGTTCACCAGTTGATCAAACATGGTAGATTACATTTAGAGTTCAATTGGCATATTGATTTCACAACCTTTGGTGAAAGAATCACTTCCAGCTTTTCTGTCACATGATGACTTCCTCTGCTGACTAGTCATCCCTAAAGACAGGGAATTTATATAGCTTTCCAGTCCTCAGTCAGCACAAAATCCTTTAGTCTATATAGTTTTTCTTTTAATATTTTGTGAATTTCCAGAACAAAGCCTCCATTGTCATAAGAAGGAATTAAAATCCATCCTGGAATCATACAGAATTATTTGGAAATGATACACTAGTTATGGCAATCTACTTCCTTTCCTCAAGAACAGATATGAACAAAAATCGATAGAACACATCTCTTCATTTATAAGTGATTCTCCCTTTAAAATCATTTGCTATTACTCTATTAAATATTTAATATATTAGAATCACCTCTCCTCATTCCACAACTTCTTTATAATGTTAATGCCTAGTTTAATTGTTCCAAATTTTCTGACAATTAGATAATTTTGAGTATTTTAGCTGAGCAACAATTACTTAATGCCTATTACCAGTCCTCAAATTGAATGAAGAACCCAAACTAGACAACATGAAATAATACTATTCCAAATGGCTGTATACAGCATGTGTAGTAAATCACAGAAATGTGATTTTGATGTCTTCTAAGTTTTCTGTCATGATACAATATTGCCAGGCAAAAGCTTGCTGCCACAGGTGTCCTTACCTATGGTGTCCCTCTCTTGCTATTTTCTAACCAATGTGCGAACACACACGTATGCGCGCATGCACACACACACGCTATATTTATATACTCATTTGCAGCACAGTTATAAGCTTAACCCCTAACCACTGAACTTACAGTGGCAAGAAAATAGATGCATTCAATTAAACAAAGAGAGAGAAGATAGCACACTAATGAGATGTTAAGTTTGATTTCTTGCAGTGCTGGGTAAAGTCTGATTACCTTTAGAGGTTGACTTTAGTTCAAAGGAACATTCTATGAAAACAAATATTGAAGATAGATTTGAAAAATAATTGAATGGTGTCCAGTCTTTCATCTAGGAAAATAGATGACTCTTCTGGATCTATAGCTACTTAAAAATGCATAGGAAAAAAGGTGTAAAAGAAAGAGATGCATGACTGAATAGCAGGATGCGCATTTGCCTGGTACTTAGCGGTTTGGGGGTCAATGTATAATATTAATATACATAGGTAGTCAGCTCCTGCCTATATGTTCATTGGGAATACAGTGTACACCATTCCTTAGCAGGACTAACTGAATTGTCCCTGCATAGAATAATATGCTTGTAACCAAAATGAGTAATCGAGGCAGCTTTCATTTTAGGGTATTTGGATTAACACAAAATACGCTTGGACAGAAATCTTAGCACTCAGCAGTCTGCCTCTATGAAGTCCTGCCCTACATAGCAATTGCCTATCTAATAAGTGTATAGGATACGTCTTATGCTTAAAAATTGCATCCATATATTGAAAACCTTCCTTTTCATGATAGAATTTGAATTTAACATCACCAACACAGTAACCACTCTTGACTAGCAGAGTAATTTACAGTACAAAAAATCAGAAACTGGGATCCCTGGGTGGCGCAGCGGTTTGGCACCTGCCTTTGGCCCAGGGCACGATCCTGGAGACCCGGGATCGAATCCCACATCGGGCTCCCGGTGCATGGAGCCTGCTTCTCCCTCCACCTGTGTCTCTGCCTCTCTCTCTCTCTCTCTCTCTGTGACTATCATAAATAAATAAAAAATTAAAAAAAAAATCAGAAACTTAGAATATGTTAGGGCTGGAAAGGATTTTAGAAATCATTTAATTCAACCCACATATTTTCTAATTGAGATAATTTGCATCATAATTTTTCTAAACTCTGGTCTGCTGATTCAAAGTTGGTACTGTCCACAACAAAATGAGAAAGATGAAACAGTATAACAAAGTTTAAAAAAAAAAAAAAGTTTTCATCAAGCTGAATTCACTCACTTAAAATAATTACCCTTTACTTAATAGTTAGCCCTTATATTAACCTACTTTTATGAAATGTTGATGATAAAGTTGATTTTCCTAACATTTGTAATTGATTAAATAAAAAGTTGGCAACCTTGCTATGTGCTCCAATTCTTTTAATTTTATCAGATTATAAAATCCAAGAGTTGGGAAGCCACTGATTTAGATAGTATAGAATGGAGTCCATTGCTTATTCTACATAGTAGAGGTTTAAAGTTATCAATAAGGCAAAATTACTAAGAAGGGTTATTTATGAAATATGTTATGTTAAAGAACATTGATTCTGTTTATCATGTAAAATTTGACAAAATGTCTCAAAGGATGTAATATGCATCTTTTGCTATTCATGCATGACTCAGACAAGAGAATGAATGTGATGGTTTTTAGCTGTATTGGGAAAAAAATGGCTTTTATTTTTATCTATCAATGAGATGTAAAAACTGCAAGAATAAAGAAATCAAGGAGAATGAAGCACGGACATAATCATATTATTACACATTTGTTAGCATGGAGGTGATAGAGAAACCGATGCTTATCATCAGGAGTCATAAACTGGCTTGATTTTCATTTGTTCTGTGTCACATGCATAATACTTTTTGTTTCAGACAAGCATTATCAGATTTATGCCTCTCCCAGGGGACATGAGCAGAAGTCAAAAATCTTAGAAGCTTTTTTTTTTTTTAATGTAAAAGAATTTCTAATGAGATACAAAGTATAATACCAGGTAAAATGGAATTCAGGACCACTTAGAATCAAGATAAATTGTTTTCTAAGAAGTTATCTCTACAAGAAGATGAACAAAAAATAGGAAGATAATGAATCCCTGATACAAAATTACACTTCTATGTTGTCTTTTAAATATGCAAAAATGCCTTATTTCTATCTTTAAAAAATTAATCAGAATTTCAGAATGCTCTATTAAACAACAATCCAACTTAGATAAATTTTCTCTTTTAACACCAAATCATTCTAAATTTAGATGGACTACCATATGTGAGTCCTTTTTTGTCATACCTTTACCAGAAAAAATACCTTTAAAACAACGGTTTATAAACTTATAACTTAACATTAATAGCAGTTATATTTCTAAAAATTGATTTTATTCTTGTTATAAAAAGTAAAGTTCAATTTGTCTAAATTTTTTTATTCTTGAAGATATTAAAACAAAGTATGTTGTTCTATACTTTTAGATACAAAGCTTTGTAAACTCATAGTAAATTTGTGCATTTACTAGTTGTAATTATTGTAAAATATACCTGGTTAGTATACCAAGCAATACTCTTAACAATAAAAGATATTCCTTCAATATTATTTAATATTTGTACACAGAGACTTACATGACCTGCTTAGGGGTCTTGTTTTTTAAATATTTTGTTTATTTATTTGAGAAAGAGAGTGCATGGGCAGGGGAAGGGGCATGGAGAAGGGGGGAAGACAGAGAAGGAGAGAATCTGAAGCAGACTCTGTGCTGAGCACAGAGCTCCACATGAGGCTGGATCCATGACCTTGGGATCATGACCTGAGCCAAAACCAAGAGTCAGATGCTTAACCTACTGAGCCACGGGTGCCTTATTTCTAAAATGTTTCTGTGAAAACTACAAGTACCCATTTTTACTATGTCCATTTTCCAGACTAATATTTTAGTATGTTTGAAACTTCCTTGGGAGGTAAGCTCCATGAGGACAAGGTGTTTTTCTTTTTTCAATTGAATTATACTTGATACACAAACCCTATTAATTTTTGATGTACAACATAGTGATTGGACATTTGTATACATTGAGAAATGATCACCACAGTAAGTCTAGTCACCATCAATCACTTCACAAAGTTAATACAATATTATTGAATATATTCTCCATGTTGTGTACAGCATCCCCATGACTTACTTTGTAACTGCAAGTTCGTACTTCTTGACCTTTCCCAATCTTGCCACCTCACCCCCTTTCCCTCAGGCAACCACCAATCTGTTCTCTATATCTATGGTCTGGGTTCTGTTTTGTTTTGTTAACTGGTTGTTTTTTAGATTGTGCATATAAGTGAAATCATGTACTTTTTGTCTTTCTGTTTGACTTATTTAACTTAGCATAAACTCTCAGGTTCATCCATGTTGTCACAAATGGAACTATTTTAATTTTTTGTAGCTGATTAAAATCCCACGGTATAGATACACCACATCTTCTTTATCCATTCATCTACTGATGGACATTTAGGTTGCTTCCATATCATGGTTTTGGTAAATAATGCTACAATGACTAGAGGGGAGATATATATTTTAGAATCAGTATTTTCTTTTCTTTTCTTTTCTTTTTAATAAATACCTGGAAGTGGAACTGCTAGATCATATGGTAGTTCTATTTTTAATTTTTTGAGGAAACTCCATACTGTTTTCCACATGGTTACATCAATTTTCATCCCTACCAACAGTGCATACTCACCAACACTTATTTCTTACCTTTTGCTACCAACCATTCTAACAAGTGCAAGGTTATATTTCATTGTGGTTTTGACTTTCATTCCCTGATGATAAGTGATGCTAAGCATCTTTTCATGTGCCTGTTGCCTATCTTTATATCTTTCTTGGAAAGATGTCTATTCAGATTCTCTGCCCATTATTGAATCAATTTTTTTGTTATTCTGTTGTATGAGTTCTTTATATATTTCAGATATTAACTGCTTATTCTATATAGATTTGCAGTTTCTTCTCCCTTTCAGTAGATTGCCTTTTCATTTTATTGATGGTGTCCTTTGCTGTGCAAAAGCTTTTTAGTTTGATATAATCCCATTTTTTATTTTTACTTTTGTTTTCCTATCTTTGGAATCAGATCCAAAAAAACCATCACAAATACCAATATCAAGGAGCTTATCACCTATGTTTTCTTTTTTTTTTTTTTTCTTAAGATTTTATCCATTTATTCATGAGAGACACACGCAGAGAGGCAGAGATATATACAGAGGTAGAAGCAGACTCCCTTCAGGGAGCCTGATGCAGGACTTGATCCAAGGACTTGGGATCATGATCCAAGCTAAAGGCAGATGTTCAACCACTGAGCCACCCAGGCACCCCCAACCCATGTTTTCTTTAAAGAGTTCTACAGTTTCAGGTCTTACATTCATGTCTTAATCCATTTTGAGTTAATTTTTGTATGTGGTGTAAGATAGTGGTCCAGTTTCATTCTTTATGTGTAGCAAACTAGTTTTCCCAGCACCATTTATTGAGGAGGCTGTCTTTTCCTCCATTGTATATTCTTGCCTCTTTTGTCATAGATTAATTGACCATACACCTATGGGTTTGTTTCTATTCTGTTCCACTGGCCTATGTGCCTATTTTTATGCCAATACCACATGGTTTTGATCACATAATTTTGTAGTAGACTTAAAATCAAGGAGCATGTAACCTCCAGCTTTTTTTAGTAGTGGTGAACTTCCTTAGCTTTTATCGGTCTGAAAACCTATCGATTCTTCAATTATGAATGATAACGTTGCCAAGAAGAGTATTCTTGACCTAAAGGTTTTTTTCCCCCTTTTCTTTTCAGTACTTTGAATATGTCATTTCATTCCCTTCTAGCCTACAAAGTTTCTTCTAAGAAATCTGCTGATAACCTTATAGGGTTTCCTTTGTGTGTAATAATTTTTTTCTCTTGCTGCTTTTAAGATTCTGTAACTTGTGACATTTTAATTGTAATGTTTCTCATTGTGGGTATCTTTGAATTAATCTTATTTAGAACTCTGTGTTTCCTAGACCTGGATGTCCGTTTCCTTCCATAAGTCAGGGAACTTCTCAGCCATTATTTCTTCAAATAAGTTTTATGTCTTATCTCTCTCTCCTACTTCTTGGACCCTTATAATTAATGTTATTTTGCTTGATGTTGCCCTAAGGGTCCCTTATTATCTTCATTTTTAATTTATTTTTCCTTTTTCCTGCTTAGTCTGGGTAAGTTTCATTTCTTCTTTTTCCAGCTCACTTATCCTGTGTATCTGTTTCATCTATTATACTATTGACCACCTTTACTGTATTTTTTAGTTCAGTACCACCTTTACTGCAATTTTTTAGTTCAATTGCATTCTTTATCTAGTGACTTCTGTTTGGTACTTTCTTATATCTTTTACCTCTTTGTTGAAGTTCTCACTGTTTTCATCCATTCTTTTCCTGAGTTTGTTGAGCATCTTTATAACCACTACTTTAAATTCTTTATCAGGTAGATTACTTATCTTCATATCATTAAGGTCTCTTCCAGAGGTTTTATCTGATTCTATTGTTTGGAACCTATTTATCCATTTCCTCGTTTTGCTGCTCTCTCTGTGTTTGTTTCTATGTATTTAGCAAGACAGCTACCTCTCTCAGTATTGAAGGAGTGGCCTTGCATAGGTAATGAAACTTCTCATTCAAAATTTCCCTAGCTTTGTGTCTCAAACCTTTGTGATCACCTAAACTGGCTCAATTTATTCTTGATATGTCCCCATTGTTGAGGGTATTCCAATAGCAAGGGGAAGAATCTTATTTAGCACCTAGTTTCAGGCTGATTAGAAGTTTGACCCTCAGAGAGCACCTTTTGAAGTATGTGAATATATAGAGTCCTGTGGGGCTACAATCATAATCCCTGCTGGCCTCCAGACCAAGACATCTGGAGGTGTCTTTTCGGTGATAGTTGCAAAAAGTGGGGCTCCAGACAAGTATATTAACTCCTTTCTGGGAGGTCATGTTAAGTGGTAGTGAGGCCAAGGGATATATAAGAATAGTGTCTCCATGTTTGTGTTCCTTAGGAGCACCTCCTTAGCTTTTAGATGTGTAGGAAACCTTAAGCCTGTCCCACAGGCTGAAGCTCCAGGCTAAGTAAATAGGCCTTTCTCATAGGAAGACTGGGGTTGTTTTTCAGTCTGCTGACTATGCAGTGACCTGGGGATGGTGTCCTGCTAAGAACTATTTTTCCAATTGTTACATTCCTGCAGAGCTCAAGAACACTATCCCCTATGGCCCCCAAGGCCAGGTGAGATCAAGATGCATCGCCTGTGTGGATTGCACAAACCTGCTGGCTTTAACAGCTGTAGAGTGGAGGGGCAAGGCATGCTTACAGGCTTCAGAAAGGCAGTGGAGAACTTGACTACATAGGCCCGTAGGCTTCAGGAAGGCAGCAGGTGAATGCTAGTCTGAGTGTGCCTGCCAGCTTTAGGCTGGGAATGGGAGAATGCTCCAGTCAGAAAGCAAGGGAGGACTGTGGCTGCTTTCACTTTAGGCTCCAGCAAGGCAGCAGGACAGTGCTCCATCCCTGGCCCCTGCCTGTCACTTCATCTTCAGATATAGCCCATCAAAGTAAGACTCTCAACTACAGATTTGGTAGGAATGTCACACTTGCTAAGGCTGCTGAGTAACTGAACCTACTCAGTCCTCGACAGGAAGACATTACTCATTTGAAAATTTAGCAGGAATGAGAAACTGTCCTTGAAGCCAAGTTATTTAAAAGCAAAGCACAGGCCTGAGACTTAACAGACCATTCACCCTGTAAACATTCAGAAAATCTCTATCAATCATGGAGAAAGAGCTCACCCGTGCTTCAGTTAGGATGCCATCCTTGTCTTCACTGTAACTTTGAGCACATTTCCTATTAGTGCCACCACCATTACTTTATGCTTCATTTTCTCTCTAAACATTTCCTGTTCTTTACTCTTTTGCCTCTCTGTCTCCTTCTTTCACCTGATGATTATAAAAATGGTTTGTGGTCCTAAGAGACTCATATACCTTATAAACCCATATAAGTTCATGCCTTAAGTTAGGGTTTTTACTACTTATAGGTTATAGGTGCCTGAAAATCTGACAAAAGACATGAACACATATTTCATGAGAAATAAATAGCACCACACATCTTTGTTTCTTAGATCATTTCAAGAAGTTCACAAAAGCCCACCCATACATCTTAGGATAATACACAGTGCTAGACACTTATATGCTTATTCACACACATACACACACATTTATGTTTCCCCATCATCCTGAACTTTTTGTGGAGAGTGTTTCCAGTTTCCCTCCTTAAAATACATTAATCATTGACCTGCAGATGAATCACACTAATTTACTGTAATGGAGTAAAATCACACTAATTTACTGTAAAGGGTTAAACAGCCTGTTCAGTAAAAAAATAATAATAATAATAATAACATAATTGCAGAATTTCAGAGGTAATCTTACTGATTTGTTGTGTATATCATTTCTTCAGGATCCTTGGGAAGTGTACTCAAATCTAAAAAATGACAGGGATTCCATAAATACTTGTTGAATTCATATTGAAGAAATAGGATTCCATTAATTGCAGTAAAATAGAGAAATCCATGCATTCTTCAAAGATGCTCAAAAGTAATTTTTTCCAATCACCTATTGGATGCTCAATTCTTTATGGTAAGCATTCCAACCAAACCAACTAAATGTTCCCTATGTCTAGGACATGTGCTTTTCTGAGAAAATATCCTATCATTTGCTTAACTGGGTCCTTTCAAAGTGTTTGAGGGCTTTTAAAAGATAGTTGATTCCTTAAATCACCACTTTATCACCATGGCCCACAGGTCAATATAGCTTGACCAAGATGTTCATAAATAAAGAAAAACTGTTATCTTACTGGCAAACACACATAATCAAGAGCCCATCCATCTGTCTTCTGCTGTCTCTACCTCTGGGTAATTGACTTCTCCGGGGGTCACATCAGAGAACTGGTTCAGTCAACAACTATAATAGGCATCAAATACTATCTATAATTAAATTTTGAGTTATTAAAGATAAATAAGCTGACAATTATAATGAAAATACTTATTTAGTGTTTATGGTGAGACAGCGATTATTTGTGGAGCTTTATACATTTGTGATCTTACTTATGTACAGTTGAGGAAGGTATTGCTGCCCTATTTTGCTGCTAAGTAATCTGATACTCAGGGAGATTTTTTTAAATGGCCATGGCAGAGCTGGGATATTGCAGTCCGGAGTCTGGTCTGTTCAGCAATATTTGACAGATTATGGATTTCTAATTAATGGGAATCATCTGTTTTTACTTTTGGTGCCCATCATAGCCATTTCTCAATTCTGTTTGTTTTTTCTGTGTTCTACACATGGGTGTCCATCCAAACAAGTGCATTTAGGCTCTTGTCAAGAAGTGGTTCTACATGAGTCTCTTTATTTACTATTTTGCCATAGGAGATTAGGATTGTATTAAAAGCATTTGAAAACAATGAAAACATTCACACAGACCCATATAAAATAATGTC
The DNA here is from genome assembly GCF_018345385.1 of Vulpes lagopus. Taxonomy (NCBI): domain Eukaryota; kingdom Metazoa; phylum Chordata; class Mammalia; order Carnivora; family Canidae; genus Vulpes; species Vulpes lagopus. Next base: position 87,217,881 of record NC_054834.1, on the reverse strand, counting down.
TTCTGGAAATAATATGTATAGCAAGAAAACACAGACTTTATTCCCATGAAAAAATAAATTGAATATTGGTGTGCTGCTTAGATCAGAAGACAAGTGCTATGGAACCAGAGAGCCTTGGGCAGTTAGCTAACCTCAGAATTTACATCTGTAGAGTGAAATAAACAGTAGCACTATCTTCATTTTCTGGCCTGTCATACAAATTGCCACTAACTAGAGAGCTTAAAACAACAGATATTTATTCTCCTACTGTTATGAAGGCTCAAAGTGAAATCAAAGTGTCAGCAGGGGAATGTCCTCTCTTTGAGAAGACTCTAGGGAAAAATCTTTTCCATGCCTTTCTCTTAGCTTCTGTGTGGTTGGCAGTCTTGGTGTTCCTTGGTTTATAGATCTATCACTCTAATCTCTGCCTGAATCGTCCTGTGATGTTCTTCCTGCAGATCTGTTTCTGTGTCTATTCCCTCCACTTATAAAGATACAAGTCACATTGGATTAGGGCTGCCTCAGTCCTGTGTAACCTCACCTTAACTTGATTATATCTATGAAGACCCTATTTCCAAATATGGTCACATTCATATACTAGGGGTTAAGACTTGAACATGTCTTTTTTTGAGTGTTGGGGGGAGAGTACAATTCAGCCCATAATCAGTACTTGTAATTGTGACATTTAAATGGGAAAAAGCCGATATAATTATCAGTAAATAATAGGCATTCAGTAAAGTTAGGGAATATTATGGTTGATAATACTTCAGTTGGCTAGCCTACAAAAATGGAGATAATTATGCTTATCTAAAAGAGCTATTGAGAGAATTGAATGGTGTAATTCAGTACTGAGCCTGGTAACTAACGTAACAGATATTCAGTATTAAATGTCCTCTTTCTCAAAGACAAAGCATTGATAAAATGAATATTCTCTCTCAGGAGTCAGGGTTATCTTATGCAGCATATTCCAAGGAAAAGATTCATGTATTAGGGTAATGCTAACTGCTGGAACTAATAGACCCCCATATTACTGTGGCTAATCCAATATTTTATTTCATGCTTAAGCAATAGCAAAAGCTGGTATTCCTGTGCAATGAGGGATGTTCCTTCTCTTGGTAATTTGGTGACAAAGTTTCTTATATTTGTTTTTTTAAAAAAGATTTTATTTATTTATTTATTCATGAGAGACACAGAGACACAGGCAGAGGGAGAAGCAGGCTTCCTGCAAAGAGCCCGATGTGGGACTTGATCCCACATCCCGGGATCACGCCCTGAGCCAAAGGCAGATGCTCAATCACTGAGCCATCCAGGCGTCCCAAGTTTCCTTTATCTGAAGGCTCTACCATCCCACTGGATTTAAGGACTGGAGGCCTTGGAAACATCTGTGCTTACCAAGTACTAGGAGAAAGAGAGCAGGAAAAGACACACTTGCTTCTTGAAAGCTTCAGCCAAGAAGCACTACTCATCAGGCATGTGGCCATACCTAGATTCAAATAGGCCTGAGTAATGTAGTTTTGGGCTAAGCAGACACATTCTAGCAGCAACAATTCTACTCCATGGAAGGGAGGAAAACAAATTGTGGTGCACAGCAGCTGTCTCTACGATAATCCTTTCTCTCATGCATTTTCCATATTGCCATCTCCATGGTCTCTTTTTCCTTCTGTTTTAAGCTGCAGACACAACCCCTCAACTACTCTTTGGACTACTTGCGATGTATATATTCCAGGTACCATGTTAAGCTCCAGGAATACTGGCTATGCCTTTTTTGTCTATCCCACACTTTAGTTATTTCCAGTATATTCGGTCTCTTTGTGTCTCTCTTGGCAAATGAATCAACTTTCCAGAATTTCAGCCACTACCTGTACAGGTTGAAATTCTGAGCTCCACACCCTTCTGGAGCTCTATTCCAGACTTCCTATCTGCCAAACATCTCCTAATGGCGCCTGGTAAGTCTACCTCCAAGTATGCTACCTAAACCCTTTATTTCCCTCTCCCATCTCTAAGCCTGTTTCTTAGTTATCTGCACTTTGGAAGAACACTTGTGAAAGGCTTACTTACAAACTAGTGTGCTACATGCTCTTTCTCCTTAAATTAGAGCCATTTGAAAATAAAGATAAGTATGATAGGAGAGTGCCTGTGCGCAGTCTCATGAGAAAAGGAGAGAGGAGAGAGGAGGCAAGGACATAAACCTAGACTGAAGGGCAGCTAGTATTGGGCAGGAGGTGCTATCACAAGCTCCCTGGATCAGCCTGGCACAGGGGTAGGAGCCAAAACTGAGGGCCATGCCCAGCTGGTCATTGGCGTGAAAGTTCAAAGTTTATGGCTTTGGAAGAAACTGTAAGTTTTAATATACATATGTTTGTAGTAGTTTATGAATATTATAAATGTTTAAGGTATTATCTAACCTATTTGTCTCACATTCTGAGTCACACATATTTTGAGAAGCAGACTTTTTTGTATTATTATCATATTTACGACATACAAAACAAAACACTGAACCTAACATTTAGCTGACCCTACCCGACTCTGAGTTTTAATATAGTCTGACTCAGTCCAATATGTGCACAAACAGACGTGTGCACACATGCACAAATGATACAATGTTTACTTTAAGCCTTAGAAAAGTATTTGAATATGGGTAGCTGCAATGATTCTCCTACCTAATTTTAAATATTTTATTTATTTAAAAAAACTTCCTATGTGACAGATTTTATTTATTGTGCGGGTCTTTTCATCTTGTACTTTGACTATTCAGCTAATTATCAGTGAGGCTGTCTGTTTTCATGAAAATTACTCAGATTTTGCTGGACTTCTTAAATCATCTGCTTAAAAGCCAGGGGAATTTAAATCTTTTCTGATGCTCTACAATCTATCTGATTCCTTTTGTTACTGACTCCTTTTCCTGATAGATAAAAATACAGCTAGCCTATTAGTTAACTGCAAGTCCCGAGTAAAGAATAAATAACAGATGAGCAGTCTCTACCAACACCTCAGCATGGCGTTTAACAGCTGCCAAAAGTACTGTATAATCTTTTGGAAAGCTTAATCGTTCCCTATTGCACTTTTCAAAAGAGAAGAGTAGTTATTAATCCTGGTGTTCACACAAAATTTTCGCAGTAGATCTTCATTGAATAAATAGTGCTGTTTCGTATAAAGATTTTGGTTTTATATAACACTTAACTGTTATAGATTAAACAAATAGCAATGTGTTAGCAAGAGGAAAAACTGAATTTGGTAGAGAAAACCATATTTTAGTCTGTGCTAAACTGTATATTTAATTGGTGGTTTGAAGAAAGAGAAAAATAGAAGTGTCTTTCCAGAGACTATGGAGTTCCCTTTTTTTTTATATAGAGAGGGTTTTTTTTTCCTTCTTTTTTCTTTTACTTTTTAAAGAAAATCCTTATAATCGTTCAATTAATCATGTTTTATCTTTCTAAAGTATGTTATTTCTCAAATGTGTGGGAGAAGTTGGCTCTCCTAAGGAAACGTAATAGATTGTATAGCAGCCTTTCTCTTTTTAATCATTGGCACATTAGAATACTATTCATGTTTTTAAAACAAATATTTGCCTGTCTAATATTTCATTTCCAACATAATCGCTCTAAAGCACTTTCATGATTAATATTAACTTACTTATGACTTATAATTTATACATTTGTCCTATTTCCAAAGAAGTATAAAGTGACATTATAAAAGATACATGCTATTAGACCACTGAAATGGAAATAGAACAATTAAAACAATGTGAAGGGAAGTATAAATAATTGTATTGAAATTTTAAACTCACAGTTTTCTGCAAGAAGGCAAAAGGTGAATACAATTAATGAAATAATCCTTATTGTCATTTTTTTTAAAAAAAGAAATGAAACCTTTTGATTCCTCAAGAGAGATCAATTATTTCCTAGAAATGGATTTCCTATAAAATGAGCACATAATGCAAATATTTACCAAAATGACATTAACCAACATAAACATTGCATTTAGTGGTAGTTGTATGGAGGAAAAATGAAAAAACATACATAATGTCAATCTAGAATGAAAACTTGGAGTTTGAATGTGAAATTTAATAAAGCAAAAGCATTTCAATAAGAGGTCTAACCTAATGAGGCTCCGAGAAGTTGGCTGTATTTTAATCCAACTTAATGAGTAATGCAGCCAAGTATACTCAGAGGAATGAGCATTTGCAGACTTAGCTTCTTGTAACATGATTTGTCTGAGTCACCAATATGATGGGACTTTAAAGGCAAACACGTCAAGGCCAGCAAAGTTGGCATTGTGTTTAGTCTGTGTGGCTGAATGAAGGTCAACAGAATATGAATGAGATGTGTAGAGAGCAAATCAAACAGTCTGTTGTAGAAACAGTAATCCAAGCTTATCCAGCCAGAAACTCTGATAGGAGTGAGCCCTTGTGATGTGTGTAGACCTAGCTCTTTTTTTCCATCAGGAAATTACACCCTCAATTGATCTTACTTAGGCCTTTCTGGCTGAAATTCTAAAATTACTGTTTTTTACTGTAAAAAAATGTAAACATGTTATAAAAATAGAAAGAATACTATATGCCCATCTCCCTGTTTTAATAAAAGTCAACATGCAGCTGATGTTGCAGCACATAAGCAGACTTTGTCTCTGCCTTCCATTCTCTCACTCTGGATTACAGTAACTCCCCTCTCCCCACTTAGGTGCAATTTTGCTTTCTGTGGTTTAGTTACTCGTGGTCAACCATGGAAATGGATAATCTGTCTGTCATCAAAAGATAGCCTAAAGGTAGCCGAAAGTTATGTCACAATACCTATGTCATTCACCTCGCTTCATCTCAACATGTAGACATTCTATTATCTCATATATTATAAAAAGAAGGGTCAGTACCTTATAATAAGATATTTTGAGAGAAAGAGAGACACCACATTCATGTAACTTTTATTACAGCATATGGTTATAAAGGTTCTATTTTATTGTTCCTGTTGTTAATCTCTTACTGTGCCTAATTTATAATTTAAATTTTATTATAGGTGTGTATGTATAGGAAAAAATGTAATATATATTGGATTCAGTGCTGTCTATAGTTTCAGGCAACCACTAGGGGCCTTGGAATGCATGCCCCATGGTTATACCATATATTTAAGCAACCCCCCCCCCCCAAAGCTATAGCATTTTATATAAATATTTCACTACATAGCCCTAAAAAGTAAATACTGTTAAAAAAAAAAACCACAATAACATTACACCTAAAAACAATTGTCAATAATTCCTGTGACAGCTTGTTTCTAAGATGGCTACAATTTATTCTTGTTCTTCCACATATATGCTATTCTTCTTCTTTTTTTTAATAATAAATTTATTTTTTATTGGTGTTCAATTTGCCAACCTACAGAATAACACCCAGTGCTCATCCCATCAAGTGTACACCTCAGTGCCCGTCACCTATTCACCCCCATCCCCCACCCTCCTCCCCTTCCACCACCCCTAGTTCATTTCCCAGAGTTAGGAGTCTTCATGTTCTGTCTCCCTTTCTGATATTTCCTACCCATTTCTTCTCCCTTCCCTTCTATTCCCTTTCACTATTATTTATATTCCCCAAATGAATGAGACCGTATAATGTTTGTCCTTCTCCGATTGACTTATTTCACTCAGCATAATACCCTCCAGTTCCATCCACGTTGAAGCAAATGGTGGTTATTTGTATATGCTATTCTTCTATCAAAAAGTAAAGACTACACCTCCATTGTCTTGAATCTAGGCTGGCTTGTGACTGCTTTGGCCAATAACATATGGGGAAAAAGTGATCCCATACTATTCCTAGGTCTTAACTTTAAGAGGACTGGACACTTCTACTTCTCCCTTGGGAGTACTGAGCCTCCACATGGACATTTTACTCCCTGCTGAAGAGACCATATGGAAAAGTGCCCTGAAAAGGGACTATATAGAGAAACTATATATAGTTTTTATAGAAACTGTATATCTGTCTCTACATATACAAACATTTCTCTCTCTGTATATACATATATATACACATATTTATACAGTCTTTTATAAACACAGTTTCTATAAAAACTACATATAAATAGTCTCTCTATACATAGATAAATAGATATATATGTGTCTTTAGGTTATATTTATCTATATTTACCTAGAGACAGAGAAGAGGATAGACCCAGCTATTCCACTGTATTGCAAGAGGTCAGCCTTATAATTATCCCTACCAAGATACCAGACATATCAGTAAAGACTTTCTGGATTCTCAACTCAAGCTCAGCCACCAACCAAACATCACTTACTGACTGCAGTAGACACTGTGTGGAGTAGAGGAATGGCCTAACTGAACCCAGGCTAAATTTCTCATCCATAGAATCATGAATAATAAAATGACTGCTATTTTAAACCACTATGTTTTGGTTTAGTTTGTTCCAGCGAATAGATAACTGAACATTTCCTTAATATTATCAAAGTCCAGTCAGTGTTCAACTTTCTCCAAATGTGTTGGTTAGAGTTGGCTTATTTGAATCAGGATTTAAATAAGTAACCCTAGAATTCTAAACAGTAATGAAATTACTTTATCTAAATATTTCTTGTTTTATCAGATTCTGTTATAGAAATTACCTAAAGTGATTTGGTAGCTCTGTATGGATAGGTGCTTTGAGCAAAGACTCTATCTACATCACACAGATGAAAAAACGAAACAAAACAAACGAAAAACAACACACCAATCCAGAGAGATTAAATTAGTTACCAGAAAAATAGTACCTGAAATTTAAACCCAGGTCTTCAGATTTAAAGTCTATTTTAATAGACTTTCCCTTATTCTATAAATGGGGGAGCTTTCATAGATTTCTATTACCATGCTTGGCTCTAATAAAACTCATTATTGAAACCACAAAGAAACAAATGTTTTCTTATTCTTCATTCTCATTTTAAGATGCATTTATTTCCCAAATGTGTCTCTCTTTCCAGTCTCTGCCACCTTCCTTTAATACAGGCTTTCTTGATCTCTCTTCACGTATCTATCTTTCTTAGTACCAAAGTCCTAATTTATCTCTAAGCCTCTGATCCTGCCCTCCTCTCATTTATCCTTGCTTTCCATTACCAGATGCATTTATCTAAAACTAACTTGGTCACCTTGCCTTCTCTGCCTGGTAAACTTCAACAATTCTTAAACCAATATTCACGGAAAAGAATATTCTCAAAGGGCCATAAGTTCTCATGGACAATCTTAAAAATTTGTATATGATGGTGAAAACTCAAAACAAAATAATATTCTGACTCTGTAAGATTATCACTTAATAACAGAGTGCTAACTGACTTCAGGGCCTGTGACCTCATTTGGATTTATAATGAGACCACACAGGGCTAAGTATGCTGTATGAATACAAGTTTTGAAATCATTGACTGGTAAAATTCATGAGAGAATTGAATGATATAACACAGGCACACCTATGTAGAAGCCAAAAGAACTTGACCATATAATTTGATACTATACCAATTACTGCAAATGCATTGTCAAAGGATACTCCATTGCTATATAATAAATTTCAGTGGTTTGCTATCAACAGGTATGTTGAAATATAACAAATGGACTAACTTTCTGAACCCAGTTCCAGAAATCATTTGATTAGATACCCACTTCATTTAAAATCCAGTAATGCCCCAAAGCAAAACTGAACTTCAAGTGAACAAAAACTTTTATATGGTATCAAGTAACACCATTTAAATGTGTTTTGAAGCCCGGTAGGAGCAAAATTTAAATTAAGAATTAGATCAGGGGATGCCTGGGTGGCTCAGCGGTTGAGTGTCTGCTTTTGGCTCAGGGCGTGATCCCAGGATCTGGAATCGAGTCCCACATTGGGCTCCTTGCGAGGAGCCTGCTTCTCCCTCTGCCTGTGTCTCTGCCTCTCTCTCTCTCTCTCTCTCTCTGTCTCTCATGAATAAATAAATCTTAAAAAAAAGAATTAGATCAGATTACCCTAAAATAGTAAAATCTTTCAATTTTTAAAACTATGTTGACAACATTCTTTTACATAAAGGTATTGAGGTTGAAGATAGAAAAGATATTTTACCTATTAGATTAGACCATGCACATTAGCCAAATGTCAATAATTTTTGACTTAAAAAAAAAATAATTTTTGACTTACAGATATGCCAAATACTGAACTAATGATGATAGTTTGAATTCACTGGTTAGGAATATTCTGTAATTCATTTATTTTTATTTTTGTCATTGTATTAATATTCTAGGCTTGTTATAACAAAATACATAAAATGGGTATCTTAAAACAATGGAAGTTATTCTCTCATGATCCTGGGGGTTGGGAGTTCAATATATTGACAAAGTTGGTTCCTCCTGGAGGATCTGAGAGAGCGTATGTTCCATGCTTCTCTTCTTGGTCCTTATGGCTGCCACCATTCCTTGGTGTTCCTTGGCTCACAGCTGTGTCTTCCCCCATTGTCCCATGGCATTCTCCCTATATGTCTTTGTGTCTCTGTACTCAAATTTCCTTCTTTTTATAAGGACAACAGGTTTTTTTTAGTAATAAATTTATTTTTATTGGTGTTCAATTTGCCAACATACAGAATCACACCCAGTGCTCATCCCGTTAAGTGCCCCCCTCAGTGCCCATCACCCATTCACCCCCACCCCCCACCCTCTTCCCCTTCCACCACCACTAGTTCATTTCCCAGAGTTAGGAGCCTTTATGTTCTGTCTCCCTTTCTGATATTTCCTACCCATTTCTTCTCCCTTCCCTTCTATTCCCTTTCACTATTATTGATATTCCCCAAATGAATGAGAACATATAATGTTAAGGACAACAGTTATTGCATCAAGGCCCACTCCAATCCACTAGGACTTCATCTTCCCTTGATTACATCAGTGAAGACTGTATTTTCAGTTAAGGTCACATTCATAGGTGCTGGAGATTAGGACTTCAGCATACCTCTCTGGGGTACACAATTCAACTCACAATAGTCATATTAAGTGCTGAAAGCATAAGAAGTTCTAACAGTGTGATTTTCATGTGTATTTACTTAACATTATAAATAAACGAATATCAGTTATCATTGTGATTCTACAATAAGTATCTGTCCCTTAAAAGGAGTCTGTATTTTATTCAAGTGTGAGAAACCCCGATCTAAAGGAGAAAGCCAGAGATTTCTACCATATTTGATTTTCCACAGCCTATCACTGTTTCTCTCCGCTGCCGTCCCCACCACAACTCCCCTGCATTTTGTCTATCTACAGCATAAGGCAGCTTATAATTCCTCAACACACAACACATCATTTCATACCTCCCTACCTTTGTCATTCTGTTCCCTCTGCCTATAATATTCTTCCCTTTCCAATTTCCTCATCCCCGCAACTGCATTCTTATCTTTCCCCTACTCAAAATATCAATTCAAGTGACATCTTTCCCTGAAAAGCCTCTGTGGAGACCACCCCCTACATCAGCACCACCACCAACCCAGGAATGGATGGACCACACCCAGCAGAGCTTCGAATCCTTGGCCTGCATGTCTTTTTCTCCCAGTAGACCATAAACTGCAATGTCAACGACAGTATCTTCCCAATTTTTCAGTCTCCAGCCCTAAGCAAAGTGGTCACCTGTTAAGGAATGCTCGCATATGTGGAGTGGAAAGGGCTCCATCCAGTTTTCACTTCTCGGGGGATGTTCCATGGGGCTGAATGCATTCTAACTTCTACTTCTGCTAAAACAAGTATTCAAAGTGCTCTATGTGTGAGATTGTTATTGGGGGCATATCACTTAAGCTGGGATCAAACTCAGACAAATATCCCTCTTTTTAAGAATAACTTTTTTGAGGGGTTCTCTTTGAATAATTACATACTCTTTTTTTAATGAAAGAAATTTGTGAATTTAGGGTTTGGAAATTTCTCAACAGTTCAAAAATTTTAGCCAAGTTTTGTCAGAGTGCATAAAAGAATCTACTGTGAGAAGGAACTGTAAAGGTAGAATGGGTCCAATATTTTAGATGATTTTTGAGAGGCAAAATGAGGGTTTGGATTTTACTTTCTACACTCTGAATCTTCCTTGTTTGTTTGTTTGTTTGTTTGTTTGTTTTAAGGAAAGGCTATTACATAATGTCACCTTAAGAGATGATCCATTCTTTCCAGACCAAAATATTATGGGCTGATTTTCGGTACTGAGCATAACATGATTGGAGTTCTAACAGTCGGCACTACTCAACTTACAGACTTTCCAAACATTATTCCTCTTTAGAGTTAGAGATTGAGATCTTAGATTCTGAATATATTCAATATTTCAGAAACAATGAACAACTTTATTTTCCAGATTTATTTTTTACTGATAATTCAGTCCTCTCTTATAATAGCTTAGAATAAAGACCTATTTCCTGTTGAAATTTGCTCTGGACTGAAAAAAAAAGGTTAGTTTCTATATTATTATTTTTTTTCAAAGCAAGTTAAATCAGGTTAGCTGTTATTTTAAAACACTTTCGTCTATTTTAACTGAACTCTTCTATTACATTTAAAAATCATGTACCTCATTTGTGGTTATTAAACTTCTCAAGTTCTTTTTAAGATAAGAATGGTAACTCATTATATACGAAAAAAAGTATGAGATATGACAATGAAAATAAGATTTAAAATTGAAATTTGCCTATATATCGTTATAATCAAGTTAAAACCTACAGGGATAGAATTACCAAGAACACAGAAATAACACTGTTTGACTAATCAGTAGGGAATTCTCTGAAGTTCTTCCTGCAGAGCTGATAATACATTAGCTTTAGGAGAATCTAGCCTAAGAAAATTTATTTAGTGAAATTAGCTCTGACATAGAGCCATTGCATATATGTGGGATATTCATAATGCAAGAGTAGAACCCACCGCTCCCTTAAAACATGTCTCTGTGTGCCATTTGTGGAGCCATCTAAAAATTTCAGTTTTTGTAAACCCCTATATTAAGACTCATTACATTTTTTGGGTAGCAAGATAACATTTTTGCTTTGACCTTTGTTCTTGAAACTTAGTCTAGAGTTACCAACTCATGAGCTTTTTTACTGCATTGTGATTCAAGTTTATTTTTTTAAATTTTATTTATTCATGACAGACACACAGAGAGAGGCAGAGACACAGTAGAGGAAGAAGCAAACTCCCCATGGGGAGCCAGATGTGGGACTGGATCCCAGGACTCCCGGATCCAGGCACCTCATAATTCATGTTTAGTTCTCATTTTTTCAGATAAACTATTTTGATGAACTGTCAAAAGATGAACTATTCTGGTCTACCCAATGTCTCATCAGGTAGAATAAATCTCAGGGCTTAAGTGCCCATTGGTGCTAATAATCTTGCAACATTTCCAGATCAATATTCTGAACATCTCCTTGCACCATTCTCTCTTTATGATTCTGTAAATGTGATGGAGGAGTTTGGGTGAAAGTACATTTGTCCCAGAATATAAAATATTCTCTCAACCTCAAAAAGAGTCCTTTGTGTTTATTTTAATCTCATGTGCCTTTTTTTCTACGTTAAAAACAGATTGCAGGTGGGAAAATTCAAATTAAAGATTTGAATGAGTTGGATTTAATTTATCAAGGTTTAATTATGAATTGAATATATGTAAATTAAATATGAACATGGATCCAAGTAGGCTGCTTCTATTCATTACATACAATCTTTTGTAAGGTTTTAAAACTGAATTACTCGTGTATCAGACTGATTTTATGATTTTCTAAAAACCGCTATGTATTTTTATTTCTGAGTAGTAGTATGTTCAAAAAAAATAAGTAACCACTCCTTGCTATATCAGTGACAGTATTCATTACTTTTCACTGAAAATCGTATTTATCAAGAAATACCAATGGAAAAAAAAATACCAATGGAGTTTTCTGGAGTCAAATATACTGCAAAGTGGGGGTTTATATTGGGGCCTTAAATGTATGTTTTTCACACACACTTCACAATTACATGCATCTTGCCTAATAGATTTTGATGTATAATTGCCTTAATATATTTATAGGTTAGGAGATTAAATAATGACATTTTTACATAGTGTGCCTACTTTCTTTTTTGTTCAGGTTCTCTCTTTAGGAGCAGATGTCCTACCAGAGTATAAACTGCAGACCCCACGCATCAACAAGTTTACAATATTGCACTACAGCCCCTTCAAGGCTGTCTGGGATTGGCTTATTCTGCTATTGGTCATATACACTGCTATATTCACGCCCTACTCCGCAGCCTTTCTCCTCAATGACAGAGAAGAACAGAAAAGACGAGAATGTGGCTATTCTTGTAGCCCTTTGAATGTGGTGGACTTGATTGTGGATATTATGTTCATCATAGATATTCTAATAAACTTCAGAACAACATATGTAAATCAGAATGAAGAAGTGGTAAGTGATCCAGCCAAAATAGCAATACACTACTTCAAAGGCTGGTTCCTGATCGACATGGTTGCAGCAATTCCTTTTGACTTGCTGATTTTTGGATCTGGTTCTGATGAGGTAAGAGCTGCTTAAAATTCTTATTTTCTGAAAGATTGCGATTATAAAAGTGAATCTATTTTAACTGCAAAAAAAAAAACCCACAAGTAGTTGCTTTATAAACTTCTCGTATCTCAGAGATGAAATTCATTTCATTGGAAATGCTATAAAATGAAATGGGACAATTTTGGCACTGCAAATACTTCACAATTCTCTCTATTTTTGTTAAGTAGCACTAAAAATTATCTTTTAACCAGGAAAGCAAACTTTTGGGAAAGTGTTTCATAGCACATAACTAACATTTTCAGGCTGTAAAATCTCTACATGTTAATTTCATGGTTATAAAACTGTCAAAGATGAAGATGTCTCTTTCTTTCTTGACTCATAATTGTGGTTTGAGACAGCAGGAGCTTATTTTATGTTCAAATTATGTGGAACATGCATCTTCTAAAATGTCTTGTTCAAAACTCTTTCTCTTAAATAATATCCAGCTTGGAAAGTACTTCTTGTGTTTCCATTTTCTTATAAAGTTGGAAACTTCAAGGAAGTTGACAAGTACGCATACAATGCATTTTCTGAATAGAATCCATACTTTAATCAGATTCTCAAAGGGTTCTTTGATCCAAAAGTAGTTAAATTCTCCTAAAGTCCCTCCATTTAATTACCACTATTTTTTATTGTAAATAATCTTTCTGGATTCTATAATGGGAAGATTTACAGAAGATGTGAAAGTAGTTCTAAGGGCATAGCTTGAGAAAGATAACCTCAATGTGTTGAATTTTAAAAATTAAGGCTACTTTTCTGAGAACCTCATTTTTTTAAGAGGAGATCAAAGATCCAAATGCCTCCTGCAGATGTTTGCTCCCTGACCAATTAAGGCTTCAGGATAAGAGAATCCTCCTCTGCCAAGAAGAACAATTGGTTTAGAATTAATTCTTTCCTATAGATAATGTCTGTTGAACTCTGGGCAGTTAGGAATAAGGCAATGGAGGGGCATCTGGGTGGCTCAGTCAGTTAAACATCAGATTCTTGGTTTCAGCTTTGGTTGTATCTCAGGATCCTGGGATTGAATTCTGCGTCAGGCTCTGAGGAGTCTGCTTGAGAGATTCCCTCCCTCTGCTTCTCCCCCTGCTCTTCCCTCAGCTCATGCTTTTTCTTTCTCTATCTCTCAAATAAACAAATAAAATATTTTTTAAAAAGAGCAAGGCAATTGAGCAATATATTCTTCCTGGATTCTACAAACCTTACACAAAGCCTCAAACCTGACTCTCCTTATCTGTAAGGATAATACTATGACCTCCCTCTTACATTGGTTTATTTATTTTTAATTTGAGGTTCTAATGAGATCAAACATGTGAAAATCTTACAAAAATAATTTTTTAAAAAGTTAGCTACTGTTAAACTACTTAAATGTTTCATGTTAAATACTCATAACTTTGGTTGTTACTTAAGAGGCAGGGAAGCAGAATATTTCTTGATATTTATCTTTATGAGTTTCTGACAATGGGTGATCCATCTCACTCTTTTAAATTTAAAAAATGTATATCAATAGCAAATTAAATTTCAACTTGGTGAAATAAAAAAAATGGGTGGACAAATAAATAGGTAAATAAAATTGTTAGAGAATGTTGATTTACTGCTGAGATTTAATCAATAACAATCAAACCAGTATTTGGAAATACTGAATAAAACCATTAGGGTAGAATTTCTAGGATGCAACATTTGAGTAGTTTAATTCCAGTTACTATATCACTTGAAAATAATAAAATTAAAATATATAATTTAGATAATCACTGTTTCAGGCAGGACTTCAAGAGAGCTGAAACAAAAGTTAATTGTGATTCATTCACATTAGTATAGGATGAAATAGTCTCTGGCGAAAATGGTGTCTGGACTATCTTTTCCATGTAGCATCAAAGAAAATATGAAGTTTGCCTCAAAAAAAAACAATGCCAGTTCTCCAGTCCTATGTGCTTTCATGGACTCCCCCGTGTTCCCAAAGCTTCTCCTCATTCTTTTTGGATGTGACATGACAATGGGAAGAGTTCTGGCTTTGGACTTAGACAGACCTGCGTCTGACTCTCCCCTTTGCTACTTATGTTCTATATTTTGGCAAGATACTTAACTCATTAAGATTTCATTTGTTTTTCTGTAAAACGGTGAAAGGTATCTTCTTATGATTTTTTAAAAATAAAGCAGTATATGTAAAGAGACTAACTCAGCACCAGGTACATAGTAAATGTTTGTCAAAGGTTACTCCTCTTCTTCTTCCCATTCCTTTGGATTAAAGTCTCTGTTTCTTTTTCTTTTTTTTTTTTAAGATTTAATTTCTTTATTCATGAGAGACACAGAGAGAGACAGAGACACAGGCAGAAGGAGAAGCAGGCTCCATGCAAGGAGCCCGACATGGGACTCGATCCCAGGTCTCCAGGATCACACCCTGGGCTGACGGCAGCACTAAACTGTTGAGCCAGCCAGGCTGCCCAGTCTCTCTGCTTCTTAATAAAGTCTTCCCTTAAACTTACATGTTACCACAGTAATCCGTAAATAACTTAATCATCTGCTCAACAAATACTTATTGCATGTCTATGATCCTATGATAGTAGATTAGCTACTTTTCTAGGAATCTTGAAGAAATGGGAGACAGAAAGGAAATATTTTGAGGCCAGTTATTGTATTACAAAGAGCATGGGGCATACTGTAGGGAGAAGTATGTATCATGGATAGCAAGTAGAGGGGATAAGGGTGTCAGCTGTTGGGCTGAGTTGGCTATAAAAGGTAACAACAAAACTAATGATGAATTGGCCTACTTTATATATTTTTCAAGAGTAATAATGAAGATACTTCTTTTATTTACAAACTATATTAAATAACTAAAATCAGGTTTTTAAAAACAATTTATTTATTTGAGAAAGAGAAAGAAAAAGAGCTGGGGGGTCAGGCAGAGGGAGAGAACCCTCAAGCAGACTCCCTGCTGAGCACAGAGCCCAACCAGGGCCTCAATCCCAGAACCCTGAGATCACAACCTGAGCTGAAACCAAGAGCCAGATGCTTAACTGATTGAGCCATCCAGACACCCCTCTAATGAGACTTTTAATTAGGCTTTTCAATACCTAGTGGTATTTCAGAATGATACTTTTCCAAAAGTGTATTGTGTAATGTAGTATGAGTATTAAAAATATTCAGCATCCATTTTTGTTTCTGGCAAAAGAAAAGAAGAAAAATGCTTCCAGAGAAAAGATCTTATATTCAAAGAAACTAATTTTGGAAATTTCATCACATGAATATGAAAAAGAGAAAACTTTTTGGGATTTTTGACCCAAAATCAAATGGCAAATCCTAAAATTATTAAGCTAGAGGTCACTTTAATGAAAGATTATCCAGTACAATGTTTTTCAAACTAGGGTACCCTAGAGGTGATGGAGAGTTAGCCTAAGTTCAGAGACCCTCAAAAGTGGGCATCAAGACAGATTGATAAGACTCAGAGCCATCTACTCTACTATAAAGAAGCATTAGCTCAATTGTATCACCTTACTAGTTGGAGTTTCATGTAATTTTTTTACAAATTTTAATGAGAATTGACTTAATTCATTTTTACATTTTCAGAAAGTGCTATGGTAACCTCTACTTGAGTAGGTTCATTCATTCTATAAACATTTACTGAGAACCATCTATTGCCAACATGCTAGACCCTGCATTTACAAAAATAGAGTAGGACAAGGACCTTACTGTCTGGATCTTACAGTCTACAACAGACAGCATCAGATGAGCAGATAGAGTACTGTCCAGTAAATGCTTTCATAGTGCCATGCATAGGGGGACATGGAGCATTGGAGGGTTCCTGAGCTATAAAGTGTTGGGTCCCAGTCCTATCAGACCCCATATAGCAAATATTTTATAAAGCCCCCTTTTATTATTGTTAAATACAAGTCATAAATAGTATTGCCTTTTATACACATAATTTAATAAACACAATATATAATACCCACTCTTAATATAAAGAAGAAATAAAAGAAATGTGTTCATAATAAAATACCCAGTTAAATATATAAATACTTCAGGCATGTCTATGTTAAATGACATAATGAAATTATCAGATGCTTATAACTACTTACAACGAGGAAGTCCATATTTGAATAAAAATTCAATATTAAACTGAATATTAGTTTATTTTATATTTTCATTTTAATACAAGCATTGAATTTATATATGTTCTTATATAGGTATATATGTGTATGCATACATATATGCAGGTAGATATGTATATATATGCATATATTAACATTCATATACCTAGGAATCTCATGATTGTGATAACATAACAAATGTTGACTGACATAGCCATGCTATATACACACAGTGTGTCGTTGAAGATATAATTTTCTGAAACAGTAAACAATTCTTAGTGAAGGTCCAAACTAAACAAGTTAATTATCTCTCAGTTTACAAGGTAGCTAAATTTCTGCATATTTTAATGAATATTAAAATGTACAGAAGTGAACCTCTGTTTATATGTAAAATCCAGCATTGAGGCTCAGTAAACAGATTTTTTTTTTTGCCTATACAAATGACTGTGGAACATTGAAAGATTATATAGGACACCAATAGTGTTTTTTGTTATTGGAGACTGTGCTGGGTATTATAGGACTTCTACTTACCTCACTCCACTGGGAAATAAGGGAAAATTCAAGAAGATGGTGTCAAGTACTGTAAAGACATAAATAGCATGAAGACTGCAAATAAGTCACTGGGTGTGTCAGTTCAGTATGCGTTGGTGTCAGTTAGATCGGATATTGGCCACAGCCAAACTGAAGTGGTTGCGGAAATTAACAGGAAGCAAATAAAGCCCCTTCTTGCTAGAATCTTGGTAATAAAAGGAGGGGGGAACAGCAGCACTGGAAGGCTGCACATGGTGAAGGAAAGGGTTATTATTTTTGGTTTCGATTCTTCCCTTAAGAAGCCTGTGATCTGTCAAGAAAAAGGCTCGTGGTGCTGAATGACTTCTTCGGTTGGCTAATTTGGATGAGGAGATTAGGAAAGATCTTTGGGGAGGTCCCATTTGAGTTGAGACTTGACCCAAAGAAACTAGCCCCATGAAAACACATGCAGAGCATTTCAAGCAAAAGAAAACACTAGTGAAAATGGCCCAATTGGGGAAGAAGCTTGTTGTGTTAGAACAAAAGGAAGGCCAGTGGCGGCTAAGCTGAACCACAGTGAGTTGAGAGTTGAGTGCTAAGATATAAGGATTCAGAAACAGGAACCAAATCATGTGCAACAGTAATATTTGGGGGCTCATACTGGCTGCACCAGAGCCTTCAGAGTGAGAACAACATGAGCTAATGGATGGTTTTAAAGACCTCATGGATGATGCCTGCAGATGGTTTAGTGGGGATAGAAGCAGGGGAAAGACTTAGAACTTTGGCTGTAATGTAGCAGGGAAAAACAGCAATGGCTTGGAACACATGGTGGCAATAGAGGTGAGGAGAGAAAGATACATTTGGAATATAATAGAGGGCTTGTTGATGGATTAAATATTGTTGGAAGAGTAAAAAACAAAGCAGAATTAATGATGGTTCAAAGATTTTGTTGTTTCTTTCTTCATGTTTAAAATATTTTAGAGGATGGAGGTAGTGAAGTAACTTTTATAGGTGGCCACTCACTTATCCAGAGGGGAAAATCCTGGGGAGAAGAAGGTGCTTTAGAAAGGAGCATTCCCTGTTTGGGTCAAATGAAGTTTGAGATGCCTGTCATCCTAGTACAAATAGCATGTAGGCAGGTCAGGGACTAAGTGAGCAGCTAGAAAGATACATATGTGAGGATAAGAAAAAGAAGAGAAGGGCACCTGATGGCTCAATCAGTTAAGTGTCTGCCTTTGGCTCAGGTCATGATCCCAGGGTCCTGGGATAGAACCCCACATTGGGCTCTCTGCTCAGCAAAGAGCCTGCTTCTCCCTCTCCTTCTGCTCCTCCCCCTGCTTGTGCTCACTCTCTCTCACTCTCTCTTTCTGTCAAAAAAATGAATAAAATCTTTTTTTTTTAAATGAGATCCATTAAATTATAAATTTGTTATAATCATGGCAAGGATTGGTTTAGATCAGTGCTTCTACATGAGAACCAAGCACTGATTTCAGTGTGGATCTTATAAAAGAATTTGGAGATTCATATTTGGTAGGTCTAAATCAAAGCCTTCGAAACTGCATTTTTAAAAGTGGCAGGAATTTTTGCTGTTTAGACATTTAAGAACTGGTGTCCTTATCTGGGACAAAGAGGATATCCAGGAGAGGGCTTTCATATGTTCATAGATGAACATTTCTACAAAATAAAGACATAAATAATCAAGTGAAGCAGCGATTTTACTAAATATAAGGACAGTCATGATTTCATCATTGCTTAATTCTAGCTAAAGTATTAAAAAAAAATTTTCTATGCGTCATAGCATCTTGGGTGACCTTAGAGAAAACAATTTTGTCAATGTCAATTAACTAACTTTCTTGCCAATTTCTCTAAATGGTAAGCTACTGTAACATTTCAGTTTTATTTACATTCAAAGCTAAGGAAGGAAACCTATTCGAATTTTGGATCCATATTATTTTAGCTATAAAACATATATCCCATCCTAGCAATGCTGAGGATAGTTTGGCATATACATTTTTACTAAAGTATATATATGAGCAGAATTGCTCACTTTTTTCAAAACATTTACATTTTTAGCTTAATGAATACAAATCTCCTAGTAATAACTAGAGGATCTTCTAAAAAATGTTAAAAAAAATATGTTGAAGAAAGGAATAATGATAGGGGTGCCTGGGTGGCTCAGTCGGTTAAGCATCTGTCTTTGGCTCAGGTCATGATCCCAGAGTCTGTGATTGGAGTCCTGCAACATTGGGCTCCCAGCTCAGTGGGAAGTCTGCTTCTCCCTCTCCCTCTGCCCCTGTCCACGCCCCCCCCGCCCCCGCCCATGCCCTCTCACTCTCCATCTCTCTCTCAAATAAATAAATAAAATATTTTTTAAAAAAAGAAAGAAAGAAATACTGATAATAATTGGGCTTGCCTATTAGTATCATTGGTATCTTCCTGATATTAATGCCATCCAGACAGACCAAGGAAGGGAAAGATTCTTTATTTATTAATTTGTGCATCTTCAAATATCATGCCATCCATAGCAAATTATCTCAATATCATTGGTGCAAGAGAACAACATTATTGACCCAACTCCAAAAAGTCAACTTTTCATTATCTGCCTCAAGTTTTTCTCTATTTTGCTTATCTGTGGAAAATCTTACTTTTAAATATATCAACTGTTAGAATCTAGAGCATTCTTTTTAGCTATACACTTCATTAACCTCTTCCTCTCCTGAAAATTAGTCGGTTCTTTGGATTCATTACTTCCTTTATGAACCTCTCTCCATTCCCACTTTACTGTTATTTTCCATGAATCCTGAATATAGGCAAAGTCTTTGAAACCTAAGTATATAAAGTCTCTTTGAGGGAAATTTTTAATAGAAGAGTTTCTGTTCACATTGATATGTTTGTTTCATTAATCTGTTAGATGCATCAGAGAACGGATACAAGGGGAAACTTAGCAAGTATCTGTATAGAAATTCCAATCACCTTGTCAGAATTCTTTCTGAACCTGATCTCTACAGCAGTTGCCATTAGTTTGTTAGAAGTGAATTGCTAAAACATTAGACATAGTCATGTTCAAATTTAAATAACAAAATACATTTTGAAGAACTGCATGCATAATATATTTCTATCCATAAAGTCACTGTGTCTCTCTTTAGATAGTTCTTGGGAGTTAAGGCAGATGTCTCTATTGGCTTGTATTTGAGGCTGTTGTTCATGCCTCCAAAAATCTGTGGTATGACAAGTTAGAGACACAGGATCTCTGATGAAATCATTTTTGAACCAAGAAAATATAGGAACATTCCATCAAAAGAATATGTTTAAAAAAAGAATATGTTTCACATTAAGTTAATCATTTATTCATCATGTATATATGATCTATCGTCTACAATTTACTGGAGATGACATAAGGTTCAATTTTTTTGTTAAATATTTCTCAAAAGTCAAATTCCTATTTTAAAAATACAATATCCATAATTTTTTATTCATTGTAACATTTGCTTGCTACTATGTAAAATCATTTGATGACCAGTTTTCCATATTATTGTAACTAAAGAAAGGGGAAGTGAGTTGAAATTGCACCAAAATAAAATGCTAATCATAAACAAAATAAAAATAGAAGCATCTTGACAGTAAAGGTTGTTAAATATTGGATTTAGTTTCACAAGGAGGTTGTAAAATCTTGTGTTTAAAAGCCTCAGTTGTGGAGGAATTTGTGAGGTTTGGTTTGAATAAAGAAAGGATAAGCTATGTGATTTCTTTAAAGTTTCTTGCATACTCAACATATTTTTTTTTATTGTATCAGTGAATGTGTCCTTAGAAATATTGAAAAATTTCAGAAAAAAAAAAAAAAAGAAATATTGAAAAAAGTGTGACTCAAGCTGAACAAAAAACTCAAAACTAGTTTCAATATTATTAAGTTTTACTGGACAAGTTATACAAGCACTAGAGCTTAGAGGGAATTGAAATAAAATCTAAAGCAAACCATGGGTGTAGAACTATGAAATGTATTACTCACTAAGTGTTCCCATTTCTCCACTTGTACCCAAATATTTCTTGACAAACAGAACAGAATGATGGATTAGGCAGAAATTTCCAATGATGATTCGTTCTTTCAACCCTGTAAACAAAACCAAAGATCACATACTTGTATCTCCCCATTTATAAAAGAATAATTCTACCCACTTACTATAGGCAAAAGTGTTAGAGAGTAAACCTCTGAAATCAAGTATTTTAAATGTATGATTCTTGAAAATGCTTACTTAAAAATTATTTTGAAAAATTATTGAGAGCAAAATTTTTTTTTAAGATTTTGTTTATTCATTCATGATAGACATAGACATAGACAGAGAGAGAGAGAGGCAGAGACACAAGCAAGCTCCATGCAGGGAGCCCAACACGGGACTCGATCCCAGGACTCCAGGATCACACCCTGGGCCAAAGGCAGGTGCTGAACCGCTGAGCCACCCAGGGATCCCCAGATTTTTCTTATTGATGAAGCTTTCTCAGTTTAACTGTAGCCAAATTTACTCTTGAGAAGAGAATTGTTTGATATGAGTAAGAAATCCCTATTCTAATTTCAGGCCTTCCGAAAGAAATCCACTTACACTGAGAGAGGATATTATCTCATCTATTGTAAAATATCTAGAAAAAAAAATCACATAGTCTTCTTGAGTCCAGGTCTGGTTTCTAACATGTTATAACATTGCAGTTGTTTAGAGTATATATTTTTAAAATAAAGTTCAGTTGAGAAAGTCATACTTAATAAAGGAAACTAACTTCTACTTCAGTATAAGAAACTATCCAGGGCTTTATTTTCTTTTTTAAGATTTTATTATTTATTTATTTATTTATTTATTTATTTATTTATTTATTTATGAGAGAGTGAGAAGCCAGGGGAAAGGCAGTGGGAGGGGGAGAAGCAGACTCTCAGATGAACAGGGAGCCTGACATGGGGCTCAATCCCAGGACTCCGAGATCACGACCTGAGCCAAGGGCAGACACCTAACCAACTGAGACATCCAGGCATCCCAAAGTATCTAGGACTTTAACAAACTATAGATATGGGTATATTTTTTTAAAAGTTGAAATTGGATTATATGGTTCAGCTGCCCAGAAATTTCAATAATTTGAATTGCCAGGGAAGAGTCATTTTACACTTAAAAAGTTCTGACAAAATACATTAAAATAAAAGTCCTAAATAAGTATATTTTCTTTACTGTGGCATCAGACAAAAAGAGTTTACACTCTCATTCAATCACAGGTAAAGGAGCTCAGGTCTGAAATGGCATAAGTACTGATGAGGTGAAACCATGGCTTATTCATTTTGTCTTTTTTGCTACAGTTAATGAGCAAAAACAAAAAACAAAGTACCTTGTTTCAATCTACTGTAAAGTAGCTCACCTCTTTCTCCATCTTATTTATTATCATGATGTGTTTGTAGTTCATAATCACACATATTTCTTGTGAGCTCTTATGTTTTCTCAGTCTACCAAAAGTAACAATAGACATTACAATATTTTTCTAATGCGAATAAAAAGTTAAATAACATCTAAGGGAAAGTTTTATACCTCTACTATTTTTTTTTAATTGTTGCAATAAGCTTAAAGATACTTTTATTTCTATTTTCAAAAATTGGGGGAAAAACCCCCACAAAAATAGATTTACATACTATATGTGAGTACTACATGAAATTAGATAAAGGTTGAGAGAAACATACATGCTGAAAACATTCTACTTAGCCAAGTTCTGATGTTAACACAACTCTAAGGTAGTTGTTGGTCCCATTTTTCATTCACACATAATACAGAAAGGGTACATTGAACTAAACAATGAGGACTAACCATCTCCAACAAATCAAGAGGAGATTGATCATTCCTTAGGCTACTGTCTCTGAGATTTTAGTGCAATCGTATTTTTCCTTGTTAATATGGGCAAAACATTTTAAATCTTTAAAGAGATATTTAAGGAAGAAGAAAAGAGTTATTGCGATCTTAAGTGTCATCTACAAGATATGCTGTATGCAACAGTAGCTAAGGAAGAATGCCCAGGTGTGTTCTCAGCATCTTGATAACAACAAAAATAAGATCCAGTCATTTGTTACATTGTCAAACAAGATATGTAATTATGCTTGGGTACATGTTTATGGAATCACAAGAGAATGGCTTTGACTGTTGAAGCCAATTTTCACGCATCTTATGAAGCAACTGAAAGGTAAAAGAACTGTTTAATAATTCTTGTCCCTTTTCTCTTTCTCTCCTTCCCTCCCTCTGTCGTTCTCTCCCTCTCCTCTTCCTCTCTCTCCCTCTCTCTCTACATCTACAATTATTTTATATGAGTAATGTCAATTGGGTTGAGACTTCATCATGTGCCATATTTCTTAAGCTTTTTTTGTCCAGGAAAGATGTTATTTATGTGTCACTAAATAAATTATATTCATTTATCTGCTTAGAGAACTGTCACCTAGGTTTTACCTCATTTTGATATAATCCTAGAAGAAACATCAGATTTTTTTTTTTTCAAAGGAGGGAAGAAGAAGGGAGGTGGCCTACACAGCAGATTGATTCCTTTTTTTTTTTATATATAACATCATTTTTGCTTTACTGTCTTGGCAGCCAGAAGAGTCATTAGTGCTTATTATCACAATATGTTATTAAAACATCTCATTTGTTTTGAAGCACTTCACTTCATTAACCAGATACCCTAGGGAATTTTCATTATATTTCATTTATTTTGAGGTTCAGAGAGAAATTTTCTTTCAAAGATAAGTTTTGAGCAATACTCTTCAAATAGTTCTGATTTTGCAGTCCAAGTAAATAGGTAACAGAGCTAGGGGGGGGAAATAAACACACAGACTGAAGCTGTGAAGTGTAGAAAGAGACACATTGAACCCAGGTGATTCCTGTACTGAACTCCAAGCAGTCAATGCCTCTGGACGATGCTCTTGTCTTTAAAATTCCTGCCATTCCCTGAGGAGGCCAAAAGGCCGGTGTTGGAATGCCTCCAATTAGAATTCTAGATATCAAAGTAATGCATTTGGAAATCGTGTAAGTTCTATGGATCTATTTCACCATATAATGTTTCTGCTTACTGACGGAAACTAAAGCATATGGGATATTTAATGCAAAAAGTTACTATTTATGGGGCATTATCTACAACCCTGTGAGGAGGCATTATTATGCCCATTTCCAGATGAAAAATTTGAAGTTTAGAGATTAAATAAGCAATTTGTCCAAGATGACAGACTAATATGGATACAGAATCCATACATTCATTTGTTTGTCCAAAGCCCTAACATAGAACTGATCAGCTAAAACAGACGTATGAAAAGATGCTCCGCATCACCACTCATCATCAGGGAAATACAAATCAAAATTACGATGAGATACCATCTCACACCTGTCAGAATGGCTAAAATTAACAACACAGGAAACAACAGATGTTGTCAAGGATGCACAGAAAGGGGAACCCCTTGCATGGTTGGTGGGAATGCAAACTGGTATAGCCACTCTGGAAGACAATATGGAGATTCTTCAAAAAGTTAAAAATAGAGCTACCCTATACCCCAACAATTGCATTACTAGGTACCAACCCAAAGGATACAAAAATATTGATTTGAAAGGGCACATGCACTCTAATGGCTATAACATTATCAACAATAGCCAACTTATGGAAAGAGCCCAAATGCCTATCAACTGATGAATGGATAAAGATGAAGTGTTACATATATATAACATATATATTACTCAGCCATCATTAAGAGTGAAATCTTGCCCTTTACAACAGTGTGGGTGAAGCTAGAGTGTATTATGCTAAGAAGAAGTCAGTCAAAGATAGATAAATACCATATGATTTCAATCATATGTGCAATTTAAGAAGCAAAACAGGTGAACATAAGGAGAGGAAGTAAAAAAAATAGAGAGGAAACCATAGGAGACTATTAACTATGGAGAACAAACTGAGGGGTGCTGGAGCGGTGGTGGGTGAGGGGATGCAGTAAATGGGTGATGAGGATTAAGGAGGGTACTTGTGATGAGCACTGGGTGTTATATGTAAATAATGAATCACCAAATTCTGCTCCTGAAACCTACACTCTATGTTAACTAACTAAAATGTAAATAAAATCATTTGAAACAACAACAACAAAAAAAAAACAACTAACTTTGAAAAAAAAAAGCTAATTAGTTAAAATGTTGATAATTCAAATAGTGGAAGGTTGACCTTCTTCCAGAGAACTACCTAACATAAACTCTCCATTTATTCATTGTGAAAAGATACACTCTTTATATTTGTGAAGAAAAAAAATACTGCTTTCCTTATTCCACCTTCAAAATTAATAACAACATTGGAAACAAGGAAGACTCTCCCCTCCTCACATTTTATAATGAGTAAAGACCAGATCTCAAATGTGATAAGCACATCCCAACTACATAATCTCCTCTAACGTCTAGAAGATTCCACTACAAACTGAAAAGAATTCAGACACCGAAGGATCTCCCCTTCTCTTAGTGACCACTCTAGCACACACACAAAAAAGGAACTGCAAGACTTATTATAGAATACTAATGAAACTATATTTCTTAATATTTAGTGGGGTTTTTTTTTACCACCAAGTCAGTATGAACAGATAGAGGGTGATAGCTCTGACATGTGCTATTTCTTTAATTAAAATATAAGTGTTCTCAATACAGTTGGATGTACTCTGCAAAATAAACACCAACAATGAACACATAAAATGACTCAATAATTGATTGGTAAACACCATGTAACTATGGAATAATTATATGCCCTGTGAATTATATAGTACTTATAGCTGACATTATTTAGGAAACCTAAGAAATGAACTTGTAATTTGTACTTACCAGATTTCAAATTCAAACAACCAGTTAAAAATCCTGTTATTATATAGAAGTGTCCTATCATTAGATACCTGGTCAGTAATAATCATACAATTAGTTACACATCACACCCCAATGAAAAGTACATAATATCATTGGGACATCAAGAAACAATTCATCAGTTTAGCACATTGAGAAAGGAAAAATGAATTTAAATATAGCGTGTAAAG
This sequence comes from Vulpes lagopus, assembly GCF_018345385.1. Taxonomy (NCBI): domain Eukaryota; kingdom Metazoa; phylum Chordata; class Mammalia; order Carnivora; family Canidae; genus Vulpes; species Vulpes lagopus. The sequence continues at coordinate 87,191,760 of NC_054834.1, read as the reverse complement.
CATGCATACAATCATCCAGTAAGTCTCCCAATTATCTGCTTGCCAGGCTCTTCTCATTATGTGGGTACGTCTCAACTCTAATGTCAGCTCCTCAGCAAGATCATCTTTGGCCTTTTTTTCTAGAGTCACTGCCATCCTGACTATGCCCTAAACATTCTCTATCACACCACTCTATTTTATTATCATTACCACATTTTTCAGTCTCTGAAATGAGTTTATTGTCTGTTTCTTTAAAAAAAAAAATCTATCAATCCCTTAAAGACAGTGGATCTTGTTTCTCTTCATTAAAGAAGGCATTTTGTCTAGTAAGAAAATGTTTCTTTCTGTTATAAAAGTGATCATGTCTGCTTGCTCAACACTATAATCCCAGTGGTGGCATTTGGTAGGCACACCAGTAACACACAAGGATGTTTACTGGTGAATGAATGATTTACTGAGTATTCATTATCTTCAAGGCACTTGGTTAGAACATAAAGCTAGACAGATGGAGTCTGTCCCATGGGTCTTGCATGTCAAGATAGTGAATTAATGTACCACACACTTTCAAAGTATTTTCCAAGGCAGATGTAAAATTTAAAAAAACAAAACTAACCTTAATACTTAATCCAAATCTGCATTCATCCTCAATGTGGGATGAATTGAACAACCATATTGTTTTAACCTGTTTCCTCCTACTTTGCTTCACAGGAACACACACTGAATTGTTTGCCAACTGTTTCTGACCATACACATTTATTTCCACAGACAACAACATTAATTGGTCTTCTGAAGACAGCTCGACTCCTTCGTCTTGTGCGAGTGGCCCGGAAACTTGATCGATATTCAGAATATGGAGCTGCTGTTCTAATGCTCTTAATGTGCATATTTGCCCTGATAGCTCACTGGCTGGCTTGCATTTGGTATGCAATTGGAAATGTAGAAAGGCCCTACCTGACTGACAAAATTGGATGGTTGGATTCGTTGGGACAACAAATTGGGAAACGTTACAATGACAGTGACTCAAGTTCTGGACCATCCATTAAAGACAAATACGTCACAGCACTTTATTTTACCTTCAGCAGTTTAACCAGTGTAGGATTTGGGAACGTGTCTCCTAACACCAATTCGGAGAAAATCTTTTCAATCTGTGTCATGTTGATCGGCTGTAAGTAGATTTCTCTTTTGTTTTCTTTAAAATATCTTAAAATTGGTATCTGTAGAACATTCAGAATCAGGCAAAGAAAAAAATATAGAAAACTGGAGAGATCATGGAATTACATATATGGGTATTATATTCTATCAAACCTAATTCTCACTGTGAGGGGAGATACCAAAAGGACTTTTAGCACCTCAGAAAAACTACAAATATAAAACTGGAGTTACATGGATTTTAGAATTCCAGAATTGAGACTTGCAGTTCACTATTGCTGCTGTAAAAGTGTCTGCAATTTGTTACCAATGGTTATTTTCTGTTTTAAGTTGAGACCTAATTAGAATGGGAAAGATTAGTTTACATTACTAGATAAATAGAAATATATATATTTCTTAATAGAAAAATATATTTCTATATAAAAATATAGAAGTAATAAATACATATATATTTCTTATATATATCTGTATTTACAGACAGATATATACACAGATAAATATATATATGTATTTTTCACCACTTACTTATTGATTAAAAATTCCTTTCCCTATGACATTATGCCAAAGCTTAAGTGATTGCTCTTTACCTTGCAATGTGGTGATGACATGAGCATCATTAAGAGGTATATTTTTGGAATAAGAAACAAAAATTTCTGCATTAACCTAAAGATGTTTTAATGTTTTTAAAAATCATACTATAGAGTCACTAAAGATAACTGCTGAGATACCGAGCAGCAATTGACAAAAGTATAATGAAATTTTAAAGCTTAGAAAAGGGCATTATCCCTAGATGGTGTACAAATCTGAAAATAGATCCAGAGTTGATTTTAAATGTTAACATATTGATTAATGAAGTGTACTTAGATAAGTTTTATTTGTGAAAATTAAATCAATTCACCCTGTTTATTGTTCATTGTATTTAAATTTTACTTTTCTTATATATACCTTAGTATTTTTATTTAGGTAAGATTTATGTAGGTAAATAGCATTATATTCAAATAACCCTTAAGATATTCTACAGATTCAGGCTAAGTCTGGGCTATAAACACAGAAGTAGCCTTGCACCCAGAAGGAAATGGAAGAGGGACCTACTGGGAAACAGAAAAACTCATTCTAGGAAGACCAACTATCTGAAACAGTGCCAACCACTCTATGACTACAGCTGCTATAAATACCTTACAGTGATTACCAATTTTAGTGAAGTAACAAACAAAGAAATTTTTTAAAGTTTGTTCCTAATTATTTAAACATATGTATAGAAAAAATATGTATATATGCTTTTAATGAATAAAACAGACTTGCATATTGAAACAGAATTTGCAAGAGTTTTCTAACCTGCTCACCACTTAGAAATCCTCATCACTTGTGAGGATTACATTAAAAACAGTACTGTTCATCATGTGAATTATTTTAAATCAAAGAAAACTCAGTTCTTTATTTGGTCTATATCCAGTCTCTAATCCCTAAATCATGATAATTGGCAGTGTTTTCTCCTTCCTTCTTTCTTCCTTCCATTTCTCCTCCTTCCCTTCTTTCTCAAATATAGCACAAGGCTATTTCTTTTGATTCTTTAAGGAAAATACTTGTTTTCTACAGATATTTTTCATCTTTTAGAAAATGAGAAGACACTCTAGTTAATTGAGTAGAGTAAGATACAACCACATCCCACATGATATACTTTATTTGAATAATAGACTTGGTTCTATAACTTTCAAAAGGGAATTATGTAGAGCTCCATGTCACATAAGAAAAAAATTAAAGGTATTCCTAGAGAGTTCTATCATGACCTATTATGCTAAAATAAAGAAAAAAAGTCAAATTACAACTCAAAACTTAATAATAAAAATGCCCCCAAAATGCACAAAGCCATTTGATGTATATGGATGCATCTAACGTGGTATTTCCATTGAGATCCAACTGTGTTAGAAAATGATTTGGTTATTTTTGTTTAGTTATATTTCTACACTAAGTACATACTCTTTAGATCTGAGTGATCTGTTTTAAGCCAAAAATAAAATACAGTATCTAAAATATAATGTAAAATAGTGTCTATATACTAATACTAGGTATAGTTTATATCATCTAGTTATTATGTTGAACTCTCTCATCATCCCTAAACTTCTTTAAAACCAATCTTCATTCTAAAAGAAAACTTTGAAGCCAAATAGAATAAAAGATCAATCTATCATCTCTCTTACAATATAACTCAAGAAAACTAAAAATCAAACATTAAAAGATACCATCTAACTAACTGGAAACAACTCAAATGTCTGTAGATGCATTTTTTTAAAATAAATTATTATTTAATAAATAAATAGTGATGTAATGTAATGTATGATAACTACAGTTAATAATACTGTATTGTATATTTGTAAGTTGCTAAAAGAGTAAATCTTAAAAGTTCTCATCACAAGAAAAAAATATCCTGTGCCTCTGTGGTAATGGAAATTAACTATACTTATTATGATTACTACATTTCTGACTGTATACAAATATCAAGTCACCATGTTGTACTTCCAAAGCTAATATAATTTTGTATGTCAATTATATCTTAATAAAACAAATAAAAGCCCAGAACCAGAATTGACAGAAATGATGAAACTAGCAGATAATATGTAGCACTTTAACAAATGTGTATATGGACTCCCAGAAAATGGGGAAGGGAACTAGAAAAAGAAATTTTAATGGCTGAAATCTTTCCAAAATTGATAAAAAGCTGTAAACCACAGATCCAAGAAGCTTAGTGAATCCCAAACTTGTTAAAAACACACACAAATACATACACACACAAGCACACCATACTTAAATTACTGAAAACTAGTGATAAGAAGAAAAATCTTAAAAGTAACTGGAAGGGAAAAAAATAGGATACATCATGTACAGAGGGAAAGCATCAGGTTGAGAACATAATTCTTATTAGAAACAATGCAAACCATTAAGACAATGTAATAAAATCTTTAAAGTGCTAAAGAAAAAACAAATTCTGCCAACACAGAAACATTGGTTCAATTAATCTATCCTTCAAAGGTGACAAACAAAACCTGACATAATTCATCATGAGCAAAGTACAAGAAATTAGAAAGCTCTCCAGGTAAATAGAAAATATTATTAAGATGAAAATTTGGATCCAGAAAAACAAATGAAGAACACTAGAAAAGGTTAATATGCAGGTAAATTTAAAAGATATTTTCTCATTTTTAAATGTCTTCAAAAATAATTTTTAAAGCAAAAATTAGGAGAATATATTTTAAATTTTATAACATATGTAGAATTTAAAATGTTACAATAATAGTACAAAACAGGAAGGGAGAATGAAAGTATATTTAAGTAAGAATTATAAAATCTTATATAAGATTCCTACATTATACATGAAGAGGTATTATATTATTTAAGGTACAGAGTGATAAATTAAAAATGCATACTGTAACTCCTACAGCACAGTTAACAAGCCAATAGAGAAGATGAAATAGAATAATAAAAATGATAAAACCAAAAAATAGAAAATAAGAGAAATGGAACACATAGAAAACAAACAGCAAGATGGTAGATTTAACACAGCCACATTAACAATTCCATTAAATGTAAGTGAGCTAAACTCTCATTAAACTTCCAGAATTGTCAGGCTATTTTTTTTAAAAGGCTCAATCATATGCTATCTAAAGAAACACACTTAAAATATAAAGACATGGGTAAAAGAAAAAGATGGAAAAAGATGTATATACAATCACTAATTATGAGAAAATGTGAGGAGCAGTATTGATTTCAAAGAAGGCTTAAAAACAAAGACTATTACCAGAGACAAAGTAGACACCACAGTCCTAAGCATGTAGATACCCAATTACAAAGCAATTACATTAAACAAAAACTGATAGAACCTAATAGAGAAATAGACAAATTCACAAGACAAATCTACACTTACAATTAGCAATTAACACTCTTCCCTCTGTGTTTTATAGAATAAGAAGACAGAAAATCAGAAAAGATATGAAAGATTTGAACAATACTATCAATTAACATGACATTGGCAATTATAGAATACCAGCAGAATACACATTCTTTCTAGTGTATGTGGGACATTCAGCACGATAGACCATCTGCTGCACTACAAATCAAATCCTCAAGACAGGTCATATGCTGAACCAAAAAGAAATTTTAGCAAATTTAAAAGTACTGAATCATACAGAGTATGTCTCTAACCACAAGAGAAACTGGAAATTATCCTGAGAGGGAGAGAAAAGGAGAGAGAAAAGGAAAGGAAAGGAAAGGAAAAGGAAAAGGAAAAGGAAAAGGAAAAGGAAAAGGAAAAGGAAAAGGGAAGGAAATTAAGAGAAGAAGAGAAAAGGAAAGAAAAGAGTGATATGTATTTGGAACGAAAGTAGGTGGCACACTTCCAAATAACCTATGGTTCAAAGAAGAAAATCACATGGAAAATTAGAAAATAGTTTAACTGAACGAAAATGAAAGTAAAATGTGCCAAAATGTGCCAGAGACAGCTTAAGAGAGAAATGTGTAGTTTTAAGTATTTTTTTTAAGATTTTATTTATTTATTCATGAGAGACATGAGAGAGGCAGAGACAGAAGCAGGCTCCCTGCAGGGAGCCTGATGTGGGACTCAATCCCAGGACCCTGGGATCATGCCCTGAGCTGAAGGCAGATGCTCAACCAATGAGCCACCCAAGCGTCCCATTTTAGGGATAAGTATTTTTATTTAGCATTTTTTCAAAGATTTTATTTATTTATTCATGAGAGACAGAGAATGAGAGAGAGAGGGAGAGAGAGAGAGAGAGAGAGAGAGAGGCAGAGACACAGGCAGAGGGAGAAGCAGGCTCCATGCAGGGAGCCTCATGTGGGACTGGATCAGGGGTCTCCAGGATCACTCCCTGGGCCAAAGGTGGCGCTAAACCGCTGAGCCACTAGGGCTGCCCAATATTTTATTTAAAAAAGAAAAGTCTAAAATCAAAGATTTAAATTTCTATATTAAGACAACTAAACTAAACATATAAGTAGAAGAAATAGCAGAGATAAGAGCAAAAGTTAATAAAATAGAAATCAAAGAAACATTAGAGAAGATTAATGGGAGTATATTCTGGCTTTTTAAAAGACCAATAAAAAAAAAAGACCAATAAAATTGATAAACTTCCAATTAGACTGATGAGACAGAAGACATGTTACCAATATCTTATTGAAAGGAGAGCTATTACTACCCGTTACAAAGATATTAATAATAAAATAACATTATGAATTACTTTATCATAGTAAGTATGGCAATTTAAATGTGATATGAAAGTTCTTTGAATGATACAAATTACCAAAACTGAAACAAAAAAATCCGGAGCCATAAAATAAAAAGTAATAAGTTGGATTTCATCAAAATTAATAACTTTAGTTTTTCAAAAGACACTGTTAAGAAAAGAAATAGGCAAATGATAGACTAGAAGAAAATATTCTCAATACTTAGACCTTAAAAAAATTGTATCCAGAATTTATCAAGAATCTCTTGCAATTCTATAATAAAAGACAACTCAATTTAAAAATGACCAAAAGATTTAAACAGACATTTCAAAAAGGAGCTATATGAGTGGTCAATAAGTGCAGGAAAAGATGTCATTAGTCATCAGGAGATGTAAATTAAAACTCTAATGAGATATTACATGCCCGCTACAAGTGGCATGTAAAATTAAAGACTGGCAATAGCAGTTGGAAACAATTGATATTGTCATTTATTGCTGGAGGGAGTATAAACTGACACAAGTTTGAGGAACAGTCTAGCAGCTTCTTATAAAGTTATATGTACCACACACTTCCACTCCTGTTTAAAGGGAAATGGAAATATGTGCCCACATGAAGACTCGTCACAAATGCTCATGGCGGTTTTATTCATAATAGCCAAAAACTAGAAACAGTGAGATTTCTGTCAACAGAAGAGACAAACTAGTAGAGCCATGTGATGCAAAGTAGAGTGATAAAAAAAGAACAAATTACTAATACATACAACAACAGAATTAATTTCAAAGACATGTACAACAAAAGAAATCAGACGCAAATGAATGTATACATTATGATTCCATGTATATGAAAACCTAGGAAATGCAAACTACTATAATGACATACATTGGAGCTTGGTTGTTGTCTAGGTTCTCAAGTAAGTGTAGGCAGCCAGTGAACACAAGGGAAACTTTTAGGGTGATGGGAATGTTCTGTACTTTGATTGTGTTTATAGCAAGCATATACATTTGTCAGAATTAATTGATGCATACAATTAAAATGGATTTATTTTATTATACGTAAATTATACCCTTATAACATCTAATTTCTTAAGTTAAAACTTTGTAAAACTGTGTAATAACTAGAAAACAAGTGCATTTGTTCTTCAGCACATTCCAGCTAATGTCTAATGACCAACTAAAGTCATTAGTTTGGTTAGCATATCAGATTTGGGGTGTGGTGTGCTGAAGGAAGTTTTAAGATATACCTGCTTTATTTCTGTAATATCTAAATCTAAAACAAACCATTGATAAAATTAGAACTCCCTGTTGAGGAAAGCTAAGTAAAATATTGAGTTAAAGAGAGAAATGTCCTTATGTACAGTCTGCCATCTTGCTTTTGACTCATATTTTATGCCATTTGATAGGCATTTAGTAAATGATGTATAAAGAATATGATTATGTTGTGCTTCTCTCTTGCTTACAGTCTTTAGCTCCTGTTGCTCCTAAAAAATTAGAAAAAAAATAATTCATGCTTTCATTATAATTTATAAAGCCATCACATAGAATTTACTAAGAGAAATACATATTATTCATGTATTCAACAATATGCTTATAATCTAGATTTTGCCATCTTCTCAACAAGTGGAAATATATTTTTATGACCCAAACTAATGTTTTGGTTCATTTTTATGGCAGTGTGGAGATAAAACCACACCATGAAAATGAAACCATAGTATTCATTACAAACAAAATAAGGTTTTCCCTGACTCTTCTCCAAGTAATTATGTGGTTTAGGTAAAATTACTAGCATTGATTATATGCCCTCTGATTAAATCAAGTGAACTTACTCTGTACTAACTAAACTATTTCCTGAAAAAAAATGATAGATACTTTGGAGACATAGCAACCTGTATAAATATTTCCAACATTATAGAATAGTGAAGAGTAAAATACATTTTTCACATGAATCTCTTGGAGTCACAAGAATTGGTTTTAGGCAACTATTGCTAACTGTCTTTTTAATCAACTGTTCATTTACTCAAATTAGGCTCAAGTGTTTTTCCTATGGAAGAACCAACCTAGATAGCTTGTCTACCTTGCTGAGAATTATTCTTTCACACATCCCAATTCAGGCTCACTACAGATCTCCCCAACTTCCACCCCTTTATTTTTTTTTAATTTTTTTTTATTATTTATTTATGATAGTCACACAGAGAGAGAGAGAGGCAGAGACACAGGCAGAGGGAGAAGCAGGCTCCATGCACCGGGAGCCTGACGTGGGATTCGATCCCGGGTCTCCAGGATCGCGCCCTGGGCCAAAGGCAGGCGCCAAACCGCTGCGCCACCCAGGGATCTCCCACCCCTTTAAATACATAAAAATAAAAGGCCACTCCTTTCTTTGTGACATTCTCTTACTTGGGATATCTATGATAAACAAGGAACCATGCTAGCCCTGAGACAAAGATAAGGTGGAAAAGAAAGCAAATGACCAAGAAGATAAGTTGTTTTAAAATACTTAGCCTGAATCTGGCTAAAATCTACTTCAAAAATGATTAAGTGGTTTATAGAAGTAATGGTTTGTAAAGTGTGTTGGGGTGGGGGTGGGAGGAATGTGTTAGTTGAACACAGTTGAATCAAACACTGTAAGCTGTTCATTTTTTACCACCTGCGTGGCATAGTGCTGTTCCAGTGTCTTAAACATACGCTACCTTCTCTCTAAGATGCTGGCACACGCTCAAAGATCAAAATACAGATCGTGCATCATGATTTGACTTTATGTTCAGAATATAGCACTTTTTTTTAGAATTACTAGAAACCAAATACAAACATAAAAGGAAAGAGAAGATACTCAAAAAACTTATGTTAAATCATACAGATTTAGCCCAGAAATCACTTACAAGGGTACTCAACCTAAATACTGAAATGTATAGCTAGGATTGTCTTGGCAGTTTCTTTCTTCTCACAGATGAAAGAAAAAGATGTATTCTGGTTTTTTTCTACAAAAATAAAATTATATCTTTATATTCTAAGCCAGGGATATCTGTTTCTTGTGTAGAAATACTGTAAAAATGAATTTTAATAGATTAAAAAAATTGTATACAACTAAATACTCTAAGGAAATTATGAGTTCCTTAAAACAATTTATCATTCCTTAGCAAAACCAAAGTATTCAAAATAATCTTAAGATTTATAATAGATTTTTAATAGTAAAAGGTTAGGTTTGAGACCAAGAGGCATAGATGTCCGAATTTAAAAATTAACTTTTTAACTCCCTTTCCAGAAAACATATCTGTGATAACCCTGTGACATATATCCTTATTACATTACAAAGCAAAGGGTTCATTCTAAAGGCATTTTTATCTCTAGTCAATACTCCAGATTATAGGCTGATACTGTAAACAATCTTAGTTTATATTTTAATTTAGAATCCATGGTGAATTTGGACACTTTTCCCCTCCAGATTTGTCATCAAAATTATAAAATTTACAACAGGATCGGCTTAGCTTATTTTTCTCTCCATGGGCCTTACAACTGGATTGAGATAATAAAAAGTCTACATAGTTGAGATTCTGACAAGATATAATAATGCCCAAGTGCAGTCTTCCCCCATAACTTTGTTTTTTATCCAATCCAGCACTAATGTATGCAAGCATTTTTGGGAATGTATCTGCAATTATCCAAAGGCTATACTCGGGAACTGCCAGGTACCACATGCAGATGCTTCGAGTAAAAGAGTTCATTCGCTTTCACCAAATCCCCAACCCCCTGAGGCAACGGCTTGAAGAATATTTCCAGCACGCATGGACGTACACCAATGGCATTGACATGAACATGGTATGTATTTCTGTTTTCCAAAATGGAAGTACCTCAGGCATTATAGCTACAGTCCAAATGGGAAAGCTAGTCTCACCAGCTTTGAACCCCTTGCTTTTGTTTTCCTCTCGGATGTTTATTTTCTCCCCTGGAGATAGTCTCTCATTCTCAATTCATGGCATTGCATGGTGCTATATCTAGTTATATTGTGTGGCAAAGGCATTATAACATGATGCAAACTGATATAACTGTGTGTGGTAGAGTTCCCATTTCCAGTTAGAGAGAACATTACTAACATAGGATTTGGGCTTTCACCACATGTCCTAGCTGCCAGCACCCCAAAAGACAGTTGGACCCATGTGTGTTAAGATTTGACAGGTAAACAGCAACAACAACCGTGATACCCCCAAACAGAAATCCAAAGTTAACATTCCTTTAAAAAACAAGAAAACGAAAACAGGACACTTTGAGGATTTGTGGGAGAGGTTAGGGAACTTAAGCATGCCATAAACATTTAATGATAGGAAGTTTCATGTGTCTTCTAAGGAAAAATTTTTCTATATTTACGATAATTAACTATGTCCCCTTTCACTGTACCTGGTTTAATGCATCTTTCCTTTCAAGGGGGAAATATGGATTTCTTCATAACTTTTAAGCAAATTCAACATCAACGATAACTTTTCATAATTCTTCCCACCTCTATCAATGCTTAAAAATCAATACAGTTAATAACATGCCCATGGTCTAAAGAGCTCTTTTTATTGTTAGGTGGATTACACACATTCGTTTGATCTGTTTAGCTATAGAGACTGATTCCTAAAGATAATTATGTGACACATCCAAATTCTATGGCATATCACAGACCTATTAAGAAAGATTAAAAATATGATGACTTCCCATCTAGCAACTACTCCACTGGACAAAGACACAGTTTATAAGAATTCTTCAGAAAATAAAACTACTCACATTTAATGACATGAACAGCATAATATACTTTTTGCACAAGTGAGCCTATCCAATTTAAATAGACATTTTTTGTTTGAACAGTAATATCTTAATAGAAAAGCAAAGGTTCAAAATTAGAAGTCAAAGGACAGAAGACATTACAAACATTGCCCACTTTGAAAGCCATATAGGATAAGTTTATCAAAGCCACATGTGATCTATTTGAGAAGTAAGGACATGCCATTATAAATATTTTAATTTGAAAAGCTAATCAAATAGCACATTTTATATAAAAGCATAACTGAATTCCATGAGTTATTTCTAATTATTCCAAAGTTACTTGAGAAAATTAATTTGATAAATTGATATCACTAAGACAACACCTTAATCTCATAAGAAAGCACGTACAAATTGATCACTTTATGTATTTCCATCTGTATTATTGTTGAACAAAGATATCAGCATTCAGAAACTATCGGGGATTCTCTAATGCTGGGTTGGCTGAAGCAGTGTCAAGAATTTTTAATCAAAACACGTGTCACTCAGTTTTGTTGTTCCATACCGCCAGATTATTTCCATAATAGTAATAAACATTTATTGTACATCCCCTCTCCATATAACTAGTTTTGTGACATTTTTGTGATAAAGCCTATTTTTTTGACAACTATTTACCTTTCATTGTTTGACTCTATTACCTATGAATATGGTTTATATACCACTTGCCTATTTACAATGTACTTATGAAAGATTTATCTCTTTCCTGTCTGCTTCACACCTTAATACATGGAATCACAACACCCACCGGTAAGAACAGGAGGTATTTATATCCAATTTAATTCTCGTGTAAATTGTGGAGAATACCCTTGTTATCTGTCAGGTTTAGAGCTTGTTAAATGATTTCCAATGTTAGTTCTGATCTTTATTGCATGATATAGCAGAGGAAATACAAAGCAAGGAACTGGGGAAGATAACCTGAAGAGGCCAAGTTCAGATTAGAAGTCCTTAACTTTAACAACAACTTGACCTCTAGTAATATTTATATACAGTTTCCCCCTCCCCACAAAAAGGCACTTATCTGCTCCTTCCTCCACTCTGGTAAAGGTTATGGGTATACGGTTTGCATTAGATAATTGTCATAAAGAAAATGTCATTCTCTTTCATCATCCTCTATTTTCATGATGTAGGTGCTTTTCTTTCCTCTCATCTGCATGCCTGTATTACATGATCCTGGAGTGTGTGAGCTCTAAACCATGTGCCACTGAGTCTTGCATGTGGTTTTGAGAGCTTGACTTTGCACGAACTTCTTGTTTGTACACAGTGTCTACATTTCTCATCTTGTGACTACAAAGTGAGTAAAAAATCAAAGTGCAAGATTACTGAAAACTCAGCAAATGGAAGATGCTTGTTTATTAAGCACGATGTACAAAACAAAGTTAGAGAAAAACAACTGTACTCTTAGACTATTGAGAGATTTAAAAAAAAAGAAGAAGAAATCAAAGTGGATTTTTTACCTCCAAAACCACATTGTTATGATCCCTGTGTCTTATTACTTTATTATTAACTAAATAGTAATTAGTAATAGTTTAAATTTATGTATTGTGATACATAAAAGTACACTAAACTGTTGTATTTTTGCATCAGCATTTCACATTATTCCATTTAAGTATAAACTTAAGTATAATTTCTCATGAAACATTTCAGGTAATTTTTTTACTGTTCAGCCATGTCAAAATGGGGTATAGATTTTCCAATCACACTGTATTAATTGACTCAAAATTATTTTTCATAATCCAAAACATTTAATTGCTTGATAGATCCCCCAAACATAGGAAATAATCGACTAAAATATGCAGCCATATTTCTTATTCCTGGATATTTTGCTTTCTGTGAAATAGCTATCGCCAGAATGTTCCAGAACCTAAAGAATTCTGGGGACATTTATGGGCTCCCTTTTAATCAAATAAAATGGTAGAGAGTACAAAAGGAAAAGGGTTAGTATAATTAAGTTAGAGGAAAGAAAGTGTTCTTTTGTACCAGATGTTAGGCTTAGGTATAGTGAAAATTATCTCAAAAATATCTATAGGTAAATTCTGGAAACCTGTTCCCATCTTCTCCCCCAAATTTGACTAGTTAGGAAAAGAAGATACTTTCTCAGATTAAGACTGAAAGTATCTCAAGAAATTTGCCCCAATCAAAGCTGTCCTCTGACCCAGTCTCAAACTCTCTGACATTATTCAACAGTGATTTTAGTTACAACATTGGCAAGAACTGAAAATCATCTTCCATGTCAGTGTAGAGGCGAGTTTCTTCATACTACATAAAAGAGCCTGGCTTGAATGAAGAAGACCACTAATAGCCATGCTCTATACATCATTCTGGATTGAGAGAAATAAATCATTTATACAAAAACTGATTCAGAATCTAAAATCATATTGACATGGGAAAAAAAACTTTATAAACATTTAATGAAGAGTTTTATTTCTTAGCCTAAAAATGTCCCCCTTGTAATGCCTAATAATATAAAACAAATCAGAAATAGGAATTCAGAAGACCAAAACATTAGCTCTACAATTTGCCACGAATCTTGGACAAGTCACTTAACCTCTCTGCAATTTCATTCACTTGTCATTGTCAAATGTTTTAAAGTACCAGAACTCAAACATGCCAAATGTATAGAACAGTAATTATGGAAGTTATGGAAGTTTTTCCAGTTGAAGGATGGAGATTCTAAGCTATCTGCTGCCTACTCTTTTGCTTTCTATAGTGGGCTTCTACTTTTCTTTGATGATGAATTGTTGATGGCAGAGAACAGAAGGGGATCATTTCAGGTAAAAACTGGTTCAGAAATAAAGACTCATGGGGGGAAGCTCAAGGAAGAATTAGGCAGGTGGTGCAGAAACAACTTTTTAAAATTTATTTTAGGAAGAAAGGGAGCAACTGACCTCTTTTTGGAGAGGGGTATTAATGGAGAAAATTTTGAGAAACAGCCATAGAAAGGAGTTGGACTAAAAACATAGGAAGAGGAATGAATGTTTCAGCAGGGTAGATAGACACATTTTCCCTAAAGACAGGCAGGAATGAAAAAAGAAAGGGTAGAGGCACTGGCTTTGAGGAATAAAGAAGAAAACTCAATGGCACTAACACGATATGGTCCAGTCTCTTTCGTTAAGCAGATAGTACATCAGGTCCTCAGAAGGGAGGAGGTATAAGATAGGAGAAAATTAAAGAGGGGGAGAATTTTTCAAGATTTCAATTAAGAGTCAATATCTTAGGCTAAAAATGTTTAGAATCACAGTAGAATTCTCTGACAAAGAATTCACTTATAATGGCCCCAACAAACAATGCCAATCAAAATGGAAAGAAAACTAATAAATAATGGCATATTGTCTAAAGAAATTCTTACTCCCTGGAGTTGATGTGTTGTCTAAGAGCCATGTTAGTGAAAATCTGATTTCCTTTCCTTCCAAGGCTCTTTTCCAAAGCTCCTTTGCTACCCATCAGAGTACCCTTTGCTAACTAACTACTGACCTTAGCTACTAGCTACTACCCACCTACTACTACTTACTACTAACTACTATCTACTTAGCTAGCATTGATTGTATCTGCATCCACAGTCTAACTCTATGCCAACAAAAACTTTGTTGTATCCATTCTGTGTGCTTACTGAAATGACTTCATCTATGCCAGACCTTTACATTCAAATCTCCTCCACTCATGGACCATTTTGATACACCATAGTGAAAGGCAGCGATGGGTCTTTCAGTCAGCAACTCATGTAAAAACAATCCTTGTGTCATTAAACTTCATTAAAAATGTACAGCTTATCTTCACCATATTGTTTTTATTCCCCCTTAACTGTTCCTAATGATCCTTTACATAGTCAAATTGATAAATATGGTTAATGAAAAACCTTTGATTCATTAGTCATAAAGCTTAATAAAATGATTAAAAAACATGGTGCCCTCATATTTGTTCCTCTAGTAAGCAAGGATTCTATTTCTAAGAATTCTTCGGAAAATAAGATCACTTACATTGAAAGATATCAATAGCACAACACAATTTTTACGTAGGCAAACCTGTGTAATTTGCATAGATATTTTTTGTTTGGCTAATAGTATTTTAACAAAAAAGCGCAGGTTCAAAATCAGCAGCGTGCAAAAAGCATTGAAAATATTGCCAAATTTTGAAAAACATGCAGCTTCTCTACACAGCCTAGCAAATCAATCCACACATTTAAAAATAGGGCAAAACCTGAATTTAAATGATAATGATCCTTAGGACTGGTGACATCTTTTAGTTTTTTATAAAGAAATACCTAGTTACCTTAAGAGTTGAATTAAAATACTTGTCTACAATGTACTTTAAAAGATATTTTCAGAGGCATGCTGATTAGTTAACAGGAACTGCCTGGCTCTACAAAAATTATGTAAGTGGTAAAATTTTGAACTGTCAAGAAATTTCCTACTAGCACACATACTTGCCTACTATAGCCAGTACCTGAACAACAGGTGCTTACGAAAGAACAAGGCCCACGTCCTTCCTATTTTCACCAAGCTATCCACTCTAAAGTCTCAAAAATACCAGAGAGAACAATAAATACCATCTGGAACCCCCTGACATGAACAATATCAGGCTTAAGACAGACATCTGGTATTTTCAGGTCACAAATGGTATGTGCTCGATCATGTTTCACAAATGATTATGGTCACTTCATCCTGGTCTCCAACCATTATCAAGAAGGACTTATTTACAGCTGGCATCATGCCGCTTCTGTGCAAAGGGAGTTCTTAACAGTAAAATCTTGTCTTTAGTGGTTCCTGAGCCGAGAGAAATGATAGCCATGGCCTCAGGCTTTACACATGAAAAACAGTCATTGCAGAAACACCACACTGAGCAATGAACATACTACAGTTTCTCCATTCATTAATAATGTTCCTCTTCCAGTAGGAGGATAGTGGAAATGATGCCTCAAATTATTATTTTTTTTTAACTCCTTAGAATAATGGTACTTTCAAACCAGACTCTAGAGGGCAATTTCTCATGCTGGAGAAAGTGATGTGTTTTCAAATATTTTCTTTGGAGTCTTAGAAACACAGGAGAAATTTAAACTCAATTTAGGATCACTTAATATTCAACACAGGTTTAATCAATAATTAAAATATGGAAAAACATCAAGACACCAAAATTCCGTTTTAAACTATTCTTTGTAAACATGACTTTAAGGTCCTTTTAATTCAACTATTAGAGTAACTCAGCATTATCAAACTTAATGAAATCAAACCATTTGCAATTTCTCTCAAAATAAAAATCCAGTATTACTTTAGTGGAAGAATTATTTGAGACATTACAGGGGTATGGGAATTCATATTGAAATGGATATGTAAATATTCCACCCAATATGTCAGAGTTTTTTAAATCACTTTTTAAGGGTGAAAATAAGCAAAAGTAAGTTCATCTAGTCCAATTGCTCTTAATAGCCTAAAGGCCACAGTATTCAGGGAATTTATATATATTTTGTTTTTCTTGGTTTAGACGTATTGCTATCCATGAGGATGAGCATGAATGGAAAAAAAATAATCATTGCCTCTTTCATAGCAGATATTCCTAAAAAAAAAAAGTCTCTTTTTTGTTTGCATCTTGGGCTCCTATTGATCAAGTGGGTCACCCCCCTAGTAGAATTCTATACTCAACTTAGGAATAAGGACTTTCTTATTCAGGAGTCCGGCACCTCAGATGGTACGTTTTAATACTCTGGAGCTATGTTAATTCATCTTTTCCCACTCCGCTGATAATCTTCTCAGATCAAAATGCTAACTAAAAGAGATCAGTAGCTAGAAACACCTACCAGAGTGGGAAGATAAGTCAAAGACTCACTCCACATAGGTGTAATTATTGTATCAGAATCATACTGTTCCATTTCTATCCCTCACCTGTTCTAATTGTGAATCATTATGTATGAATATGAGGAAATTGGAGCATTAGTTGTGTTTTCTAAGACAGGGGCTTTAGCCCAGAATCTAACTCTAATTTTCTCTGCTTTACCTATGATCGGTGCTTAGTGTTGAACAGCAGACACCAAGCAGTGAGGTCAGAGCATTATAACAAAGCAGGTATGGTTAATCGGGTTGTTTCCCCTATGAATTACCTATATATCTATATATAGCATTTTTGTATAGTTTTTCATCATCTTTTTCTTATCATTTTATAAGAAAAATTTGTGAATTACAGATCCTAGTGCTTTGTCATCTATATTGCAGTTTGTTTCCAATCTCTTTTCAATGTGTTGGTTTTGATTTAAAAAAAAAAATCTTTTGCATTTAAAAGTTTTTTTTTTTTTAAGATATGGTCCAATTAGTCAACTTTTCTTATATAATTCAGAGGTCCTGTCCTGATTTTCAAAGGTCCTACTAAAACTATGGATTATACAAGTAGTTTCCCAGATTTTCTTACAAATTCTGTTACATTATTAGAACGAAAATTCTGTATTCTGTTTGAAATGTAGTCTTGTGAATGATTTTCTTTATGTGAATAGAAAATAATACTTCTAGAATATAAATAAGTCATTCTTTTTCTATTGATTTAAAATACCACCTTGTTTATACATTAAATTGTCAGATACAGTTGGTGTACCTATCTTTGCTGTCAAAGTATCTCTATTAGTTCATTCTTATGACAATATAATAATGATTTGTACTTAGTGGCTTTATATCATGCTTTAATATCTGACAAAGTAGGTCAACCCTAACTAATCTTGTTTTTCTGATTTCCCTAGCTACTTGAGAGTACTTATTCTTCCAGATAAGATATATGACTATTTTTATTCAATTACAACAAACTCCATGTTGGCTTTTGAGATAATCCAACAATCAGATTGTCAACTCTGGCTAACAAGAGTCAGAAATTATAACCAATATCAAACTTTACCAACAATTTCAAGAATGTATGTAATCATAAGGCATAAGCAAAACGTGGAGGCTCTTCCTTGCCATATTAGTATGTGTTCTGGCTCAGATGTAACATAGCGGGTCCTTAAATAGTGTATGTAATGGCTTAACACTTAAGCACAATGAAACTCTTTTGGTCACTAAACTTCTACATTTTATAGTCTGAAAGTTGCAGAGCCTACATAACATTTTCCAGGAAGCCATGTCCTATAAATATTTTAATGAAAGGTTTGTTTACCAAAGTAATTTAGATAACATACATCCTGCTAGAAATACTCTACAGATAGGAAGTACCCCATCTCCTTAGTGTGTTTGCCAGGAGCAAATCACTAATGTTTTGTCATTAGCTGGTCACTTTTCTTTCCAGATGTTCCTCAGGAAAGATAGAGAATAGATGGTAAGCCTGCTGCTAACCTTTTCCTATGAATTTTACGTTAGTTTTTGCATAACTTTGGAATTCATATATTAAGTTCTTATCCTTGCTGCACAATAAAATCATCTAAAAATACATTAACCAAACTTCAGTGCTTTCAGATCCACTCTACAACAAATAAATCAGAATTGCTTATAGTGAAATCCAAGCATCAGTATTTTTGTATGTTTGTTCTAATATGTAGCCAGGATTGAGAACTCTGGTTTAGATCTTTAAAAATAAAATCTCCTTCAATGAAATGTTATAATTTTCCTCTGAGAAATTCTTATCTTCGTTGTTAAATTTACTTTTAAATTTTATACAGTATAGTCAAACAAATGAAATATATGACATATTTCCATTTTTACCTACTTATAGGTAATAGGGAGTAAAACTGTCTTCGTTACAGGCACCTTAACAAATTCCATGCCTTGTTTTGATAGGATTTTTTCTTAGTTTAATATCTGGTTTAGTTTGGGGTATTCGAGGGATTTCCTTGAGGATTTCCTCTTGGATGTTCTAGATACACAGTCATATCAGCATCAAAAATAAATAGATTCATTCTCTTTTTAAATACTGTGTATTATGATTTTTAGTTCACTAGATCCTCCAAAAAATTTTGAATAGTAGCAGCTAACTTCAATACAAATAAATTCACCATTAAGACTCATACTTTTAAAATATCTTTGCATTCCTGAAATGAATCCTAATTGGTCATACAGTTTTTGGTTCTTTGTTGATTTTGTTGATTAGTAAATTTTTTCAAGTTTTGCATCTATTTTATAATGATATTGGTGCACACTCATATGCTCTTTAACTGTTAAAGAAATCATCTGTAAAACCATGTGGTCCTGGAGGTTTTCATAGTAGGTCACCATTCCAACTCTACCATGGTAATTATCTATTCTGTTTCTTCCTTGGTCAATTTTGGTAATGTATGTTTTGTGAAGAATTCATCCATTTCACGTAGGCTGTCAAAGTTGTTGTAAAATTGCATGTAGAATTCTCTTCTAACTCACTTAATCTTTTCTATATCAAAAGGTACACCTGCTTTCTCATTCCTAAACTTGTATATTTTTGTTCTCCTTCCCTTTAACAGGCTTTTGAAAAATTTATAAATTCCACTGGATTTTGTTCAAGGAACTAGCCTTTGCATGAATTTATACCTGCTACTGTTCTTTTTATTTCTAGAGTTTGCCTTCATTAATTCGCCCTTTTTTTTATTCCTTTGGATTGTCCTATTATTTTTAACATTGTATTAAGGTCATTTATTATTTGAATCTTTCTTCTATAATAATGAAGGCATTGAGAATTTTCCTCTCAATGCAATCTTTTCTGTGGTTTCATGGGTTTTAATATGACATGTTCTCCTTTTATTGCTTTTTACATTATTTCTTCTTTGATTCAAAGGTTATCATAGAGTGTGGTTCTTAATTTCCAAATATTTCTGATTTTCTGGTCATTTTTAAATAGTTTTAATTTTTTTGGATTCTAATCAGAGTTAATGGACTATGTAACACTTCTACTTTTATAAGTGTTAAAGCACCTACACTTAAAGTAGAAGCAATCTGTAGTTGCAATTTTTAAAATAACTCATCTTTTATAAAGATTTTCCAAAGCACTTAGCATTATTGTCATGGAGATGAGGGAAACCTGCTTTCCTTTTTTTTTACACATATTTTATTTTTTTTATGTAAAATATGATTAAATTATATAATTCCACTGACAAGTTACAGCCAGCATAAATAGGTTTCAGAGCAAACACAGTGGGTTTAAAATTCAGTTAGTGGAAATAAAAATGTACAGGGACAATACTGGAACATTCAGAGTGCTGGGGCAGCAAGAATCAATACATTTTACAGAAAAGGAATCTCCTCCTATCAGGAGGAAGAAAAATTCTATTTTGAGAGCTTCTCCTATTTTGTGAAAAAAAAATATATAATTGCTGACACAGTCATTGCTTTCTCTAGAAAACAATTGGAATTGTTGTCTGGCTCTAATCTTTCTGAGGAACAAATACCTTAACTGGTACAAATACCCTAACTGGTACAAATACCCTATCTGGTACTGGAAAATTACATTTATGCTACATTCCTATTCTGTGTTAGCTGTTGATAAAACCAATAAATTAAATGAATGGGGAACCTATTGGGATCAACTTTAAACATCCAATCTAACGGACTGCTGTGGCAAGTCACAATAGGTGATGGAATCCTAGACAAAATTTGAAGTCTTAGTTCTTCCACAATTAAAATCCCAAATGCAATTAAGCTTCAGCTTTCACATTTAAAAAATGGGGTAATAAATAAATAAATAAATAAATAGGTAATTACCACTCTCTATTCCTTATATAAAGTTGATAAGTCAATCAAATTATGGTTCTAAAATATTATCACATGAGAAATGTTTCTGAAACATACAACTAGATTTAAGTTCAAGATGGCATATCAAGTACAAAGTAGTACTTAAATCATTCTTTTCATTACCTGGAAGATTGCACCCCCTCTCCCTTTCTTTGTAAGCAAGCTCAGGTCATTTACAATCAATGCATTTGAGAAGTATTTGCAAAGCATCCAATAGACCCTACTACAGTTATATTTTGTTAATACCTTCTCTCACTCTTTGTCTCAAATAGTTGGGTTGAGAGGAAGGTCCAAAAATTGTTTCTCCTTATCCAGATTCCTCCTATTACATTTAAAAACCCTGGTAGGTTCTACGGTTACCCTTTGGGACCTCATACCATAAATCCTAATGCACTTTTTAAAGTCAGGCTCTTGCTGAATTAGCAGAACTCCAGAGTCTAGGTAACAAAGACATGTATGTAAAAGCAATAAATCCTCCCCGCCTTACTCATCATTACCCACACTCCAACTCATCCCTGGCCCTGACTTAATTGGGGTCAATTTAAAGTTTGAGTGTCTTTCTGAAAGCAAAGAATCATCTCACATATAATGCTGTTAACTGGTGGTGAGATTTGCCAGAGAGGCAAGGAGAAGCAGGCGGGAAAACTTTAATTTTTCAGGGAACCTTTACTTGTACCAAAACCAGGTCAGGATTTATGACATTGTTTCCCATGTCTGTGTGTGGCAAGTTTTTGTTCTGTTCATGATTTTGCTTCTAAATTATATCTGCATGTGACAAATGTTGAAAAGTTACACGTAGAAAATTAATTTTCTTAAGGATTATGATGGCCCACGCTAAGGATTACTTAATACTTTGCTTTGCCAACGATCTGGCCAGGTATGATGCCCTTCCTATACAATAAAATAATTCCTTATTCCCATTAGCCACATGAAGATAAAATGAGAAAGCAGATAGCAAAGCAGTTTGAGTTTCAGACTAGGGAATGTGTACTTGAATGTTTAAAACTGCTAAGAGAACCTACCTATCATGATCAGTGGTTAAACAAGAAGTATTAAACCAAGGATACATGAAAAACGCGTGCTTCCTATTTCTTAACGATAAATCGTAACCATAGCAATGATATGACCTAGGATGACCTCAAAATTAGGGAATACATTAGCTTTCAGAAACAACAAAAATCGAGGTTTGGTATCTTATAAGTGGTAAAGATTTACCAAATGCTGAATGCCTACATGGCAATGATTCTATTAGAATCAGAAAATGCTATAAAATATTAAGGCTATGCTCTAGGGCAGAGACTTAAGATTTAATATATTATTTGCATCATCTATTTGATAATCACACTTGAGGTTTAGTGTGTCATAGGGAGAGTTAATTTGTTTTTTGATTAATCCTAATTTGTCAAGATCTAAGTGTATTTAATGAACCAGAGAATTTCCTCAGAAAATTTCCTAATATCAGTTATCATAGTTACCAAATTTGTTCATAAGATTAATTTGCTGTTTAGGGGAAACATTTAGCATACTCAGACTGTCTTTCTCATGGTGTCCTTTTCAGCCTACCTTTGGGAATGTACCCCTCTGCAGCTATACTAGGTGAAACAAATCAGAAACTAGCCATTACAACATAAATCAATTTTCCAATATTATCTGGATAGGAGGTTATCTATAAGAAAATATATTTTGGTCCTTTCTAAAGCAAATAGAGGGTTTCCAAAACTATAGATAGTATCTGGAGAGAGTCATGGTAAAAATCCCATTGTTGATACTCTTCTAACAGAACCTAGAAAGTGTACCCACCATACAAGAGCATTTTGCAATCCAAGGTAAGAGACAGTAAGCACTGAATCATGTGTCTTAAATTTGAGGAAGGAATAATGAGTTTATTATCAATATATTGTGAATTTTTAACTTTATTTGAAAATCCTTATCTATCAGCATGCAGGTATGAGGAAATAAAGTTCTCTCCTGCAACTGGTGGGGCCAGGAGCATGAAGACTCCTAGAATAAAAGGAAGCCTTAAACTGAGTGGGGAAGAAAATCACATTTTTAAGACCATAAATCACCTGCCTGACCCATAGGACACATAGTTACTGTTAAAAGACAAAATTGTGTTGAAATTTGATTATAAAAGAATTATTTCCAGAGCAAAATCCAATAGAAAGTAGGCCCCACCATGAAGGGTGATATAAAGGTTTCATATAAAAATAATAATAATCTTAATTAACATTGATTAATTTTCTTCTTCTCAGACTCCACTGACTGAAGCTCAAGACACATTTCTCTAATTGTAATCTGTCATAGACATGAACCAAAATTATTTTTCATTGAAACCTCATTACATAAAATAGGTACCATAATTGTTTTATTGGCCTAAGTATATAAGTTTAATTTAAGGATCTACTTATTAAAAAGTAAATAAGACTAATGTCATTTTGATGAACATACTCATATCAAATCAGAAATTGGAGAGTTACATTAACCTCAGTTCCACTGCTTTCGAAATTTTGTATTCATTGCTCAGAATGGAGAAAATTTGAATTCACTCAATGCATAATTGCAAATATTAACAATATTGTAGTATTTATTCCACTACATGTGTGTCAGTACATACATATTTGAGGGAAGGTTAGTATAAAGTTAAATACTTCTGAATTAATATCTGATCATGTCTGAAAGGTGTTATCTATGGGATAATTATTTCAGTTTTCTCTCTCTATGATTTCTTCAAAAAGTTTTAGTTTGATTTAATAATACTATCTTGTGTAGTTGTTGGGCCATTCTTGTTTGAATGTCCTTAAGCCAATGTCCTTTGGTTCTAAGCTATGGGGTTTATTCCTGTTAGTAGTCACAGAAGGCATTTCAAACTCACTTACAATAATGAATGTCTCATTTGTCTTATGTAAATTGAGGATTGCAGAGATTTTTATTCACATAAAGTTGAGTGAAAGAAAGTTAACCTTAGATTTATAAAATATTCAAATAACATTATACCATAATAAAGACATGGGATTTTTTATCAGCCTTGAAAACATTTTCTGGAACGTCAGAAAGTTTTTAAAATGCCCCATAACTGCAAATATTAGAAAAGTTAAATTGGAGCTTTTCACTCACCTTAAATTAACTGTATATTGAAGGTTCATTTGAACAGCCATTAGTATTATAAATGTCCAAACGTATACTATAAACGTCCATGCAAAGTGAAGTGTGGGAAATTCTGACTATATATATATATATATATATATATATATATATATATATATCAGATTACATATTTACATATATAAATCTGGGCATTTAGAGAAAGGCTTAAGGGCCAGGTATATGTTCAGAACATGTTTTGGTTTTTTTCCCCATCATAATGCTTCCATGCCTAGTCAAGTGCTCGGTATAAAGTAGATACTTATTACATATTTTCTAAAAGAAGAGAACGATTTTTTCAAGCTGCAGACCATGAGCCTGATTCTGGATCATGCTACTTGCTCTATGAAATCAAATCAACTCAAAAAATAATGACTCGAGATACAGTGTCAAGTGCTGTGTACCCTCAGAGCTTCAGAACTTGACAGACAAGAAGGTTGTATATGGTGTAGTGGAAGTAATTATAACAATCACTAAACCAGCTTGCATCTTGATACCTGTGTGCTTGGCATACCTTCTCTGTACAACCAGATCTGCTAGGCCTGATAAGAATGCTAATATTTGAGTGTTAAGTGAGGAAGTTTCATGTTAAGTGGTTTAGCAAAGGAATCAAATCTGATGAAAAAAAAGTATAATGAATAGGAAGTAAGGAAGGCAACACAGCTGAGACCAATAGTAATGGGAGTCTAGGATGAATACTACTTAAATCTACCCCATTATCCTCAGTCTTTTCAATGTTCTCCTACTCTATTTCTCTATAAGCTCTCTCTTTTAACTCTGCTTTTAAAGTCCCATTTCTTAGGCATACCCCAGATTCCAAAGCTGCTAACTTATGTGAGACATTTAAACCTCTGGGCTAGTAAGAGATTCAATTACTAAATATTAACTTCTATTGACTTTTACTTGTAACTAACTTAAGAAAATTAAGAAAGATAGTGAAAGGCTAACACCACCGGAGAATTCCTTAATCCAGATAAGTCCTTCATGCCAACATGTGCATGTCTTTTCCCTGAGCAAGCAAAAACATCTCTGTGAAACTCTGTGCTACCTCCAACTTGAGGCCATTCTTTCCAATGGGTGTCACATCTGACAGGATAAATGCAAGGAAATGACACTTAACAAGGACGGGCACTGAGGGGGGCACTTGATGGGATGAGCACTGGGTGTTATTCTGTATGTTAGCAAATTGAACACCAATAAAAAATAAATTTATTATTAAAACAAAACAAAACAACAACAAAAAAAACCAACAAGGACATTTGAGAAGAGAATAGTGTTGAAAAACTTTCCCAAATACTTTGTATGACTTTGTGAGTGATTCTAAGAATATTGGCATTCCAAGAACACATTTGTATTGATTTAGTACCTGCCTACTTACAAAAAGCATTTAAGACAAGTCACAGTGAAAACCTAAGTGCAAGGAAGCCAAAACATTTAACACAAGTCAGAAATAGGAAACAAAAGTTAGAGAGAGGAGAAGAATAAAAAACCTTAAACTGTTGAAGCAATGGAACACAAAACTTAGTGGTGAATTTCTTATTCACCAAAGAAACCAGGAAGAATTCAGTGGGTGTTATATTTCTCAATTTTTAGCTAAAGAGAATTTACCCATTCTTTAGGAGCAATGTGTGTGACAAGAAAGAAAAAAAAAAAAGAAAGAGAGAGAGAGAGAAAGAAAGAAAGAAAGAAAGAAAGAAAGAAAGAAAGAAAGAAAAAAAGTCAAGAGTAAACTGTTCCACAGAATGGATGGGATAATTTACATACATGATCACATTTAATTGTGGGCACAATCCTATGAAGTAGGTATTATTAATTATTTTTACAGTTGAAAAAACTGAATCTCAAGAAAAGTTAACTGAATTAACCAATTCACAACTAGTGTCAGAACTAGAACTTCAACTCATGCCTGATTCCATAGCTCATCTAACATACTCAGAGAAATGAGTAACCCCTACCTCTAGCTCATCTGCACCTTCTAATTCAAAGCACGCACACGCACACACATGCACAATTTTTCCTTTTATAAGCAGGCTATACTCGGGAAGTATAACACAGGAAAATGCCAGTAATAGCAGTTACAAGCTCAATAATCTCATCCAAACTATTATAGGAAAACTGCTACTTCCCCATTTATGTGAAATATAAATGTCTTTTGTACATTTTTATAGCCAAATCTTAGGAGAAAAATAGACATATTACCTTGTTACTTGGCATGATACTCTTTATGTTTTTATCTGTATGGGAACATCTGAGAAGCCCACAACAGTGGGCTTCAGGAGGAAAAGGAAATCATATGCAGGAAGACAGTGAACTGGGATTTTCCTACTATAGCATCCTTAAATAAAGTAGCCCCATTTCAGAAAACACTGTGTAAACTATGCTTAACTCTAGTCTAGCATCACTTGCCAGAATTCCATGTGATCGTTTAGACCAGTAGAAGGAATCAGCGATCTACCAGAGGGGTGGTTTTATGAGAGGAGCTGAGTTGTTAGGATATGACAAAGAGTGGAGAAAGAGCCTCTAGCCCCCAAAAAGCAGAAATGGGCAAACACTAGGCAAGTTATCATTTTGGCGAGGGTTTCAGTCCAAGCAGGAAATCTGGTAGGAGTCCAGTCATGTAGACAACGTCTGAACGATGGAATTAAGGACAGAGGTTTCAAAGAGTGCCCAGGAATTCAGATAAGAGGAAGGCTCATTTCTTTGGGGTCTGAGCCAGGTAATATAGAAACTTCAGGATAAATGTCTGGGTTCCTACAGCCATGTAGAGCTGGGTAAGCAGTGTCTAGAAATTGGCCCACTATTTACTGGTAACTTATAACAAATTTCAAAATCAAAAAAGCTCTTATTCTCTGGCAAAGAAACACAGATAGATGAAGTGACTTGCACAAGTGTCAACCTGTGGCAAATTCAAGACCAGAACTCATATTCTGTGGGTTTTCTTCTAAAACACCCTTGACCCATTTCTGTAAGTGACTATACAAAGGAAACAAGATTTGAGTTAGTGGCTGTAATGTTTTAGATCTCTCATTGATCTGTTTGTATGATACCATGGCCAGTCCGACCAACTACATCACACAGTGGTCCTACAGAAACAGTACACTTGTGACTGCTTTAACATTTAAGGTAAAAATAAATTTAAGTTAACTCAAATTTAGTGTAATTTGTAGTCCTTCTGTGGACCATATACATTTCAATTTTCTGTATGAATAATTCATGATTACTTTTAGCTCTATGGAACAGCAATAGCAAGATTGACCCCAAAGTTAGGAAATCCTAAAATAACATTATTAAGCCTCTCCCCCATACTCCAAAGCACATTTAAGTGGATTTATTTTTACTGACAGAGGAAAGTCAGCATGAGAATTAAAACCTATCTATGACACCCAAAATAAGCTAGGACACAGAGAAGCAAGAGTTGAGTGTCTTTGGTCTATTGTATACTGGGAATTTTATAAAATAATATAAAATTGTATACAGTTTAAATTGAATGGCATTTGTCACAAGCTATTATTTAATCTCTTCTACAAGATTTAATTTAGTCACTGAATAGGTTGTCAAAACGGTAGTGTTAGAAGCTTTACATTTGCACTGTAAACTTTTGCATAATTTCCAGTTCTGAAAACATAACTATACTTCAAGTATGGTTGCCATTCTCCTTCCCTTTCTCTCTTTTCAGTGTTTACCAAAATATTTAGTATTAATTGTATGCATATGAAACATAAATATTCCACGTACTGCTACCTAAGAGCACTCTCTGGTATATGACACTAAAAATACCATAGCTCTTTCAGGATCACTATTTTTACTAGTTACAATTAAGAAGTGTACCAGAGACAGCAATCCAAACTGACTTGAGATTCCTTTAAAAGGTTGTCTTTTGAGCTGCATCGCCTTTCATTAGTTATGTCTTACTAATTGTCACATTGCATTATCCATGTGCACAGTATGATACTACCTCACATAATGCAGGGAATGAGAAGCAGTGTGAAACATAGGCATTACATTTTAATGAGACGGCACTTGTGTTGAGTCTGAATGCCTGCAGTTAATTCAGAGAACAGGTATTCGAGTTAAAATTCTGACATGTTTAGCACACCAAGCATTCAGTAAGGCAGGCAAGGTAGAAGCGTTGTAAGAACTCGTGTGACAATGACTACACCTGCAGCTCTGTGAGCAAGAAATAGACTTTACTTCTCAGGTGGATGTACCCTGTGCACTGGTAGTATGAAACTCTTTGTGTTTTCTTCTTCAGGTCCTAAAGGGCTTCCCAGAATGTTTACAAGCTGACATTTGTCTACATCTCAACCAGACTTTGCTGCAAAACTGCAAAGCCTTTCGGGGGGCGAGTAAAGGTTGCCTTAGAGCTTTGGCAATGAAGTTCAAGACAACCCATGCACCTCCAGGAGACACCCTGGTTCACTGTGGGGATGTCCTCACTGCACTTTATTTCCTATCCAGAGGCTCCATTGAAATCCTCAAAGATGACATTGTGGTAGCTATTCTGGGTGAGTGTTTCAGAACTGGATGGTGACAAATTGAGTTAGTAGCTGCTGCGATGTGTAGTTTAAAATGATAGAAAACAGGACCGATCTATTCATCTATGAGTACTATTTAAGACTGATCGGTAGTCTTAAAGCTTTATTTAAAATTCAATCCAAATCAAATTGACCTTGCAGAAAGTATGTTTTCTTGACTGTCTCACTTTTTCTCTGATGTGTAAACATTTCCATGACTCTCTTTAATTCTTGGCAGCTACTTAAGCATTTGAGGCCAAATGTATGAAAATAGTCAACATTTTGCTTTTCATGTTGGAGAACCTTGGATTCATGCTAGCGCCCTTAACACCTTAAATAAAATGTGTACATTGTAAGATACTCGCTAGCATGCACAAATGCCCTGTCATGAACTGCATTTATGTGTTGATAAATTTCATCTATTTGCTCTGCACTTTTACCTGCTACGTCCCATCAGATGGAATTATATAAAACCTTACCTAAGTAATATAGAGAGCTATGAACTTAGCACCCAGGGATAAAGGTGGTGAAGAGATTGAAATTACTAGTAAATTAAACTGGTTTGGGTGCAAAAGAAAGTCCATCTGTCCAATCTGTCTCTTCAAGACCAAATTTAGTCAGTGTGAACTTATAGGACTTCTTCTGAATATTAGAACAGTGAGAAAGAGGAAAGGAGCAGAGAGAAAGGATATCAGTTTTCCTCCCCTACCACCTAGCCAGGAAGGTTAAGCCCCAGTTTCCCCATGGGAATGCCTACCCCCAGTATTTGTGAACATATGCACCCCCTTGTTGTCCCGTGGATTAAATCTAGGTCCATTTAAATAATGAGCATGTGATTCAATTATTTCCTTTCACTAGATTCTTGATTTTAACATCCAAAGGACCAGGATGTTGTCTGTTTTCTTTGCTGCTGTGCAGAACCAGAGTATGGCCTAGCACAGGATGAAGAAGTTTGAGTAATTCCTATATATTTTGATAATTTTATTATAGTGACAGTTTTCTTTAAATCCCAGATTGACAAGATGCACGATTTGGTTTACGATTCAATAAGCAGGCAAAGAATAAAAACATAAATCAGGTAGCAGCTACATAATAAAGTTGGACTTTCACCCTGTTTGGCCTTGACAATTTGCTCTGTAGGCTGCCAGAAAAGAAGCATGCTTCATTGCATTCCTGATCTTAGAATCTGCCTGCCCCAGCTTCTACAGGGAGGTAACAAGCCTTCTCGCTTTATAAAACAGTAATTTTAGAGTAGTTAAGCAGTACACACTGACTGGTATAGTTTTTGCTCATTTACAGTCATGTAAACTAATTAAAACGCAAAGCTCATGCTGAATTTAGTTGAGAGCTTTTCTTTGACAACATCCATAACCAAAGTATTAAAAGTATAATTTCAAGAGATCCTCTTTTTCTGTCCCCATTGCCATGTAAAATCCTCACAAATTATGATTGTTCATTACAGGTTTGAAGTAAAGTATTTATTAAAAACAAAGTTAATATAGTCTTGCCCATATCAAATTCTGTCATGGAGATATGCTCTCTGATTTC
The DNA here is from genome assembly GCF_018345385.1 of Vulpes lagopus. Classification (NCBI taxonomy): domain Eukaryota; kingdom Metazoa; phylum Chordata; class Mammalia; order Carnivora; family Canidae; genus Vulpes; species Vulpes lagopus. Next base: position 87,161,745 of record NC_054834.1, on the reverse strand, counting down.
TCTCTGATTCACATTTAAAGTAAGATAATTTTGACCAATTAGAGTTTTATAGCTTAAAAGTCTTTGATAATTTCCATAATCGAGTATATATAAACTATCAAAAACTAACTTAACAGATCCAGAAAGGTTTTTTCTAAATCTGAAAAGAAGCTTCATGATACATGTAAGAAAGTACCATTTTACACTGCCATTGACAATCTTTAAAAGTTATATGATCAATAACTTAGCAGTAATTATTAAGCATGTATTCCACAGGCGTAATTTTTAAGTGTCTTGACATTTAGAGACAGAAAAAACAAAGTGGCCATGACATTCTAGTAAAATATTGGGAGAAGATCAAACATACCAAGTGTGAAATGATTTTGACTGGAGTCAGAATGCATGGGATTTAATCATGGCTACTCTCTCCCACCCTTCACCCAACAAAGTAGGTGACCTTGACCTAATCAGTTTACCTCTTTAATCTTCTTTCATTGGTCATAATATTTAGGTAATAAGTAGTAATTTCTTTATGAGATTATTTTGGAGATTAAATGAGATAATTCACCTAAGCATTTGACACAGTGCCTGGCACCTACTTAATTCTCAATAAGCATTTGTTGTTGCTGACATCATCCTCGCTATTGAACAAAGCCTGAAAGAGCAGGTGGCATGTGGCTAGGCAGAGGGGATGAGGAGGACCCATCAGAAAGCCAGATACTGAAATAATCCCAGGTTTGTCAAGAAAGCAAGAAGGACACACTTTTAGAATAAACGCCATTTGGTAAAAAGGCAAGACTATAAATAAAACTAGACTTATTAAACAATTGGACAAATTCATCAAGGCCAAATCCAAAAGTGGTTACCAAAGGAAACAAGATGTGTTCAAATTACAACACTAGTCCTCTTAGTATTGAAAGCGTTCCACTAGGCCCCAGTGCTTGGCATCACCCCCACCCCAAGACCATCCTGAGATAGAAAGTTTGTGAATCTGATCACTGCCAAATTCATATTCCTGGATTGACAAAATTAGACCACCCCGACTATGTGGCAAGACCCTTTTCTAGCCTTATAGGGCAGAGCAGACTAAAGTCATATTTGTGGCATCCCTAGACATTTAACCAAAGAATCAAAACAAGGAAATAATAGGAATTATACTAGGACCAGTATGTTAAGAGGTATAATTCCACTCAGCAAACAAGCATGACTGAGGCAGTCAGGAGGAGATAGTATCATTTTGCTGCCCGAGTGTCTGTTGGCCATGGGATCTTCCATTTGAAGTCTTTGGTCCAGGGCTTGGTCAGTGGTCTCCTTGTACTGTTAGGAAGAAAACATTAAGTCTGAACTTCCTTTTACCTCCTTTTTAATTTTTTAATTTTTATTTTTTTAGGAAAAAACGATATCTTTGGAGAAATGGTTCATCTTTATGCTAAACCAGGGAAGTCTAATGCAGATGTGAGAGCTCTTACATACTGTGACTTGCATAAGATCCAGAGAGAAGACTTGCTAGAAGTTCTGGATATGTATCCTGAGTTTTCCGATCACTTTCTCACAAACCTAGAGTTGACTTTTAACCTAAGACATGAGAGTGCAAAGGTAGATGTTAATGGTTTGCTTATTTTTGTACTTGTGACACTTTATTCTTGGGTTGCCAAAATGCTTCTGAAAGATCAAGCAAAATATAGCCAAACTTTACCATTTCTAAACACTTGGAAGGAAAAGCCAACTTCATGTTGGAATTTCTAAATTACACGGAAGGAATTCAGTCTAATTACTTTCAAATAAACTGGATAACTTTAAGTAAGTCAACTAAATTTGACCTTTCAGGAACTCTTAGGTGACACACTGGATTTAAAATAGCCATAGTTTATACTGAGTGTATCATTTCTTTGTTAAGAAATGGGTGATCCTAGGCTATTGAAAGTCCATTTGAAAAGCTTATCTTACACCAGTGTTAAAAATATTTTCCCAGATATTATTTATACCACACACTTGTTAGCAAGGTCTTTTTAATAATAATGAAAAAAAAAATTAAACTCATTCAAATTTAGGCCCATATTTCACACAATTTCCAAATCACAGAGTATAAATTAATCAGGCTTAAACCTGAGTCAAAATTAGTGTAGCCCTTGTATCCCTCACTCTCTTCTACTATGAAAATGTGTTTTTATGGCTTGTCACTATTCTAATAATATAGAATTGCAGCCTGCAATTTATTACTAGTTTATTTCTCCTCCTTTCCCCCCAAACCTCATTACCCCAGCTCTGATTCTAAATAGCTTTTTGTCAGAGACCAAATGTTGGGCTTTTGACACTTCCAAATGTTCAAATATATTCTCTAGAAAAAAAAATCCTCAAGTCAATAGTGAGGTAAAAGGTAGTAGATTTAATTCTCCCAGAGTTACAGTCATTCTCAGCTACTATGAGAGACTTAAAGAGGATAAACTTGTAAGATCACCAGGGTACCGTTTAATACACAAAGCACCAGCTCAGATAATTGCTTCTTTTCAAAATACTGAGAAGTTGAGAAATATCTAGGTGATAAGAGGGTCAAGTTATCAAGAGCATATGTTGTTTTTATGAATTCAGTACTTTCTTAAGATTTCAGTTTAATGTCACCAACCTCATTCTGATTTTGCCTTGAAAAACAAGAACTTTACAGAAAAAGTTTAGGTAGCAACCAAATACAAAAAATAGGAGCTTCCATTTGTTTTATTTATTTGGGAGCATCCATTTTTATTACAAGAATGATAATATTATCCAGAGGGGGAGGAAGGAGGGACTGGGAATATAATAATAGCTCAAAATAATAAAATGCTTAAAGCACAGTGTTCATTGAATTTAACCTTATATTTATTGTTGTAAAATTTAACTTTGCAATCATTTCCATGTATTTAAACATCATAGCTAGTTATAATTGACTTTAGCTTTTTTCTCCACAGTAAAACAATATTTTTAATTATTATTTTTATTTTAACCTTACCAAGTTACGTTCCACATGAAAGATTATGTTGTCTCTAAATGTTGACATTATCCTCAAACATTTCTGATAAATAGCTTCTATAACTATGATTTCCTCATCAGATGGTGAAACTACTAGAATTAGTCTATCAGTCCGTTTTATAATTTAGAGACAACCAGGAAGCAAAGTATTGTAGCTATTTGCCTGCAATCTAATAAATAAGCCTCAACTCAAAATGCTTGAAATGGTATGAAACAGTAAGGAATTTACTGACATAACATTATGTTCAAATTGAGTAATCTTCCATTTTATCTTCATGTCCGTTAACAAAGGCTGATCTCTTACTACGATCACAGTCCGTGAATGATTCTGAAGGAGACAACTGTAAACTACGAAGAAGGAAATTCTCATTCGATAGTGAAGGAGATAAAGGTAATTCATTTTATTTCTAAAGTTTAAATAAATGTACAGCATGTGGTTATTAGGTCTTCTAGCTAAATACTCAGTTACTACTGCTTTCAAGGGGGAGTTTCATTCAGATTTAGGCAGATCCTTTGCTTTTTTCAGTAGCTAATGATAGGGTGACTGATTGCTAGCTCTCAATGATGTCATTCAGCAAAGCCATCTGATCGAGACATCACAGAAAGAGATACAGAGTAGGCTGGGTAAAAAAAGAAAAAGAGAGAGAGAGAGAAAAGGAGGCCAATTAATAGTTGAATAACTGCACTCAAAGTCCTGACCAGAGTGTTCTGGAGGGAGGACCCTTGTTACAGGCTGAGTGCTCAATCCTCTTACATGTATGACGTGGTTGAAGGTGGTATTGGTTAGACCTAGTCATCCTTACACTCCGAGGGACCTGCCACTCCTTGTCCTCTCTGACTTTTTCTGCCCCTCTAACTATTCTTTATGTTTTACTCATGTATTCAACCAATATTTCACATTTCACATTTTTAGAGAACCGCTCAATTTCCGAGAAACTAATTGTGTAAAACAGCCCCTACCTTCCCTAGGAAGGGAGAAGCCACATCTTTTGTAATTTTGAATAAAAATAGCAGGGAGGTGAAAGAAGAACCTCATACCTCAGTGGAAACCCAGATGAAGGTGTATTTAATTGTGCTTGGGTTGGTAAGAGAGGGTTTTCCTGAAGAAGTCTCCACTCTTGCCCCCATGCTGATCTGACAAGCGTTCTAGTCTAAACCTTATTTGGTTCTCAGCAGAACAAGCCCCCTCTTTTTCTTGAGCAGCCTTCTCTGGCCATCTGTGATGATACCTTCTTCCAATTTTCCTTCTAACGCTCAGTAATTCCCTGAAGAGAATTACAGCATCGTTATCTTCTAAACCAGTTATTAGTTACTAGAATTTCTCAAGGTGTGGCTCTAGGCCCTCTTTTCTTCTCATCCTATGTGAACTTTTCCCGTGTGATCTCATTTATATTGTTTAATTATATTCTCACATAAAAGATGTGAATATTTATATCTTAATCCCAGACCATGTGAGCTTTAACTTCATGTATCCAACTGCCTATTAAACCATCAACTTGAAATCTCAAAGGTGGCTCAAACCCAGCATTTCCTAAATTGAACTCATGATGTCCCTCCAGAAACCTGTCTCTCCATCAATTGCCATGTCTCTAAAAATGGAACCACCACCCAATCAATAGCACAAACCATGTATCTATCCAGGAGGTGACCTTCTCTCAACCTCTCCATCAACTCTGGCAACAAGTCTTGTTATTGCTGTTCCAGTACATTCATTTAGTCTTTACACAGGGTCCCTTTTGGTTCACTTTTCTATACCTTCTTAGCTACAACTCTAGGCCAAGCTACTCTAATCTGTCACCCAGAATACTGAAACAGCATCACAACTCACCTCCCAACACCCAGCTTGCCCTTTCTCATCTATTCCCTACAGTGGGCCACTGGTGATTTTTTTTTTCTAAATGCAATTATGTTTATGTCATGCACATATTTAAAGAACATCCCTTCTAAGGATTTTCCCTTCCCTCAACAACCCTAAGCTATCTCTCTCCCAGCAGCTCCTCTATTATGCAGCCTTAATTCCAGTTGTATTTCTGTGTCTATTTGCACCATTATTTAATCAATGTTTTTTTTAAGATTTTATTTATTTATTTATTTATTTATTTATTTATTTATTTATTTGACAGAGAGAGAAAGAGAGAGCAAGCACAAGCCAGGGGAACTGCAGAGGGAGAGGGAGAAGCAGGCTCCCCACTGAGCAGGGAGCCTGACGCCAGGGTCCTGGAATCATGACCTGAGCCAAAGGCAGACGCTTAACCAACTGAACCACCCAGGCATCCCTATTTAATCAATCTTGTTTCCTCCTAGACCCTAAGCTCCATGGAGATGGGAGCTATTTAGTCACCTATAACTTCAGTGCTTATCTCATAGCATGTATTCAGCAAATATTTGTTGAAAGGGTGAATTAATTAACGAAATAGAATTTGAACATCTTCCTTTTGATTCTCTTCCTCTTTTTGCCTTCTTCATCCAAGTTCTCTCCTTGGCCCCTTTCTGAATTTTCTCCCTGGGGCAGCTCATCTTCCAGCTTCAACTTACTTTACACTTCAAGGAAACTAAACTGCCCTCTTTTCCATGTAAATAATTTCTGTCTTTTTGCTTATATCATTCCTTTAGTCAGAATTTACCTCCCTGTTCTCTAACACAGGCATATGCAATCATACCAAACCACTTTTTCATCTACTAAAATTACCTTTTTCTTGTTATGGTTAATTTCCAATGATGTATTCAGTATAAACTTTTTTTCTGGGAGATATAATTGACTTTATAAGCAATTCGTGAATTGGACAGCATCTTATCTAGTAAGTGGAATGATGGTTCTCAATATGAACTCTTTTCTTGATTTCCCCAAATATATAAATTCTCCTTCTTTTATGAATTCCCATGTCACTTTCCTTTGGTGATATTGTCAAAATCTGCCCTGCACAGTGGTTAATGCTTATTGTCCTTTTTCTCTATCAAACTGCAGATTCCTTTAACAAAGAATGGTTGATACATATTTATTGAATTGGGCTAATTGTTGAGTCCTCTAGCTGATTGCAGAACAATAAACCACTCAAATAGGTGATAATTTATTTCTGCAGTGTCTTTCATTATTCTCTTGGTAACTTTTTCTAAAACCAGAACCATTACTGTCAAGCTGTTCTTCTGTAGGCTTAATCAAAATCCCTTATCTTGAAGTTAATCTCTTATTTTATCTTGCTGGATATGAAGAACAACTTGAAAGTGTTGTCTATACAATAATGTTTCCCGTACAGTTGAAGATTTATTAAATCTTTCAATCTTGTTTAGTTTTCTCATTCTCAAGCTAAATAATCTAAAGTTTTTATCTCATGATAAGACCCCAAGAGCATTTCACAATGCATATTGTGCTCATGCAACTAGACATTTCTATTGATTCTGGAAACTTCTCCTTTAATCACAGACTTAGTCTAAGAGACTTATTTTATATAAAGTATAGATAGGGGATTTGCCTGCCTGCAGCTCTTTGAAGTTTCCTGGTGTGTCAGTGAGTAAGCATGATTTGGGCAATGTGAAAACACAATTAACTCCAGTCATCCAGAGCTTGAGAACCTATTCTAGTCTTCAGGACTCCATGGTGCTACAGCAAGTATAAAATTTGCTGAAAGTAATCTAGTTTCCATTCCCCCCAGTTTCGTGTTCCAAAGGTGGCCACTCATTCTATACATATTTTGATGTAGAATCAATGTATAGGAGAAAAACACATACAAAAGTATAAAGAACAGAGAACCTTCAGAAAACTATTGATGCTAAATGCTGTGGGGGTACATGACCTTAAAGCTGCCCATGCAATGCATTGATTATTTTAGTTAATGGCTCATGTGAAACACTTCCTTGAAGGCAGACATCTAGGAGTGCTGATGACTGAATCACTCAGCAGAAGCATTAAGAACCAGAGAGAAGAACACATGACCGGGCATTGGAGACAGACAAAGGCTGAGTCCTACACTGCCACTCCCTATCTACTCAAGGCATCAGAACTCTTTGATCCTTACCATCCTCCACCCCTTCCAATCATGCGAGCTACACATTGTTAAGGAGCTTACATTCAAAAAGATATATTTAAAAAGAAAATGTATATGGACTCTCTCACAAGCTGACGTGAACAAAATAGAAGCTTAACATTTTGGATCACTTATCTTAAAATTAATTTGTTGATGGATGTGGCTTGTCCTCATGAACTTGTTTCTTCTGCTGAAATAAACCTACTTCTCAACAAGAGAAAGTTGTTAGTTTAGCTTTGAGTTTGAGAAGATCTTGTTGTTTGTTTCCTTTTTTTTTAATCCTCAAGTAGTTATCTTTCCTTCTTAAAATTTTGGAGTGGAGATGCCCCTAGAACTCCCCAACTTAACTAAGGTCATTGTAGAAAGAGGACCTACAGTTGCTGAGATGGAAGTAAAGTCATTGTTACAGAAAGTGAAGAACAAAAATGATGCTTCAGTGACCTATTTAGTGGCCTTTGTTAAGGACTTGTTAAAATGGTTGGACAGAACAGAAGAAAATGAGGTATTTTCATTTGGAACGTGCTAAAAACATTGTCTCTAAGTAGTCTTCAAAGTTGGATTGTGCTTACTTCAAAGTATGCCAGTAATCATACCGTCATTGAGTAATAGGAAAAATAATTAAGATTTTATGTTATGTATGATTTATAATATACATAATATATCAGCATAATAGCACATATAATAGCACATGAGATATGCACACATGCACACACGTGTATTTTTTAATCAATAGGAGTTTTGTGACCAAATATTTGGAATGTTCTGCACAACGCTTTCTATGGACAGAAAATACTATATCAAAGTAGTAAGTAGTATGGAAGTCATTGAAGTAAGGAGTAAATATACACATTGTGAAACTTATTTTTATAGAGTAAAGGTGGTTTAATTCTATTATATTAAGCCTTAAATGTGTTGGTGTTATACTTTGGCATCTCCGAGGAATATCTTCTCCAGTAACAAATGATACTTAGCGGTTGATATCCACTTTAGTGATATATAAATGTAATTTCTGCATTTTAATTTTTAAGATAGTTTAAATGTTTTGATCTTGCATCTGTGTAGAAAAATGACACTAATCATCTTTTAACATTCATTGAAGCCAGAAAGGGACTAAGGTATTTGAAATCAATTGAAGAAATTTATTTTAGACCTCAATTTTTACTGAAATAACTTTTTAAAATGCATCTGGCCAGAAAACGCTCAGCTTATTTAAACTGTTGCCAGTGGAAAATCCAAAACCCAACTGCTAACAGGGCAGGGCATGTTAAGTGCCTCTCTTTGACCAAAAGTTGGGTCTATCTCTTGGGTCTGCTGAATAAAAATAGTAATCAATATGAGATAAAGGCTCCTAAGGTGGATGGGTCAACTACTCCATCAGGATACTCTTGCTCTGTGCTCTTGAATTCATTCTGAACCCAGAAAAGCACCCACAGGTATATTTTAGTATTGTGTCTTGTGAGAAAAGGGGAGGAGGTGAACTGTCAGCCTCCAGAAATAAGGGATTTAAAAAAAAAAAAAAAAGGTTTTTAATCATCTAAATCAGAAAGAAAATTTGAGGTTTAATTAAACAGGTGAAATTTTTTCTGTGTGAAATGATGGCAGGAGGAGTGATTATACAATTTCACTTCCAGCAAAGGGGAAAATCTAAACCTCCCTAGCCTTACTGCCCTCAGAACACTATTTCTACATGGAATAAGATTAGTAGTAAGAAAAAATTAGTATCAAGAAAAAAACTGTACCTAATACTATTTAATATCTATCAAATAATTCAGTTTAATTAGAAGAAGGCAGAAATGAAACAGGCCATCAAAATCTAGCAGTACCTGGAGGCTAATTATAATGCATTTTATCCTAATTTCATGTATTCCCTCAGCCACCTTCCAGCCTAACCCTGAGCATTTTCCATTTCTAATCCACAAAGAGATTGTCATTTCAACTTTCATTTTCTGTGATAGAATATGAACTTTTGATTTATCTAATAAGGAATAGAAAAATGTGGCTGCAGTGAAGCTGTATTAAAGAAACTGTCCATGTGGCCTGTGTTGCAGGAAGCAGCTGGTTCATCATCCAGTGGCAATGAACACAGAAATAAATGTGGAGTAATTCTCTTTACATACTAGGAAAGTCCAAGGATGTTACACTCTTTCTTTTTCTCTTGTGATTCTGCTTTTACCTGGAATTTTTATTATAGGATTTAAGAGACCATGTATATAAAGTAATTTGTTACAATAGAACAAAATAATAATCCCTCATTCACCACATTTCATGAATACTTGTTCTGAGTTGAAATCAGCAAGTTATAATTCAACCTAAAAATATCTCTTAACTGATGAATTTGTCCCTCTGCATCCAAAATCAAGTCATGTTTAGTAAATAAAAACCAAAGCCCAGGTAGTTCGTAGGACAGAACATTTTACTATATGTGAGGATTGAAAAATCTACAGAGAACTCCTAAAACCTTTCAAGCCAAAAAGACAAAACGGTTGCATAATTTGTGATGTACATTCCTTACAAAGATCCATGTTAGCATTCTCCATACTTAGATTGGAGGCATAAGAAGTAACGGTTAATTCAGTTTACATCTGAAACTGAATTATGGAAAAGACTCCATGCAAGTGATTAAAAAGAAAGGTATTCTCAGGAAGAGTCGATGCCTGGGGTGACTCAAATCCCACTGGTGCCCAAACTGCACACAGGTGTACTCAGGAGCAGCAAACCTGCAATTCAGTTAGCAGGTGTGAGGACAATTTAGAAAAGGGAAGCTTTTTTTTTTTTTTTAACATTTACTAGCATAAAGTTGGAAACGATTATTTTTTGAGGAATGAAGTGTGTTCATAAAATGGGGAATGTGGATCAAATTTGGAGAGGAGTTAAAACCAAAGAAAACAGAGGATGAGATGATAATAAAGAGCTCCAGAAGTTTAAGGAGGGCTGTGTCAGGGACACTAGAGAGAAAAAGAAATGCTGATCTGTTTACAGCCAATTAGATTAGCAGTTGAGTGGGGAAACGGAAGTGACGCTGAGCAACCAAGGAGGTCCACAGTGCTTGAAACTGGAAATGGTGCCTGGGTGGCTCAGTCAGTTAAGCATCCTGCTGACTCTTGGTTTCCTCTCAGGTCATGATCCCACAGGGTTGTGAGATCCAGCCCTACATCAGACACTCTCTCTGTCAAAAGAAAGGAAAGAGAAAGAAAGAAGAAAGAAAGAAAGAAAGAAAGAAAGAAAGAAAGAAAGAAAGAAAGAAAGAAAGAAAGAAAAAAGAAAGAAAGAAAGAAAGAAAGAAAAAGAAAGAAGAAAGAAAAAGAAAGAAAGAAAGAAAGAAAGAAAGAAAGAAAGAAGAAAGAGAGAGGGAGGGAGAGAGGGAGGGAGGGAGGAAGGAAGGAAGGAAGGAAGGAAGGAAGGAAGGAAGGAAGGAAGGAAGGAAAAGAAAAAGAAAAGAAACAGGAAAGGTCTGTAATCTCAGCAATGATAGAATCACTATCACTGAGCAAGTGTGAAATCCTAAAGAAAATAAATAAGAATGGGTTTTTGCTACATTTAACTTTAATTGACACGACATAAGCTAACTCCTTAATAACAATTTCACATAAACTTGATTTTTTAAAAAAAGATTTATTTGGGGTAGCGTGCATGCAGAGGTACACAGGCACAAGCAGGAGGAGGGGCAGAGGGAGAGGGAGAGAATCTGAAGCAGACTCTCCACTGAGCTCAGAGCCCCATGCAGGCTTAATCCAGCCCTGGGACCATGACTTAAACCCAAATCAGGAGTCGTACATCGAACCCACTGAGACCCCTAGGTACCCCATAAAGATGATTTTTAAAGTCTATTCATTTTTACCTTGGGCTGCTTTCTGGCTTCTCATATCGTAAACTCTGATATATATATTTTTTACATTAAGTATTTTGAGAAATAGTTGGAAGTTTCTCTAGAGTGGCCTTAAATCAGTTCATTTGGCCTTCTATAAATAACAGACTAGGTACAACTGGGAATAGAGTAGATGGGGACACAATCTTAACCATTTCTCTAGAAACTACTACACCTTCTGGAGTTGTGTTGGTTAGTTATTAGCAGTAACCAGATGGAGAATTATACTGTCTCCCCAGGATACTAATGAAAATAAGTTCTGGGATTTGTCTTTTTGAGTTCTTCCTGCTGAAATATGTTCTAACACAACCTTCAGGGCTAAAATTATCCTGACATTTCAGTATAAAAAAGCCAGTATGCACTACTGGCTTTAATGTAATTAGATAAACCCACCTTAATTACTGTATTTAAGCTTTATATTCTTTGCAATATGCTACTCTACCAAACTGCCTGGAATATCAAGGCCATTACATATATTGAAATAAGGTTGAAATTCATCCCATCAGCCTTTAATACAAGGAGGTTTCTCGTTTTGACCTTCGCCATGCATGAACGCCTGCCACACGAGAGAACATGAAGGCTAAAAACAAACAAGCTGCATAGTCGTGATATTTTAGAATTGGGACACACTTTCCCTCCCTTTTTCATTTCCTTAAAGAGATAGTGGACCAGATTTTAAGAATACAAAGGACTGTTGAGCATGTATAAATAAAGTTATAAGTTACAGGGGTTTTTCTGAGATGTAAACATTATTACTATTGCAGATAGTCTTTTAGTTCTGAAACAAATAATGTATTTCATTAAGACAATCCAATGTCCTTTGAATTAAAAAAAATTCTCATTAAGTAGCTACATTTTCAATGGGAAAAAGAGAATGATCAACTTTCTTGGTGGTTTTAAAGAGAATTCTTTTTTTTTTTTTTTTTTAAGATTTTATTTATTTGTTTGAGACAGAGAGAGAGAGACTGAGTGAGTGAGCCGGGAGAGGGGCAGAGAGAGAGGGAGAGAAACCCTGATATGAGGCTCGATCCCATGACTCTGAGATCATGACTTGAGCCAAACAGAGTTGGACTCTCAACCAACTGAGCCACCCAGGTGCCGCTAAGGAAAACTCTACGTTACAGTTATTTAAAGAACATAACTATTAAAAATGTAATTTATATATAGTTAGGTAGTGTAATATGCAAAGAGTCTCACATTTTCTTATCTTCTATAAAATAATTTTTTGACAGATTTTGGCAAAGGGAACAGTACGAATGGTCCTGAAGACTCTATAGATACCATAAGACATTATCAGAGTTCCAAGAAACACTTTGAAGAGAAAAAAAGCAGATCTTCATCTTTCATCTCCTCCATTGATGATGAACAAAAGCCTCTCTTCTCAGGAATAGTAGATTCTCCTCCAGGAATGGGGAAAGCAGCTGGACTCAATTTTGTGGAAGGAGGGCCCACCTCAGGAAGAATTCACATAGATAAAAGAAGTCAGTCTTGCAAAGGTAATCAAGTTTCTCAGGAATCAGATTGTCTCCCTTTGGTGCTAATTGTAAAATGGTGATTTTTCACAAATGAAGAACTGTACTGACACATGTTAATTTAATCTTTTTACAACTTCATGAAATATTTGCAGAGCTCCCGTCTCAAATCATCTACAAAGCATTTGTGCAAATCGGGAACAGTGTTAATTATTCCTAAACATTGATAGCATGAGACGTTTTTGTGGCAGTGAGATTTAACATAATGCCACATAGAACACTGTGGGAAGATCTCTTGTAGTGATTCCAACAGGGAGCAGGAATTAATGAGTATTTTATAAGAACTAACCAGTTGATTCTTCTTTGTACCCTCTGTACCCATTCCTAACCCCCAACCCAGTCATTTTATAGCATGAAAAGCCAATGAGGTAACACTACAATAAACACCAAGGAGAATGTCACTTTACTAAAAAATATGAACAAATGGGGAGAAAAGTCCCTAAATAAATTATGCTCTTTATCCAACTTATTTAAACACAGTTGTTTAACATCTCTATGAAGGAATACCCAAACATATGGGTTTTATTGTAGAAAAGAGGCATGAGATGGATAATAATGTTGGATTAATGTATGCAAATTTGGTGCTGAAGGATGGGAAACTTAAGAAAAGTTAAGAACTATCACATGGAAGAACAATTAACTTAGCATAATGGGAATTAAAGCTTTAGATCTAGTGCTCACTTTGGCAGCACAAATACTAGAGCTACAGATCTAGCTGAATCTAACTGGTAAGTGTGGTGTAAGAACAGGTGTGGGTCAGACTGCTTGGGTTCCAAACTCAGCTCCCTTTATTTATTTGCTTTGCTCATTTGTTCCCTTTATGTCTTTGAATAAGACACTTGACAGACCCCACTAACATTCTGTTTGCTCATCTTTCAAATAAAGTAATATTTTCTAACTACCTAGTTGATTGCAATTATTGAACGAGATAACATGCATAAATTACTTTCTCTGAAATAAAATCCCTGTTTCATATTTTTCTAGGATTTTATTTTCTAAACTTTTAATCATTGAATATATGTATAAAATGGATATATAAAAATGTAGAGATAAAGAGTGCATAGCCAAAAAAAATCAAAAGAACATAACAAAAATAAAGGAAAAATGGTCTTGGCCTGGCAAGATAGCAAAATTATGGCACAGAGTAAATAAATATTACCTGTCATTATCACCATTATTAGAAGCGACTGTATCTGACAACAGTAGTTTTATTGACTCTAGGATGGTTAGCCCTTACATTTTTCCAGTTACTTTTGCTATCATATCAAATCAGCTTTTGCTATGACCCCATGTTGAAGTAAGCTAAGAATATATGCAAATGTTCTCTGGACAATTTAAAATCTTGATGAAGTGAATGAAAATAGTACCTCATTTATCACAATGGAAGAATGGAATATTAGATGTGATTACCAAATGTCCCATTTTAGTTATTTATGAAATCAGATTCTGGGAAGTACCAAAAATAGGAAAAGGTTGTATCATGGAAGTCAGAAGTTCTGAAGAGCTCCGTGGACCATCTCTGCTTCTCCAAAAGTCAGCCTAATGTAGACCTGATTTTTTAAAAAGTACTTTTTGTTGTCTTCTTCTTGAGTTTTAGAGTCTTAAGTAACAAGTCATTAAAGACGTATTTTTGGGACTTCATTTGACTTTATAATGACTCTTGCTGACAGTGAGTTCTCGTGCCCTTCATCTTGTATTTTTGTTGGCCGTTTCTTCCAATTACATTTAATTAGCTATTCTATGTACATGATTTTAAAAAGTATTCTAACAAATAATTTTAATATCTACAGGTTTTTAATTTTCAAAAAAGTGCAATTCAGTCCCTATTCAAATAATAAATCAATGCCTTGAATGAAAATACAGAGCTGAACACTCACGTCAATTGAATAAAATAATTGATGTCATAGAGCATTGACCAGTGTGATACATGGTTAATTAATCTGACCAACTAATGGACAATTCTAAAACTTCTTTCACTGCAAAATTTATGCCTTAATGATTTTTAAGGTGAAGTATTATGGAATGTTCAAGAATTTGAATGCTGTGAAGGGTATAGCTCTAAATGCTGCAGTGTAAACTACTAATTCCCCACAAATTTTAGTTTAATCAGTAAGAAATTTCATTTACTCACGTTCCTGCACTTGTCATGTTGAATCCAACAGAAGAGCACTTTTTTTGTCAAAGCTAAAGAGAAAAAAAAGCAAATTAAGTGGATTCTGAGCCTACTTAGATTGAGGTCAAAAGTTAACTCTAGAAAAATTGTGTACCCAGAGCAAAGTGAAAGTTTACTTTCTGTTCATCCATTTCTAGAAATGTGTCTTGCAACTATAGCAACCTTTTCCAAGGCAACCAAGTGCAGATTCTTTCTGAGCTATATTTAGAAAGTATCTACAAGGATGTTCATTTTGATTAAGACCACTAACCAGGATTTCCCCTTTGAACTTTTTTTTTCTATATTGCTATTTACGCAAGCCAGTCATGCATCTCCAGATTTTAATAAAAGAGTAAATTATAATCAAGGAAGCCTCTGTCTAATAGTTTACATTTTGTTCACTTCTGTTGAGAAGATAATCAGTTTTTTTTCCCTTAGGCAGTGAAGAAAAAATATAATACTACATAATTTATTGCATGTGGTTCAGCATTGTTATTTTAAAATCAATTTATTATATATGATTTTCAAATGAGAGAGCTGTAAGCATGGGCAGAAATTCTGTAAGCTTTCTTGGCACAAAACTTCTGAGCATAATATGTAACTTCTATCTTACCAATTCTTAAGAATTGTCTTCTCTAAAAATTCCTATGGTAACCGGCTATAGGAATTTTTAGAGAAGACAATAAGGTATCTTCTCTATAGGTGGCTATTCAGGGGCAAGCATGGGCATCACCAAACCGTTATATGTGTGTTCTAAATGTTTGCCATTGCTGCTCCAAAATTGAAAACCTAGAGTACCAAGACATTATATTATTGTTTTTCAGTTTTAAATAGAGTTACAAGTCTGTGAATAGTAAATCATATGATTCAGTGAAAATCTGCTGAAACCTTCAACGATATTATTTTTCTATTCATTTTTGTTTGGTTTGGTAAGATATCAAAAGAAATTATACTTGGTTCCTTAAAAGACCAAACAAAACACCAGGATCTTGTAGGCTAAGGAAGCCTTAATCACAAAGAACCATTCTGGAGTTCATAACAAGTCCTCTGAGATCTGTTAGCCATTTCAACAGAACCAGGACCTGACCTCCTATTTTTCTAATGCTCTTTGGAGATGCTAATTCCTTTGGTACAGCTTCACTAACTTGACGCAGCAATTGTAGGCACCTCATTAGAGAAATTTCTATGTATTCAATGATAAAGAGATAATGGTAGAAGAAAAAATACAGAGACTTTCTCTGCTCCTTGAAGAAAGAGGATGTTTTTGAGCTATCTGACTGTACTTTTGAACAAGCTGCAGGAAAGGAAGGGACTGCAAGAAGCCCTGCAAATCCTGTTCCCTATTTCTAGAATCATACCTAATCTTCCCAAATCAGTTACTTGCTACCCAATTTTTTAAATAGCTGAGGATATAAATTCCTTAACTTTACATAACTTTTGTCAGTGTTTAATCATAGCTAGTGTACAAAAAAAAAAAAGAAAAGAAAAAAAAGGTTTTCTATCAAACCAAAATCACTTTCTGTAATTCAAATCTACTTCCATGTGAAAATGAAGACCAGTTTTAGATACTCTTTTCCTCCTACCAGCCCTCCCAATGAGAAGATGTCACTTCTTTATCTCTGAAATAAACTCTCAACTCTACTAGTATTTTTTCTAGGGTTCTATTTTCCAAACCTCTAATCATTGTAAGCTCTTATGTGGATATGTAGAATATAGAGGTTAAGAAAGAAGAGCAAAAGCCATCAAAGTACATGATAAAAAATGAGAGGAAAAGTAAGATATTATATTTTCCCTCAAATATTAGTAACTTGCAAATACAGGTTGTAAGAGAAGCTGTAAATTAAAAGAAGATTCATCAGCAGGTGAATCTCTGTATGAAAAATGATCAGGGGATGCCTGGGTGGCTCAGCGGTTGAGCATCTGCCTTCAGCCCAGGGCATGATCCTGGAGACCCGGGATTGAGTCCCACATTGGGCTCCCTGCATGGAGCCTGCTTGTCCCTCTGCCTGTGTCTCTGCCTCGCTCTCTGTGTCTCCCATGAATAAATAAATAAAATCTTTAAAAAAAATAAAAATATTCTAAATAAAAGAGCCACAAGAAAACATATTGGAAATTAATATGAATATATTAAAGGACGGTGCAGAAGGAACTACAAGGAAAGATAAAAACATAAAATAGTGTCATGGGACTTCAGGACCTTTAACACCCTTGCCATCTTTAATGGCTCTGCTCTGAGTTGGGTTGGGTTGCCTAAGGGAATCTCTTGAAGATTAGAACTTTTCCATGGCTCTCTCCTTCAGCCCACTCTGAATCACTAAGTATGCTAATTATCCTGGGAGAATAGCCCAAAAATCTTAAATCCAAGGCAAAGCAGTACAGGCATGCCTCAGAGATATTGCAGGTTCAGTTCTAGAAAACAGCAAAAAAGTTAATATCACAATAAAATGAGTCATATAAATGTTTTGTTTCTTTGTTCACATCTTATGGTAGGTAGTCTATTTAATGTGCAATAGCATTATGTCTTTCAAAACAATGTACAACACCTTAATTTAAAAGTACTGTATTGCTAAAAAATACTGACCATTATCTGAGCTCTCAGGGTGATTACAACTAATGATAGATCACCGTAACAAATATAATAATAATGAAGAAGTTTGAAATATTGCAAGAATTACCAAAATGTAACACAGAGACATGAAGTGAGCAAATGCCGCTGGAAATAAAATGATGCCCCATAGATCCTTGCTCATCACAGGATTGCCACAAACCTTTGATTTGTAAAAACTGTTACCAGGAAAAGCCTCCATAGCTCAGAGGGTAGAGCACTGGTCGAGTAAAAACTGGTATCCTTGGGGTGCAACAAAGCAAAGAGAAATAAAAGGAGGTATGCCTATAGGAGCAAAATATGCTGTTTCTTCCCGAATACAAAAACACAAAACCATTGCTCTCTAATGAGAGACAAAACCGTATTCAAAACTCATGATCCCTGGGTGGCCTAGCAGTTGAGCGCCTGCCTTCAGCCAGGGTGTGATCCTGGAGTCTCAGGATCGAGTCCCACATGGGGCTCCCTGCATGGAGCCTGCTTCTCCCTCTGCCTGTGTCTCTGCCTCTCTCTGTGTCTCTCTTTAAAAAAAATTTTTAAAAAAACTATGACCATCTCTATGTTTTTATTCATGCAGAAATGGACTGAGGAGGTGGCAGGCAGGGTGAGGAAGAGTAGGGGTCAGCTACCAATTAGGTGTGGTCTCAGGACAGGTCCTTGAATCACTTGGGTTCTCTGTCTCTGGGGTTTTACTCTGAGATCCTTCCCTGCTTATCTTGTAGATGTCTCTGTTTATTGATGCAAAGGGGCACCCAAAGAAGTTGACGCCCATCTTGCTATTTCCCACAGATATTGCTGACACAAGAAGCTGGGAACAAGAAAATGCAAAGACTGGGGCTGACGAGTCTAGTCCCTCAGGACTTCAGCGAGCTGCCTGGGGGATCTCTGAAACTGAAAGTGACCTCACTTATGGGGAAGTGGAACAAAGATTAGATTTGCTTCAAGAGCAACTTAACAGGTATAAGCAATGGCAAGGCCAAGGGAGAGCATCAGCCAAGGCAGTAGTTGGGTCTAGGGTTTCTCCTTGCAACTAGCAGCTTGCTACTACCATAATCTCATATTTTTCATATATGCTTACTTATTTAAAATAAGACTGGAAGTTGACAGAATTATTAATCTGTGTTGCAAGGAGCATCTATTTAGAACACTTCATGCTTCTGGCAACATAAATCCTCTTTTTTCTTTACTTGTCATAAAATTAGTATATCACCCACAGCAGCTGCTGAAGAAAACTCCTTTTTTCTCAAAACAATTCATATTTAACTTGTTTACTAACACTCTCTTTTAATCTTGCTTTTACACGTTTTGGTTGTTTCTGGTAACTTAGTTATGTGTCATGGCATTTTTTTTAAGTATAGACAAAATTATTTAAACATTTATTCAGTCAACTTCTCATAAGTGTGATTGCATTAAAAATACCACAGAGTTGAAGCCCAGATCTTCTCCATTTTCCTTCCGTGTTTGATCTATACCCTTTGGAGATGAGGAATAAATTTTTGTTTTGGGAAGGATGGAATTCCTTAACTCAAATCTGTGTAGATTTCTTAAAATTAAACTGGTCGATAAGACTCAGGGGGAAAAAATACACGAATGAGTGTGACACAGCTGTGTTAGTTGTGCTTCATGTGGGAATTGACCTTGATTCAAAGGAAGCCTCCGAGTACACTACCAGGCAAGGCAGTGGTCACAGACAGAAAACTTCACAGATTCACCTAAAATGCTCAAATCACACAATTTGCTAAATCAATGTAAAACATGAATGCTGATTTACACAATGTTCACATATGCTGCATCATCCTGCTGTGATGTGTGGTTACTAGGACCAGAGTTGAGGTTTGCACGGAAGGTCCATAGGAAAAAAAAAATCTGTCTATCCCAGTGGCACACACTTGCTCTTTCACAGACACATAAGGTGGGGTACCCCTGGCCACGGTTGTGTACTGTGTACTGTACGTACACTGTCCATTGTCTCTGCTGAACAGCAATATGCTTTATTTGTCGGTTTTTGTAGGTAGAGTACATGTGGGGTCAGAATGAGCCTCTGCTGTGTGTCAGCACTGGATGGCCACATTTGGGGGTGACAGTTTTCTGTCCAGAGTTGTCATAAGAATAACTTGTTTTTTCCATCTCTATCTGTATAAGCCACACTCCGGCTTGTTAGGTCACATCTCTGTTCTGTCCTTGGCATGTCTTACAGGTTACTAGCATGCTGTCTGTATTTAATACATCTTATGAATTCTGTCCTTGTCTAGCAAGTTACTTGCTCGCTCATTATCTATACGTAACACATCCCAGGAGTTTTGCCTATACCACATAAGCGATTTACTATTTACTTCTTGTTTCTTATGTGCTTCATCCATGCTGTTTATTGTTTTTAGTGTTTTTTTAAATGTTTCTGCCAGAAACGAACAATGTCAAACACTATAGTAAGCACATCAGAGTGTATGTGCACACACATATATATTGCCATGAAAAAAGAATGAGGGATTAAAACAGATAAATGGAATTCGAAGATCTACAAATTTGTGGACTAAAATCAATTTGTTAATTTCAAAGTATGGAAATATTGCACAAACTAAAGATTTATTTTGTATTTTATCTTTTCATGGATTTTAATAGAATTTAAAATCTTCTGGTGCTAAGATCCATATTCCATTCCCAAGTGCTCAATACAAGTCTTGTCAAATTGAAACATATCTGAGAACATTAAAACTTCAAGTATAAGAACTTGCCATTGTAATACTTATTATTGGTCAGTGAAACCTATTTAGTTGCTTAATTAATGCATTTGCTTTTTTTACTCTCCCTGCTATTTCTGCCAAGTGACATTGATCCTTTAGCCACAACATGTATAAAACTATATACTGTGCATACATAAGAATTGATATGTATGATCTCTGAACTTGAATTCTTTTTTTTATAAATTTATTTTTTATTGGTGTTCAATTTGCCAACATATAGAATAACACCCAGTGCTCATCCCGTCAAGTGCCCACCTCAGTGCCCATCACCCAGTCGCCCCCACACCCTGCCCACCTTCCCTTCCACCACCCCTAGTTTGTTTCCCAGAGTTAGGAATCTTCGTGTTCTGTTTCCCTTTCTGATATTTCCCACTCATTTTTTTTCTCCTTTCTCCTTTATTCCCTTTCACTATTTTTTATATTCCCCAAATGAATGAGACCATATAATGTTTGTCCTTCTCCGATTGACTTACTTCACTCAGCATAATACCCTCCAGTTCCATCCATGTTGAAGCAAATGGTGGGTATTTGTCGTTTCTAATGGCTGAGTGAACTTGAATTCTTTGATTCCTCTCATTTAGAAAAAATAATTGCCCATTTCTTTACTATTAGGACATAGAATATGTGTTCAGTTTGTTGAGGAGATAAAAACGTGAGTGAGTAAATGGGTGAACGACAGGGACAGCAGTGATTTCTTCAGCAAAAACTTGCAGTTAGCCTAGATTAAAGTCATAACTCTGCTACTTAACTATGTACAGGATGACTGGGTCAAGTCACTCAAGCTTCTCTAGCCTCAGTTTCTATCTTGGATGCTTACACACCTGCAGTGGTGTTTAAGGACTAAGATATGATATATGGAAACTATATATGCTCAAATTGGAAAGTGTTGTACTAGCAGCTACGTGAAATCTGATGAACAATGAACTTTACTTCTATTATTGGTGTTCTCCCTACTGTACATACACTTCCTTTAGTCCTTTCCTTAGGACTAAAATTAAAATTTTAGGATCCCTTTGTTGCCTCGTCAGAGGTACCAATCACTGCTGCTAGAATAAGTCAGATTACTGAAAACATATTTTCAATATGTCCTAGGATTATAAATGTAAACCCTTAAGGGCACACGCATCTAGGACTGGATGATTTGGAATCGCCCACTAATAATTATTATTATTGTTATTTGATTAATTAGTTATTATCATATGAAACTTTACATCTCAAGTACAATTAAATCTCTTCTTGACATCTCTTTTGACATAATCCCAGCATCTGTATGTCCCTTGACATACTTCTCACTTTGACTTACTTCTGTTAATCTCCAATTTTTTCACTAACATTATATTTCCTAACTCAGTTTAGCCTCTTTTGGATTTAAAATCCAAAATATTACGTGTCTACTGGACTAACATCTCCAACAACATCTTTCCTCCACTTTACTCTAAACGGCAAAAGTATAGAGAACAGGTTTGAAAAGAACAACTCAATTCAGACTTGGACTTTGCAGAATGAGAATCGCGGGACATTTTCCAGAGTCAGGCTTGCCCTATTTAGTTTCAGCATTTTGTTCAAATGTAGAACTGTGAATCACAGCCCCATTTGTCTCATTCAAATATTCATATTAAGTACACAGTGCAATAAAAACAGATATTAAATAATCTATCCTGAGACAGTTTCACTGCTGCTCCTTTTCTGCTTTCATGATCAATTAGACTATATGTAGGGCTAAAGCGTTACATAAGAAGGGTTCTTATATATTTATATATTATGCCTACAGATATACATATTTAGGGAAATCATTAACAGTTGATCCTAAAACAGAGCTTCCCAAACCTTACTTTGCATCGGAATCACCCAGGGATCTTGTTAAAATTCAGATTCTAAGTTCTATGATTTTAACATTTTTGGTAAGATTTCCCTTCTCTTTATATCTTTCATTCAGAAACAAAATAACACAAATAAGTGAAGAGCTAAAGTTTTCTAAGGAAGCATATGGCCCAAATTTTCTGTTCTTATTCCCACAAAATTCCCTTTTTAAAAATGCTTTAACACATGCAAAAAGGAGAATTAGTCCCATTGTATTTTGCTATTTTCCTTTGAATTTTAATTTAAAACGAGAATGAAATTAACAGACCAGTTGGCTCCTTGTGAGCTTTAGGGGGAAAAAAAATCATCAGATGCATTTTGCAAGTCAGATGGGTCAGAGAAGCAAGTGAACTTGTACATTTGGTCTCGTACATTTGATCTGTTTCTTAAATACCAAAGGCCTGGACTTACACATATGAAAGAAATGGAAAAGGAATTTAGCAACTAACAGCACCTCATGATAAAGAATAGTGAATAACATGCAATACGTGACTTGGAGAGAATCAGGTAAAATAAAGGTAATATAAATTTGAAACATTTAAGAAATGACTTGACTATTGCAGCCCTGAAAGAAATGTGCCACTGAATCCATTTTAAAGAATAAATAAAATGCCCACAAGAAGAAAGTGAGCAAAGCCTGATTAAGAAGCAAATTACTGATTAAAAATAGAGTCTCGATGTGTTTTACATTTGAAATCAATAAAGATTAGTAAAAAATGTAGTCTCTTTTGATGCAGCTGCATTTCTGTTAAGATCTTATTAAAGGAGCCTAAAACCAATGAGGTTTATCAGAACCACTAGTGGGACTTAGGAACTGAGCAGCAGCCGGGAGAGAATCTCCGTGCTCCCTCTCCTGTCCTTCTTGTTTAAAGCAGGGCCATACATCTGTTGGTGGTGCTGAAATTTTCTCAAATGCTTTGCAATCTTGGACTGTTTTAGGATTGTCTTCCCCCCTTTGTGTCTGTCCTGCAGACTTGAATCCCAAATGACTGCTGACATCCAGACCATCTTACAGTTGCTGCAGAAACAAACCACCGTGGTCCCCCCAGCCTACAGCATGGTAACTGCTGGAGCGGAGTATCAGAGACCGGTCATCCGCCTGATGAGAACCAGCCCCCCCGCAGCATCCATCAAGACAGACCGAAGTTTCAGTCCTTCCTCACAAGTGAGTGTCTGTGTTGTAGAGCCCAGAGTAAATATCTCTCCAGGTGTGTTTCTGGGGACCACCTGAATCAGAATCATCTGGGGTGCTATAGGAAATGAAGTTTTTCATCCTCATCTGTTTCTGCTCGGTTAACATTTCTGGGAATAACCCCCTATAATCTGCATTTAAACCAGCTCCCCACTAATTCTTATGTTCAAGTTTGAGAACAGTGAATCTAGAAGAATGATTTTAAAACACTAGCGATTTTTTTTTTCTAAAAAAAAATTCTTTTCAAGAGTCAATCTGCTTAATTTTATGTATGGTAGAACTGATAGCCCTGGATCCAACAAGTGCTTCAAAGAAAGGTCTGTAATTGGCTGTGGTGACAAGGGGCACTCATGGGCAGGCTCTCTGGAAGAAAGGGGAGGAGAAATAGCAGCTGTTCAAAGATCTGAGGCTCCGGGGCCAGCAGACTAGTAATCTCATTTGTGCCCCACCCCTCACCAGAGATCTAGAAACTTTTCTCATCTCCATCATGGTAAGAAGAGGATGATTAAAGTGTCCTTTATCTTGCCTCTGAAGACCCCTGAGTGCTTTTGAATTATGTTAATATGAAAAGTCTAACTCCCTTGGAATTCCAGTTAGGAAATTATTCTTAATTACTCAAACCAATAGCCAAATTGGACCTAAGAAAGGTGGACCCAAGGGCAAGGACTTACTGAACAGTCTTGTAAACTTTTTTAGGAGTTTGGGAATTTAGTGCAAAATGTTCTGGGAAATGAGACCACATCAATAATGGGGAAATGTACAGAAGGAAAATACTGAAATCTTTCTGATATATGATAGTAGAAATGCATTTATTCCTAACTAGTTCTGACTGTCTCCAATATGGCAAAACCATGTACTTCGTTCTTTGTTTTCAGTGGATTTAGGTAATAGTTTCTGGACAAGGATGAGTGATATTTCTTTTTTTTTTTTTCTCTCTCTCTCTCTCTCCTCCTTACACTGTCTACTCACCATATGACTCCTGTTTCTGATTCCAGTTTTTTCTTGAATTTTCAATTAAGACTCATCTGGAAAATTCAATATTAAATTTATTATTTTTTTTAAGAATTTGATCTGGCCACAGAGTAAAATTAAAGTATTTGGAATGGTTGTTTAGGATAAACTGATGCCCAACCTCTAATGCCTAGACTCATCTTTGGGAAGGAAAGTTTAGCTAATACCACTAATCAAATATAGATTTGTGGGGAAATAAAATGTATTTAGATTTCATGAGTAAAATTTTAGAAATCTGTCCAAATGAATCATTTAAAAAATATTTTCTTATTTTCTTATCTTTCTCTCAGTGTCCTGAATTTCTAGACCTTGAAAAATCTAAACTTAAATCCAAAGAATCCCTCTCAAGTGGGGTGCATCTGAACACAGCTTCGGAAGACAACTTGACTTCACTTTTAAAACAAGACAGTGATCTCTCTTTAGAGCTTCACCCTCGGCAAAGAAAAACTTACCTTCATCCAATTAGGCATCCTTCTTTGACAGATTCATCCCTAAGCACTGTAGGAATCTTGGGTCTTCATAGGCATGTTTCTGATCCTGGTCTTCCGGGGAAATAATCATTTTGTACTATTTACTCACATACAATGTAAGTGCTTTTAATGGCTGTTTTCCTTTTTTTGTATTTAAATCCTCTCTACTTGACTCAGGGGCTCACAAGTTACCATTATATGCAAAAGTACTGTATATTTTCCTAAATTGAAGCTTGTAAGGTAAAATTGAGCAATTAGGATGTAAATATACATATGAACTCTTTTGTTCCAAATGTTAAAACTGCCAGCATCTCAAGGCATCTTATTATTTTTTTTAAATCATGTGCATGTTAGGAAACTCCAATTTCTCTTGCATGGAGACTCCTACTTACTACTTTTACTACCCCAGTATTTTGTTATGAAAATGCCTTCCAAGCAAGTAAGAAACCAAGGAATAACATTGCTCATGGATGCAAATCAGATGATCCTCAACTCATGGAAGTTCCAGGGGGAGAAAAGGAGCATAGTCACTTTGAGAACAGATACCCTTCTGTATCAACATGTTTCTAGTTACATTCATGTCATCACACTGAAAAAAAAAAGTTTTAGAGTTCTAAATCTCTGATCACGTAGGGAGTCATCTCCTAATACACGAATATAGGCCAGCTTTAATGAGGACAAAAAGGCCTTTCTATTTAAAATTATGTCTCTAACTTCATTTACAAACTACCTAAAATATTTCGCACTGGCACATTTCCTTGAACATTTAGAAACAAGTTTTTCGTCATTTTTCTTTCTTTTTTTTTTTTTTGTGAGGTGGGGAGGGAGTCTTCTCAAGAACTGCTAAAGCATGAGTGACGTACACAGCTTTGCTCTGATTCATATTTTAGTGCCATCCTCAACTGGATCAAAAGAGTGGACGCACATAGATCTTTTTTAAAAATGTGCAACCTAGTGGATGTGCATGGTAAAACTAGCTTCCATGTTGTTCCATGGTTTTTTTTATCCCAGCTGTGGAAAACCAATGTGCTTTTACCTGCCGGTAAAGGAAAAAACACACCAGCAGTAAAATTTCAGTTTTGTTCGGTTATTCAAACACGTATGAAAATGTGTTATTTATCATTGGGATCAATATATTTGAGCCCCAGAATATCAGAACATATGATGGAATGTATGTCAGTGTCTTTAACTGTTCGATTTTTTTGGAGGGAGGATATGCCTCTCAGAAAATTGAGATATGGAAAAAAATTGCAAGAATCTGATTCGTCAATTTTTAGTCAAGTTTTATTTCTCAATTCATCTGAGTAAAATTTTAAACTTATTATGGGCTTGTTCATTATATCCTTGCCCTTCTGAACAAAATTTTGAAATTTTTGCAAGTTTCTTCATTCTTTAATAATTCTTATACTCACATATATTTTTAAAGATATTATATCTGTGCGCATTATTAAATGGATTAATTTCTATCCCAAGGGATAGAAATCTAATCTGTTGACTTACCTTCACCTCTGACACTAATAGTTTCAAATATAAGCAACCCATTTACATTTACAAAGCGGTTGCACTATTTAAAATATGATTAAAGTGACCTTAAGTTGTTCCCTATACATTTTTAAATGGTCACATGCGTGGGAGGCAGTCTGTAGGCAAGAGCAAATTCGTATCCCTGCTAAACATTTGAAAAAGCAAAACAAGCACGTATGGCAAAATGATCAGTCCATTCGATAAAAAACAGAACAACTTAAGCTAGCTTCCCAAACCATGTGGTGTTGATGTAGTTACACATGTAGGGACTAACTGATGCTTTCCTTCTTTCATTCAACAAACACTTGTGGGTGCCTAGCAGGGGGAAAGAAATGGCTAACTTGGATTCAGAGGACTATTTAGGGATTTTATATCCATTTTTAGGCACATTTTTGCAGCTGCAACAAATTCCATAAGGATTGCCAGCCTAAGTTCCAGGGAAATTCAGAATGAATTTACCAGAGACTGTTCATCTGTAGGGAGCGAGGATTTGGAGCTGAGGAATTTAATCCTGATTGTTGGATTAGTGAATGCTTCAGCGGCAACATTAGTATGACATGTGTAAAATTCAGCATTACATGTAAAGCCTTCATACTTCTCTATAAAAACTGAGCATGAAGGCATGGGAAGATGAGGAATAGTGTACAAGTATTCAGCTTCTTTAAATTCTAGCATAACACAAAATTTTTTCCTCTTAATTCCTTGACATAAAAGAATTGCTTGATATTACACTCTAAGTCTCAGAGAATTAGACAGGATTAAGAAGGTCCCCTCTTATAGGATCCTAGCATACAAAGAACCTAAACAATTTAAAGATGTAGTTAGTGAGGCAGAAATGTCAGAGGCTCAATGGTTAAAATGACTTATGGATGACCAAAGCAATTCTCTGTAGTTACAAAATCCATCTCCTTGTCCAAGCCAGAGGTCTAATGCCTAAAGTCATTGTCACTTTTCCCTTGGGCTGTAGCAAACAGTCTGACCTCTTCATGTGGGAATCCTCCGGAAAGGCAGGATTAAGGCTACAGCCAGTTATAGCAGTATAGCACTGCTCTCCTTCTAGATAATTAGAAACACTAACAAAACTCCTTTTGTTTCCAACTAAAAATGTTACCTCGTTCCCAAGCCTAAATAAAATGCCATCTGAAGTTACCTGAGTGACAAGTTTTCCCACTGTTATTAATTGCTGGGCAGAGAGCTGGAAGTATCATTTAACCCCATAGGGGAGTCCCATGTTCTAATTAGTTGATAAGGAAACTACAGATGAAAAATGCTGAAGCAATGTCCTTGCAGGATTTTTAAATTAATAATCACTCATTCAACCAACATGAGAAGGCAGAGGCAAATTTGGGATAGTCTAGTTTTTTAGGTCCATGATAATGGATTGGTCATCAGAGATGAATCCTCCCACTGTCCCAGTCAGAAGATATGGAAACTACTTGGTGTGAGGTTGAGTATGTATGTATGAGAGTTGCTTACAGATCTTTTTTGAAGGTTTATCTTTAGCAATGGTTCCAAAATGCCTAAAAGAACAATGTCCTTAACTAAACGTTTTAAAATTCCCATCATATATTATCAAAGGTTAAAATTTAGCACCTCATCAGCATATCTAAAATAATCATTCTTACAGCATCTTTCCTTTGAAGGCTTTTCATGGTTAAAAAAAGAGAGAAAATGTAGTAGATCTAATAATTAAAAATGAATCACAGCACTGACTAATTTATAATACAGTAGTCTTTAAACTGCTTATCTGTGGTTAAAACCAAAAGTAGATCAATATATTTGAGTAGATTTCTTATTGCAAATCAAAATTTTTATAAATTACAAAAAACTTCAAATGTTATTAGATTTCTTTTTTGTTGTTGTTGTTATTAGATTTCTAATCATAGTTTTGCAGTACAACAAATGTGTCTGTCACGTGAGTTAGAGGCACTTGGAAGACAAGCTGGTCTTCACATGTAATCCTAGAATAGCAGTACTGACACCTTCGGGGAACACGCTACAAATGGATATTGTTGGGCCCTACCCAGACCTACTGAGTCAGAAACTCCGGGGGTGGGACCTGGCAATCATCTTTGAACAAGTTCTCCCCTATATCATCCTAGTAAACACAAGAACTTTGAGAATCATCAATGTAGAGCATGGGCTCTGCAGTCAGACCAACATGGGTCTCAGGATGAGTTCTTTCATTAATAGCTGTGTGACCCTGACCAATTTAATAAGGTCCCTGAGTCCTTTTCCTGAATTTGTAAAAATGAGATAATGGTACCTGTCTCAAGAAATTTAAGGAAGAAATGAGAGAACATCTAGTAAAGTGCCTGGAACAAAGTAGGTGCCCCCAAAACTCTAGACTCTTTGATTCTCATCTAGGAACATGATATTAAAAACAATCAGGAAAACAAATAATTTTCCACAATTTAGCTTTTATGTAATGTGCTATATGTCTCCAGCTAAATAGCCATTACCAAGACTGAGGTTTTTGATTCAGAACACACAATTGTAGTTATTTTCTCCAATTGTATTTTGCACTATTAGGTTTATAGCTTTAAAGTAATACTTACTATTTATAATAATAACAGCGAGAGTATGAATGTCATTGTTACAAACCTATCTACCCTGAATCAGTGTTAAATGCCAGGTATGCAAGGTGATCTGTGAATTCAGTACTAGTAGAATGTGGTCTGTAAAGACTAGCTCACCGGGAAAGCCTCTCTTTAGATCCACGATATAGTTCCCACATGGATATTGGAAAATGCATTTTCAAAACATACTCTTAAAGGAAAGTACACTTTCTATTTTTTTTTTTCAGAAAAACAAAATTGATAGTTGTAGTGGTTCTTTGCAGGCATCTAGGCCCACACTGCCATGCACAGATATGTCAGGCAGCCAGCCTAAGTCCAGTGTGCAGTGGTAGAAATGGCAAGACTCAAGGTGGTACACCTGAATTAAAATCCTACCTTCTCCACTTACTTTCAAGACAAACTCTCAGTGAGCCAGAAGCCAGAACTATAGAGGGACGGTCTTAAATATCTTGAGAGGTGTTGAGGAGCCTCTGAAGCATATATGTGGAAGTGCCCTGTACACCATTAAGCACCATGTAACGGTAAGGTCATTGTGTGACACTTGCATCATTACAATACGGTGCTATTATGGTGGAAATGCCATAGCATGACCTAGGTCTTCTGAAATCCTCCCATGGCGCTTTCCTCTAGCCAACAGACAGCATTTTCACTCTGTGACAAAAATCTCTAGTGATTCTCACAGCGCTCTCAAAGACCCAGTTAGTCAGAGAAGGAGAACACCCAGTGCTAGGGAAGCATCCTCTGTGGTAGCATCCCAGGATTTGTCAAATCCCGCCCTTGTCCAATACCCATAGCATTATATGTTTGCGTTGCAATTGTCTTCTAGGTATGCAATAGCTTCGCCCTCCCTCCCTCCTAACTTCTTAAGGGTTCTCATTCAACGCTACTTTCTCTGGCTTCCATTTAACTTACAATGAAGTGATGTTAACATTTTAAAAACTAAAATGATGTTTTAAAATGCTTTATAAAGTATTAGTTGTTATGACTGATCAGTGCCTGAGCTTAGATTCATTACAGGTTGTGGTACAAATACACCTTATTCTAAGAATATGCAATACAGAAGAGAAAATTCACAGGAAGACATGAATTATTGATGATTGACAGCATGAAGAGAAAGCACTGCAAGGCTTATTTATATAAACTATTAAGCAGAGGTGGAGAAAGATGACTAATAAGTTATTTAAAACTAATACATTATTACTATGAATAGACAGATAACATATTATTAGGAATGCAATGCTAAGAACACAGAACTATACAGTCAATTGACCAATTTCATTCTTCTAGCAATCATAATCAAACTTTTAAATGAGAGTAGCAAGTATTATAGAAATGCTCCCAATAAAATATTTTTATTATGAGAAGTGGCAAAATTAGCATGGTTATTCTTGAAGAGCTAATGTCAAAACAGCTGAATTCCTAAATTGTAGTCATGACATTTGTTACTTCCATTAGTTAATTTAAGAGATACAAAATGATTTGGTACACATACGGTTTTATAGCACTGTATGTTTAACCTGTATTTTTTATACTTCCCTTGTGCATACTGCTTTTAGATTGAACATAATCATACCTGTTAGCATTTAAACCATATCTTTTTTTGTACTGATGTTATATTAAGTATTTTGATTACATGTTAGAAAATTCCACACCATTTCATCATCCTTATTTATTTAGGAGTAAAATTCAAGGATCAGTACTATCTTATAATTACCTCCTCTGTAGTTTCTTCAAAATGCCTCTACAATCACAACACTGAAATTATATGACACCCTTTTCCCCAAATATTAAAAAAATAAACATACTGAGGAATCCCTAGTTTTCATCTCCTAGGCACCCGATTTTAATGAAAGACACATTTACCTGCTTTTAGCTGAAATTTGCATTCTATGATTTTAGATAGGAAAATGTACATCAGAATGTTTGCCAGTTAAGTACATTTCAAAAAATGTGTGTTATCACATGAAAATTTCAGTCATCTGATACAAAGAAGCTCACTCACATTGGTTAAGTAGTAAGTACCTTGGAATGCTTTAAACGTAATGAAACATTCTACCAAAACATCCTTTTTCCTTGTCTTTATGCACATAATGTAGCATGAAATCATGATGCTTTTGAAATAATCTGTGCAGAAATATTTATTTTTTAGCAAATATTTTCTTCAAAGATTGGTATGTGGTATTGACAGTGTAATCTACTTGCACAACTAGTTTTGCAATAACCTACAAGTAACTGTAAATAAGAAAAATGTAAATTTCATGTAAAAATGGTTGCAAATTTTTGGTAGCTAAAAGTGTACAAGTTGTATTGAAAATATAGTATATATACATAATTTAAGAACGAAGCATATACTTTCTGATCTATTTATATGAAAATTCAAGAATTTGTAAAAGAAATTATTTTGGGGAAAAGAAAGTAAATCTCATTAGCTAGCTAGAATACTTTTATTAGAGAAGCCAACTATTTCCAACATTTTACTAGGCATAGTGCTAGATATAGGCATGGTGGTGCTGATGTATTTCATGAAATCTCATAATTGTAACAGTGCTACTACAGTTTTACTGAGTTCCACTGGGGCATCAGTAAACTGTATTAAATGGTAAAAAGCAGTAAATCTAAAATTAAAGAAACATAAAAACACTTCACTTCTTATTGGCTATCAAGAACATAATGGTAATTTACTGAAACATTTATGTTTCACCACTTAAGATTTCTGATAACTAAGCAAGCTTCAAATTACATGGGACATAAATTTTGTATAATGTGTACATGATTCATTTTTTTCACCGAGAATGGAAAATCCAGATAATATTATTTTCATTTGCCTAAGTTTCATATACTCTTAATTTCTTCCCCCCTCAGAATCATTTATCTGTTTTTTTTTTTTTTTTTTGAAAATCCAACTATCTTCAGAGAAATCTTTTCAATAAAATGTGTTGGTCATAATGTGGCATTTTCTAAACTAAAGACTATTTGGTCCTTTTAATGGCTAAGATTCCCCACCATTCATTTTTTTCAGGTTTAAAAACCCAAGAGAACATTTCCCTATTTAATAAATGAAAAACCAAATCAAATATAGATTAGCAGAAAGCAATATACTGGTATCTTTAAGTGAGGTTGATTAGAAAATGAGAATCAAAGATCAAAGTATGAATAAGCTAATAATTTAACAACTTAAAATCTCTTGCCGTAAGATAAATTTGGGGGTGACGCATTTAGATAGCTTTGGGAAATTAAATATCCATCCAAAAGTTCAGCTAATCCTATTTTTTTAAATGGCCTATCATTTTCAAAAGAATATGGATATTTATTTAGTATGTTTCTGGAACATTCATACCTGTTCAGGTTACCCTCTGAAATTCCAGTGATCACAGCAAGATACGTGATTAAATACAGCCAGCTAAAATGCCAATGACTGCATGTATCTATAAAGTACATATTTATATTTTCATGCTTAAGGGAAAAGGTTGGGACACCCCACACACACACACATGCATACAATGTATCAGAAGGTACTAATTCCTGGCATACTTGTCTCTGAATATAGCTATTAAATGACATAGCCCAATTCTCATTTTCTGTAAACTTTCCAAATGGCCAGCATCTCTGACATTGTGGAAGGGGCACACCTGGAAATAAAAGTAGCACACCGGCAAGGACCCTCTTCATCCCATAACTGTATGGCACATCATAGTAATGTAGGAGTGCTGCCAATGTCTACTTGCTATATATTCAGATACACAAAAGCACATTTGAGTTTTGAATGCTCGCAAAATAATACACAAAGCTGCAAATTACCAAGCTACCTGGGTAAAAGGAATGTTAAGTAATATAAGGTTCTTTTCTTCATATGCCAGTAAAATATGTTTTTTAAAACAAGTAGAAAAAGACATGGCAAGAAACACTTAAAAGCACAGATTTCCCAGCATCCAAATAATGAGTTGATAGTGAGTCAGAAATTTTTCATTAAGTATCCTAGTGTTTTGCTGGAAAGTAGTTTTGTGCTCAGTTTTCTAAATTACAGGAAAAAATTAACTTAATATATGGACATATGTGATGTTATAACCTTATTCTAGTCTACAAATTGCCTAAACAGTATTTGCTTAAAATCCTCTCTGCATTCATCACTATACCAGAAGCTCTAAATATTTGTTTTTTTCTTTGTATCATCTAATTTTATTATAAAGTCTAGACATATTCTTAGGTGATAGCTTAGCATAGTACATTTATTTCAAAGTGCTTACAAGACCAAAAAAAATGTGATTTTTAAATACAAGTTTCAAAGTACTAAAATAACTGTGGTTGTATTTTAAAATTTAAGAGAAAAAAATCCTAACCTGAAAGCAGTCTTGGATTTTTACTCACTAAATATAATTATCAGACTTTCACAAATGTATTCCTACTAAGTTCCCAGAAAAGTGTTACAAATAGGAGAAAACATATCATCTATGAATCTGTCAAACATAAAACGACAAAAGAAAAGCACATTTCTGACAAACAGTATGTATTTAGTTTGTCCAGTTTAGTAATGCCAGAAGAGTACAGTGAACTTGATTTGTATATTTTACTTAAATTGATTTTTTTGTCACTTTTTAAATTGCACAGACTTTCAACTACATTAATAAATTCTACTTTCTTCCAGGGTGAATACCTTTTCTGGAAATAAACATATCGTTTGACATTTTAAAATTACTTTTTGTTTCTGAATGCATGCCTAAATAGATCAAATGAGCACCGTCCTTGAAATTACACTTAAAGTGGACCAAATTAAGATTCCGATAGTATTGATTTCCCCTTGATGTAATTTAACATGTGTAAACTGCCACTCAAAATAGAAGTGCAATACCTGACATTTAATCATTTGGCAGTGTTTTAGGCATAGGCGAATTACTGCACTGTTATTTGAACTGAAGCATCTCATATATGTAACAGATTTTGTATGATACAAAACTTTACAGCAAGCTATTTGAATGTTTATTAAAAAATTCTCAAAATGACATGGAAACATGTTTACTGTATAAATAAAAGCACTTAGATGTTAAGAGTGGACATTATTCAATAATTTACATCATTACAAGAAAACTGGGTGTGAGTTAAACAGTACAAACCACCACACTATATTCATATTGCAGTCATTGTTCATCATCAGACTATGTAATTTTTACTTTAGTGATGGATGTCTGTTTACATCAATTATCTTTAGAGCATCAAAAAGTGAACTGCATTTCATTTGTATAAAAATCCAAGTAAAATAATGCCTAATGTTTGGTAAGATTATCTATTTAATGGAAAGCACAAAAGAACTGGCAATTAAGTTGGATTGGCATAGAGAATCAGTTTTGCTACAGAAAGGAGTTCTGTGGTCAAAAAAAGTTTGGAAAAACTGGGTCAAGTAAAAGTAGACAGGATTTTATGTACCTCAGGCTTTATCAAGCTCCCTGAAAAGGATGAAAATTTCCCAAATATGTATGATCATCAAAACTACTTCACAGACTTCCTGTGACCAAAATTCGTAGGAACACTTTTAGAAAAGGATGTTAGAGAATCATATAGAAAGTTCTAATACAAAGCGTTTGGCAAAAACTTATATGAATAATACCATATGTCATTTTTAAAGTTTCGTCTCAACTGTTAGCCTCCAAATAAGAGAAAGTATAGCAGACCTCAGAGCAGTACAGTGAGTAGATTACCTATAATTTGGATATTAAGATCCCAGGCTGTTGAGTCATATTTTCACCCTTATTCAACATGAATGATATGAGCACATTTATATTAGTTTTTTCCAACAAGACTTCTAATTCTAATCCTGTTATATTGTTTATGGCTCAGTTAACATCCTCTCCAATTATCAAATATATGTTCGTGGAAAAAAACTAACAGCCAGGGGATAAAAGTAGATGGTTTATTTAGCCACACATTTTTATACTGCTGACCAAATGAATATAGCAGCTAATTATTTAAAATTATAACATCAAAATGACTATCCAATTCTTCCTTTCCAGGACTG
Source organism: Vulpes lagopus (assembly GCF_018345385.1). Taxonomy (NCBI): domain Eukaryota; kingdom Metazoa; phylum Chordata; class Mammalia; order Carnivora; family Canidae; genus Vulpes; species Vulpes lagopus. The sequence goes on along the minus strand of NC_054834.1, from coordinate 87,127,206 downwards.
TTAAAAGTTGATGTAAAATTCTGTAAGTTTATAAAGTTTTCTTTTAAGATACTGCCATTCATCCTCTACCCTTTAAGAAACAGAATTTTATAAAAAGCATAATTATTTTGGTCACCGGTCATACTAAAATCATGTCAATTTGTACTCACGTTTGAAGCCAGAAGAAATTTAGTTAAAGTGGAAGAAAAACACCCGGTTTCTTAAATCTTAACTAAGAATGTTTGCCAGGAAAGCAGCTCATTAATTACAACAGCTCACAAGGGGATCTTAAATGCTATGGATCTGATGACCACTTTGCAACTTCCACAGTAATGCCACAGAAATAGGCTGCGGCTGCGGTGGTCAGTACCCCCACATTACACACCTGCACTCAACGACTTACCAGTTTACCAATGCTAATGGTGAGCTCACAACTAATGTTGAAAAAGTAAAACTTCCAATTTCTGAACATTTAAACAAAGTGGTAGATTACTTGACTTTTTTTTTTTAACTTTGTTAACAGTTGGCATTATGTATAAAATAATTTAGCTTAAGAGAATACATTGAAATGTTGACACTTCATTAGAAATAAGTATCCCTTCCAGAAAGTCTAGCTTTAAAAGCAAGATGCCATTTTAGGCCATCTACATTGTCACTGATGGAAAAAGGGCAGCCATAAAAGGTATGTGTATCAAGAACTTCTTTTCCACAGAAGACAAAAAAATATATTGAAGAAAAATATGCACTGACAAAAGCCAAGGGGAAAAAATGCCTCCTGTAGCCTTATTTCTACAGATTAATTCATGGTGCACCTAAGGTGCTGTAACACAAAATTTCAGCAACTTTCTCTCTTCATAGACAAAGACTAGCGAGTTTCTGTTCTTGAATTGTGTGATCAAGGAATAAATTCTTCCACAAATATGGCACAAAATCTAGTCTTCTCCTTCTAGTTCACCTTGAACACCAAGGACTACAAACAAAATTTCAAAGTATAATTTGTAACCTTCAGGTAAGTATATAAATCTAGTGATTTATCCAGCTTTCGTTATTTGACTTCTTATATACTCTGTCTTGTAAGTACAGTCTTCTGGGCTAACAATGTTAAAAATTAAGGTTAAAAGTTATTTATATCAATTCATCATATACCAATATTTTATGATACTATACAGATATCTGTTAAGCGATAACTTTCCTAAAAGCAATTAATGTTCCAAATACAAAAATGCTTCTTTTATTGCTCTGAATTATGCACCAAAGGATAAATACATAGAAAGGGAACAGATGTAAAAGGGAGAAACACAGAAAAGCCCCAAGAGCTTCAAATTCAAAGTAGTCCAGTTAGTTTCTTCCAAGTAAAAAAAGTTCACAGTGTTTCTTCAGCTTTCAAATTCCAGATGTTCAAATTGCCATAGTACCCTGCAAAAACTAATATAGGCAAAATCATCAGCTGGTGGCAATTAATTACATTCCATAAAAGCATTTTCACAAGAGGGGAAGTTTTAAGTGTTTCCAAGGCTTGCAGTTTAAACCAGGATATACCAGCAGGGAAATGAGGGAAATGCTGACCCTCTAACTCCCCTATAACAAAAACAAAACAAAACCCCCAAAATATTGATGTACATGTGAAATATAATTTTCCTATAGTTTTAATTAAACTCAGGCTAATTACAACCATATGAAATGAGAAATGAAGGGAGAAATGAACAGCATCATAACCATAGATGAAAATTTCCTCTCTCTTAAAGATCACCAAAAGTAAACAACTCTTTATAAAAATAATGGTCGGTTTGCCCTCAAAAATAATTTGAAAGATAAACTGCCAAAAACACATCATAAAATTTAAAATTGTCAAGTTGGAAAACAAATGAATGAATGAATGAATGAATGAATGAATGAATGAATAAATAAATAAATAAAATTGTCAAGTTGGTATTTGTATAAATACTGGATCATATATGCAGTTAGCTGAAAAATACAGAAAAAGAATATGGTCTATAAAATATATTATTCCCAGTACTGATACTAGGGATCACTTAAATTTTTTGACATAGTGTAAATATCAGAATACTTACATCGTCATATACAAAATTCACAACCCCTTGTTGCAAGTGGTCTCTTCTTCTAAAGAAATCTTCAAACAAACAAAAAATATTAAAATCTTAAGTATATAGTTTCAAATACTTGGTATCCCTAAGCACTAAAAAAATGACTAATATCATACTCAAAAGGTTATTTAAATTCCACATAGTTCACATATAGTGTAATAGTAGTTCTGGGTATACAATATCATGAGTCAACAATTCCATACATCACCAAGTGTGCACATCATGACAAGTGCACTCCTTAATCCCCATCCCCCTCACCCATCTCCCCTCTGGTAACTATCAGTTTATTCTCTATAGTTAAAAGTCTGTTTCTTAAATTTCCCAAGCATGAAATCATATGGCATTTATCCTTTTCTTGACTTATTTCACTTAGCTTAATACTCTAGCTCCATCCATGTCATTTCAAATCGCAAGAGTTCATTCCTTTTTATGGCTGAGTAATATTCCACTGTTTATATACGCCACATCTTCTTTATCAATTCATCAATTGATGGATACTTGGGCTGTTTCCATGATTTGGCTATTGTAGATAATGCTTTTACAAACATCAGGGTGAATGTATCCCTTCGAATTAGTATTTTTGCATTCATTGGCTAACTACCTGGTAGTGCAATTGCTGAATGGCACAGCAGTTCTATTTTTAACCTTTTGAGGAACTTCATACTGTGTTCCATACTGGCTGTACCAGTTTGCATTCCCACCAACAGGGAAAGAAGGTTCCCTTTTCTCCACATCTTCACCAACATCTGTTGTTTCTTGTATTGCTGATTTTAGCCATTCTGACAGGTGTGAGGTGATTAATGCATTATAGTTTTGATTTGTCTTTCCCAGTGATGTTGAGCATTTTCTCATGTGTCTGTTCACCATCTTGATGTCTCTGCAAAAATGTCTATTCAGGTCTCCTGCCCACTTTTTAATTGGATTATTTATTTGTTTTTTGGGTGTTGAGTTTTATAAGCTCTTTATATATTTTGGATACTAACCCTTTATCAAATACGTCATTTGCAAATATCTTCTCCCATCCTGTAGACTGCCTTTTAGTTTTGTTTATTGTTTACCTCACTGTGTAGAAGCATTCTATTTTGATGAAATCCCAATAGTTTATTTTTGCTTTTGTTTTCCTTGCCTCAGGAGACCTATCTGGAAAGAAATTGCTACAGCTGAGATCAAAGAGGTTACTGCCTATGTTCTCCTCTAGGACTGCTATAGTTTCAAGTCTCACATTTAGGTTTTTAATTCATTTTAAATTTATTTTTGTGTATGGTGTAAGAAAATGGTCTAGTTTCTTTATTTTGCTTGTTGCTATCCAGTTTTCCCAACACCATCTGTTGAAGAGACTTTTTCCCATTGGATATTCCTTCCTGCTTTGTCAAAGATTAAGTTACCGCAAGTTGCGGGTTATTTTTGGGTTTTCTATTCTGTTCCATTGATCTAGGTGTCTATTTTTGTGCCAGCACCATACTGTTTTTTGTTTTAAAGATTTATTTGTTTATTCATGAGAGACACAGAGAAAGAGGCAGAGACATAGACAGAGGGAGAAGCAGGCTCCCTGCAGGAGCCAGATGCGGGACTCGATCCTGGAACTCTGGGATCATGCCAAGCCAAAGGCAGATGCTCAATTGCTAAGCGACCCAGGCATCCCAGCACCATACTGTTTTGATTACTACAGCTTTGTAATATAACATGAGTCCGGAACTGTGATGCCTCCAGCTTTGTTTTTCTTTTTTAAGGTTGCTTTGGCTATTCAAGTCTTTTGTGTTCCATAAAATTTTTAGGATTGTTTGTTCTAGCTCTGCGAAAAATGCTGTTGGTATTTTGATACTGATTGCATTAAAAGTGTAGACTGCTTTGGTAGTTTAGACAATTTAACAACATCTGTTCTTCCAATCCATAAGCATGGAATGTCCTTCCATTTCTTACCAATTTCTTTCATGGTGTTTTATAGTTTCCAGAGTACAGGTGTTTCACCTCCTTAGAAAGTTTATTCCTAGGTATCTTATTGTTTTTGGTGCAACTGTAAATGGAACTGATTCCTTAATTTCTCTTTCTGCTGCTTCATTATTGGTACATAGGAATGCAACAGATTTCTGTACATTGATTTTGTATAATCAAATTTGTGTATCAGTTCTAGCAATTTTTTGGTGGAATCTTATAGGTTTTCCATATAGAGTACCATGTCATCTGCAAATAGTGAAAGTGTGCCTTCCTCCTTGCTGATCTGGTTGCCTTTTACTTCTTTTTGTCATCTGACTGCTTGCTAGAACTTCCAGTAATATATTTAATAACAATGGTAAGGGTGGACATCCCTGTCTTGTTCCTGATCTGAGAACTGAAAAGCTCCTCAGTTGAGGATGGTATTAGCTGTGGGTTTTCATATATGGCCTTTATTATACTGAGGTATGTTTCCTCTAAGCCTACTTTGTTGAGAGTTTTTTATCATGAATTGATGTTGTACTTTGTTAAATGCTTTTTCTGCATCTATTGAAATGATCATATAGTTCTTATCCTTTCTTTTATTAATGTGTATCATGGTATATCATGATGATTGATTTGCAAATAATGAACCACCCTTGCAAACCAGGAATAAATCCCACTTGATCATAGTGAATTATTCTTTTAATGTACTATTAGATTTAGTTTGCTAATATTTCATTGAGAATTCTTGTGTCTATGTTCTTCAGAGACATTACCTGCAGTTCTCTCTCTTTTTTTTTTTTTTTTTTTTTTAGGGTTTTAGGTGAGTCTTTATCTGTTTTGGTAGTAGGGTACTGCTGAAGTACTGGAAGTTTTCTTTCCTTTTCTATTTTTTGAAATAGTTTGAGTAAAATAGGTATTCACTCTTCTTTAAATGTTTGGTGGCATTTACCTATGAAGAAGCCATCTGATCCTAGACTTTTGTTTGTTTTTTATTACAGATTCAATATCTTTGCTGGTTATCAGTCTATCCAAGTTTTCTATTCTTTCTGGTTCAGTTTTGGTAGTTTATATATGTCTAGGAATTTGTCCATTTCTTCCAGGTTGTCCAATTTGTTGACATATAGGTTTTCATAATATTCCCTTATAATGAGTTTGTGTTTTTGTGTTGTTGATTGTTATTTTTACTTTTTTTGTAGTTTTATTTATTTAGGTCCTTTCTCTTTTCTTTTTGATAAATTTGGCTAGAGGTTTATCAATTTTATTAATTTTTTTTTGAAAAACGAGTTCCTGATTTCATTGATCTGTTTTACTGATTTTTTAGATTCTATATCATTTATTTCCACTCTAATCTTTATTATTTCCTTCCATCTGCTGGCTTTGGATTTCTTTTGTTGTTCTTTTTCTAGCTCCTTTAGTTCTAAGATTAGGTTGTTTAAGATTTGTCTTGCTGCTTGAGGTAGGCTTGTATTCCATACTTCCCTTTTAGGACCACTTTTGCTGCATCCCAAAAGTTTTGAACCATTGTATTTGCATTTTCATTTGTGTCCCTGTATTTTATTTCTTCTTTGATTTCCTGGCTGATGCATTCATTGTTTAGTACCATGTTAACTTCCATGTATTTATGGTCTTCCCAAATTTTGTCTTATGGCTGACTTCTAGTTTCTTAGTGTTGTGATCAGAAAAGATGCATGGTAAGATTTCAATCTTTTTATATTTGTTGAGGCCTGATTTGTAACCTAACATGTGATCCATTCTAGAGACTGTTCCACATGTACTTGAAAAGAATGTATATTATGCTGTTTTAGGATGGAATGTTCTGAATATATCTGTTAAGTCATCTGGTTCAAGTTGTCATTCAGACATTGTTTCCTTTCTGTTTAGATAATCTGTCCATTGATCAAGTGGGCTGTTGATGTCCCCTGCTATTATTGTATTATTATCAATTAGTCCCTTTATGTTTGTTATTGTTTGATATATTTGGGTACTCTCATGTTGGGTGCATAAATATTTACAGTTGGTAGATCTCCTTATTGGACTGTCCCCTTTAATTATGATATAGTGCTCTCTATCTCTTGTTACAGTCTTTTCTTTAAAGTTTGGTTTGTCTGATAGAAGTATTGCTACTCTTTCTTTTGACATCCATTTACGTGATAAATATTTCTCCATCTCGTCACTTTCAATCTTCAAGTGTCTTTAGATCTAAAATGAGTCTCCTATAGGCAGCATGTAAATGGTTATTATTTTTTTACCCATTCTGATCCCTATGTCTTTTGATAGGAGTACTTAGTCCATTTACATTAAAAATATTTATTGATAGATAGTAGTTAGTGCCATTTTATTACTTACTTTGTCATTGTTTCTGCAGATTTTCTCTGATCCTTTCTTGTCTTTGTCATTTTGGGTCTCTCTGCTGCACTCAGAGTCCTCTTTAATAATATTGTAGGGATGGTTTAGTGGTCACAAACTCCTTTAGTTTTTGTTTGAGAAACTCTCCTTCTATTCTGAATGATAGCATTGCTATCATTCTTATCTAATATCACACTATTCTTAGCTATGGATTTTTCCCATTCACCATCTTGAATAAATCATGCCATTCTCTTCTGGCCTGCCAAGTTTCATCTGAGAAATCTCCAGTTAACCTTTGGGTCTTCCCTTATCAAGTTAAGGACTTCTTTTGTTTTGCTGCTTTTAAGATCTTTTCTTTATCACTTATGTTTTGCAAATTTAATTACAATAGGTTTGGTGTGGTCTGCTTTTCTTGATTTTGAAGGCATCTTCTGTGCCTCTTGCATCTGGATATTTGTTTCCTTCCCCAGATTAAAGAAGTTTTCTGCTTTTTTTTTTTTTTTCAAATAAATTTTCTGCCCCCTTTTCTTTCCTTTCTTCTTCTGGAACTCCAGTAATATGAATGTTATTATATTTGATGGAGTCACTCAATTCCCTAAGTCTATTCTCATATTCCATAATTTTTCTCTCTCTTGTTCAGCTTCATTATTTTCCATTATTTTGTCTTCTAGGTCCCTAATTTATTCCTCTGCTTCTTCCAGCCTGCTTTTCATTACATTAAGCCTGTTTCCAATCTCATTTATTGCATTCTTTATCTCTAGTTGATTCTTTTTTTGACTCTTTTATCTCCGTGGTAAAGGTCTCACTGATTTTTTTTTTCTTTTTTCTATTATTTTCTCAAGCCCAGTGAGTATCCTTAAGTTTCTTTAAATTCACCATTAGGAATGTTATTTACATCTGTTTTGCTTGGATCTCTGGCCATAGCCTTATCTTGTTCTTTCATTTAGGATAAATTCCTCCATCCTGGCATTTTGTCTAAGTCTCTTACCTTTTTCTATGTGTTAGAAAAGACAATTATGGCACCTGCTCCTGGCAGTAGTAGCTTTATGAAGAATAGGTCATGTAGTGTCCAGAGCCTGGCACTTTAGGGAATGTCTCTGGTATGTGCAGTGTATGCTCTGCTCTTATGTTTTGGCTGGTCTGTCCTTTAGGCCAGTCATCCACAGAGGCTCTACTCATCTGCTGTGTGCAGTGTTTCGTCCTTGGCCAGAATGTGGCAAGTTTTACCTAGGTGTCCACTAGTCTCCTTATTAAATAAGACCTAACACCAACTGCACCAGAACTGAGGCTCTACAGAACTCCTGTTGAGACATGGTGTGGGCAGGGGATTGTGTTGGTCTTCTGGGGGAAAAGCCCACCATGCTGGGACTGAGTCAAGTTTGACTGAGAAAGCAGTCCTGCCAGAGTGCAGAGGTTTGCTATAAACAAGTTAGGCAGCCAGTATCAGTGCTGAACTGCTTCTTGCAGGTGGCTCTGTATTTATGCTAAGGGAGTGGGAGAGGGAAATGACACCAGCCAGTTCCTCTGTTCCGGAGAGGTATCTCCATGAACACTGCCTCTCAGGGACATGCTCTTAGAAGAGTGAATACTCTCCCTGGTGTGCTCCAAGCATTCTTCAGATCATTGTTTCCAAGCTGTCTGCCCTCTGGGCTCTATCCTAACCAGGCACAAGGACCTTTAAAATCTGGGCTTTAAGCCCTACTGATTGCAAGAACTCACAGAATTGAACCCCTCTCATTTTCCAAGCTAATGGCTTCGGGGAAATATTCTTGTGCATTCCTGGGTGTTCCTCTCTTACCCTTTTCCCTGAGCACAGCTTCCACCTCTCTAGCACCCATGATCCGTTTCTCCCCTAAAATACATCTCTGCCCTTTCTACCTTCTTTGATGGGGCCTCTTCTCCCCCCTTTAGTTGTGTCTCCTCCTTTATCAATCTTCTGCTAATTTCTGGACTATATAGGATGATCTGTTAGTTATCTAGGTGTGTTTGTGGGAAGAGACAAACCTACGGTTCTCCTACTCCCCTGTCATCTTCCCTCTCTCTCTTCATTCTCAATTAAATCAAGTGATTTCATATCCTGGGGACTGACACATGAAGAAAACTTTCCAAAACTGAGCTATGACAAATTTTCACTATTCATATTACTAAGTTTTTAAAGCCTTAAAAGTGATTAGATTTAATAGTGAATAAAAGTAAAAAATACATTATTATCAAAAAGTTGAATAAAATGAGAGATATTCAGAAAAACAGCTACATAATACTGCATCTATTTTTAAAATGATCAATACCTGTCAATGCTCGAAGCTTCACACAGCAAGCAACATAATCATCAAAGAAGATTCGGCCATTTTTGCTGTACCGTTTAACAATAGCAGTTAATGTTTGAGGACTCAATCTGTAACCTAGAAAAAGGAATTTATACATTAAAATTTCTAAAACCAAACACCATAAGAACACAACATGGCATTTTTTAAAAAAACAATTGTAAAATAAATTTCCAAAATTCATTCCATAAAAATATATACTAGAAACCAAATACATTAACATTAAAATCTATCAAAGACTTATTATAATAAAGTAATAAAATGGGCAAATCCATTTTGAGTTCATTTCTGTGTATAGTATAAGAAACTAGTCGAATTTCATTCTTTTGCATGCAACTGTTCAGTTTTCCCAACATCATTTGTTGAAGAGACTCTTCCCCATTATACATTCTTGCCTCCTTTGTCTTGCTAGTATCACCAGTCTAACTGTGTAATGAAGTCAAAGCTAAGAAAGCAATTACATTTTTGCATTTTTAAAATATATTTTGATTTTTAAATAATGTCGAGTATCTTATAGGTTTTAATGCTTCAATATTTCAATTCTGTAATTTGAGACTTCTTTAAAGAATATTAGAGAAAACATTATTACAGATCTTTTCTATCATTTAAATTTTGTATTTCCTTTTTTTCTTTTTAATTTTTCATTGAGGTATAATTGGCATATAAAATTATATTAGTTTCAGATGTACAACATAATGATTCCATAGTTGTATGTATTGCAAAATTATTATTATAATAAGTGTAGTTAATATCTTTATCCTATATAGTTACAGAATTTTCTCCTCTTATTATGAAAACTTTTAAGATCTACTTTTAGCAGCTTTCAAATATATGTATAGTTTATTGTGAAGGGTGCTGACCCAGAATTATTATCTTTATATATTACTGGATTAGATTTGGACAGAAGACACTAATTTTTTCTTTTTTTTTCGAGAGAGACACAGAGCAATAGCACATAAACTGAGGGAGAGGGGCAGAGAGAGAGGAAGAGAGAGAATCTTAAGCAGGTTCCACACCCAGCTTGGAGCCCTGATGCAACACGGGGCTCAATCTCATGACCTTGAAATCATGACCTAAGCCAAAGTCAAGTCGGATGCTTAACTGACTGAGCTACTCAGGTGCCCCCAAAAGACAAAAATCTATTCAAAGGGGAAAACAATAATAAATGTAGAAAAATTCCTTATGTGGCTACATTAAAATATAACCCAGAAACTTGTTAAAAATAAATAAAAGGAAAGGTATAATTTAATAGAAGTAAAATATGCAAATGAATGTAATTATATGCAAATATTTTTTAAGCTTCCTCGTAGGAAGTTATGATCCTGATGTAGTAATAAAAATCTTAGGATTTCCTATAGCATCCTTGGCAAAATAATTTGAATATTTTAAAATATATCTGAAGATCTTAAATTTGAATAATCCGCAATTCTTCTTTGTGGCATGCAACTCTCTATGTGAACTCTAGCGGTTTTCTTTTTTGTAAAAGGTTATATTAATTTTCAACACTATGTTGAGTTAAGGGTCAAGTTTAATCCATTAGGTATTAATACTCTGACTGAACTACATATGATGTAGCTAGGATTGTCCCCAAAACTACCACCTATTAAATTAAAATGTCTATTTACAAAACAAGTCACTAGTTTTAACTTCTTTAAATTGGAATTTAAGATAATGTACACTGTGTTCAGATTTTAACTCTCAAAAAGTTAATTTTCTTTAAATGTATTTTGTTTAGAAATGAGTGTAAGTAAAATCATAGAGGTAAACAAAATTAAGAAAACTACTTAAAATTGCATGAACTGTAAAAGTAGGTTAAACATCATTTTATGTTACTATGTTTGAAAGAAAATAGACAGTGAACCTTAGCTTACCAAAGATAGAATAAAATTAAAGTTATATTCTTTTAAAATACTCTAAAATGCAGACTTCCCATTTTGAGGTATTTGTTATACACTGTGTATACTAATTACATAAGAAAGAAAATTTAGAAAACATGTCTTTTACTGTTGAAAAGCTAGACTATAATATGGAGCATAACATACTGAAATAAGCCTTTGCTATCAAATTAGAGCTCTTATCACAAACGAAAGATATTCCATGCTCCTGGCTTGGAAAAACCAGTATTGTTAAAATGTCCATATTACCCTAAACAATCTAGACATTCAATACAATCCCTATAAAAGATCAATGGCATTTATCACAGAACTAGGACAAGTGATACTAAAATTTGTATGGGACTACAGAAGACCCCAAATTGCAAAAGTAATTCTAAGAAAGAAGGACAAAACAGGAGGTATCACAATTTCAGATTTCAAGACATACAAGAGCTGCAGTAATCAAAACAATGTGGTACTGGCACAAAAACAAATAAAAATATCCATAGAACAGAACAGAGAGCCCAGAAATAAACTGAGACTTATGTGATCAATTAATTTATGACAAAGGAGGCAAGAATGTATAATGGGGAAGAGTCTCTTCAACAAATGATGTTGGGAAAACTGAACAGCTGCATGCAAAAGAATGAAATTCGACTAGTTTCTTATACTATACACAGAAATGAACTCAAAATGGATTTAAAGAAGTGGGGCATCTGGGTGGCTTAGTCGATTGAGCGTCCAACTCTTGATTTTGGCTCAGGTTATGATCTCAGGGTGTGGCATTCGAGCACCATCAGGCTCTGAGTTCAGGGAGTTCAAAGAGGGCTTATCTAGTGCTTCCTCTCCTTTGGCCCCTCCCTCTCTCTAAAATAAATAAATAAATCTCTTAAAAAAATAGATTAAAAAACTAAAGTGAGACCTAAAACCATAAAACTCCTAGGAGAAAACAGGCAGTTATTTAACATTGGCTGAAGCAACCTTTTTCTAGATAGGTCTCCTGAGGCAAGGGAAACAAAAGCAAGAACAAATCACTGGGACTACACCAAAATAAAAAGCTTTTGTACAGTGAAGGAAACCATTAACAAAATGAAAAGGTAACCTACTGAATGAATGGGAGAAGATATTTGCAAATCACATATCCCACAAGGGATTAATATCCAAATATAATGAGCTTATACAACTCAATACCAAAAACTCCAAATAATCCAATTAAATATGGGCAGAGGACCCAAAGAGACATATTTCCAAAGAAGACAAACAGATAGGGGCACCTGGGTGGCTCAGATTATTAAGTGTCTGCCTTCAGCTCAGGTCATTATTCCAAGGTCCTGGGATAGAGCCCCACATCAGGCCTCCTGCTCAGTGGGGAGTCTACTTCTCCCTCTGCCCCTGCCCATGCTTTCTCTCTCTCTCTCAATAAATAAAATATTAAAAAAAAAAGATGACAGATGACCACAGACACACAAAAGATACTCAACATCACTCATCATCAGGGAAATTCAAATCCACAATGAGAGACAACCCCACTTGCAACTGTCATAATGGCTAAAATAAAAAAGACAAGGACTAAAAAGTATTGGTGAGGATGTGGAGAAAAAGAAACCTTCCTGCAGTATTGGCAGGAATGTAAACTGGTGCAACCACTGTAGAAACAGTATGGAGATTCTTCAAAAAATTAAAAACAGAACTATCCTATGATCCAGTAATTCCATTGCTGCATACTTACCCAAAGAAAAGCAAGACAGTAATTTAAAAAGATATATGCAGTCCTATGTTTATTGAGGCACTATTTACAATAACCAAATTATGGAAGCAACCAGAGTGTCCATCCACAAATAAGTGGATAAAAAAAAAGATGTGGTATATACACAATGGAATATCACTCAGTCATAAAAAAGAATGAGATCTTGCTATTTACAACAACATGGATGCACCTATATAGAGTATTATACTAAGTGAAATAAGTCAGAGAAAGACATGATTTCACTTAAATATGCTATTTAAGAAACAAAACAAAGAAAAAAGGGACAAACAAAAAGGTACTCTTAAATTCACAGAGCAAACTGATGGTTGCCAGAGGAGAAATTAAGAGGTACAAACTTCCAATTAAAAAAAATGAAGTCGGGGGATCCCTGGATGGCTCAGCAGTTTAGTGTCTGCCTTTGGCCCAGGCCATGATCCTGGAGTCTCTGGATCGGGTCCCCATCGGGCTCTCTGCATGGAGCCTGCTTCTCCCTCTACCTGTGTCTCTGCCTCTCTCTCTCTCTCTCTCTCTCTCTCTCTCTCTCTCATGAATAAATAAATAAAATCTTTTAAAAAATTAAAAAATTAAAAAATAAAGTCACAGAGATGAAAAATACAGCATAGGGAATACAGTCAACAAGATCATAATATACACTGTATGACAGATGGTATATATACTTGTGGTGAGCACCGAGGAATGTCTAGAATGGTTGAATACCTGATATGGATTTGTATAGAAGTGTTGTACACCTAAAACTAATATAATACTGCATATTAATTATATTTCAAAAAACGGTAAAAATATCTAAATAAATAAACACTAGAGATCTTACTAAGTTACATAAAATACAATATAAATGGTGAGTACCAATGATTAGGGGACTACATTTTAATAAAGTCAACAGATGAAATTTAGAAATTATTTTATCAACCACAATGTATAAAATATCATCTTTTGGAAAAATCATAGATAAAATGGTTTTGTTAAATGTCATCAGTCAGAACATATCTACAATCTTGAAATCAAATTGGCTAACAATTGATATAATATATTCCTTAAACTCTAATAATTAAGATTCATCTCATCAAAGAACAAAGATGATCTGGATAGATTCTAAAGAATTTTAATATTCTTACCCATTGCAGCAATGGCTTGATTCAATTCATGATGTTCTACTGTGCCACTTTGGTCTTGATCAATAGTTATGAAGTGTTGCTTCCAAGCATTAAGAGCTGCCCAAAGTTCTTTGAATTCATTAAATCCCATTTTTCCTGTGTAATCTCTCTGATAGTTTTATTAATAAAAATAAGTTTTGATACCAAAGAGAATTTACTTGACCCAAAACTGTAAATCATGACTAAAAAATTGTTAGTATGCTTCTGCAAGTTAGCCAAGTTTAGCATATGAATAGACTTCTGTGTAAAAATGGAAAAGTACAGAATTCAAACAGGATCTTACAAAGTATTTTTAAAGTCTCCAATTTACTATGGTCATTTATAGCCAACAATTGCTTGGTTATATTCAGAAAGCAATTATTTCATATTCTAGTATATTCTATTTTTATTCAAGGATACATCCAACATGGCGATCATAATTCTGCAGGTTTCCAAACTGAAGGCTATAAAACATATTTATTATTTCAATTGGAGTCTGCCCAATTTTATCTATGTAAAATTATGACAATTTCTATTTTATACAAGAAAATGTTTAAAAATTGCCAAAAATACACAATCACCCTTTATCAACAGACTTTAAATGTTAGGGATCCTTGGGGGGGGGGGGAGAAAAAAGGATGAAAATAAAGATCACAACTACTTCAAACTACTAACACTAGGCAGGGGATTTGGGTAGTTAGATATACAATGATAAAATAACTGAAAATTACTTTTATAGGTGAAAGGAGGGCTTCAGTGTTCCAAACATAAATGGTAAGTAGGTTTTAAGTAGAAGTCTAACCTATACACAAAAATCACAAGAACTGAAGGAGTTAGAGATTTAATTAAAGCTTAGGTGAAGGACTGGCTTATGATAACATCTGAAAGGCAGATAAGGGCCAGATCATGAAAATCTTGAATGCCACCCTAAAGATTTAGACTAATGGAAGTCACTGAAGAATTTAAGGAACAGACTTAAAGCAGTGGGGCAATTCTTAAATTTTCATTCCAGAAACATCCTTTCACATTGACCAGACTACAGAGTAAGGTAAGATATAGGTAAATCATTTGCTAGTTTACTGCAATCAATCAAATAAGAAAAATATGAGCTTCTGATCTGAAGCAGCTATTTTCCCTTAAGAGAGGGAAAAGGCAGGAAGAAAAAAGTAAATATAAACATCTTAAAATCATGGGTTATTAGGAACATTAACACCTCATATCTACAAAACTGTAACTGAAGACTCAGTAGAATTTAATTTTTATAACCCTTATCATAATTGCATTGAACTGGTAAGCTGATTTACCTCAAGACCAATTATAGGTCAGTCCTGATAAGAGATATTATGTCAGTACAGTTTAGTTAAGCTTACAAAGTTCTTACTAGTAGCTCCTTAAAAATGAATGCATAAATAAATAAAAATGCTTAAAATTAAGTTATCTTATTTTTTGATAAAATATTTTGAAATTTTTATAAATGAAAAACATTTCAGCTAAATTTTAGGCCTATTAAGAAAAAATCATAAAACATTTTATAAGTGAGAATAGCCAACTTTACATTAATATAGCGTCAATATTAGAATAGGTGGTTACAGTATTTTCAGATGGACAATTCAACAGACATTCGATGAGCATTCACTAAGAGCCAGGTAGTATGATTTTGTGATTTCACATGCTATTGCAAGAATTGCAAGTATTGTAAGTCCCAGTTTTACAAATGAAGAAACAGAGGCCCAGAATAAAGTTTTCAAGTTCCCAGAGCTAATAAGTGGAAAAGTCAGGACTGGAGCCCAGAGCTCCTTCATAAGGATACTACTCAAGTGGGAAAAGGGTGGCAAAGTTTCCATAAGAAATCTCTGGCTGACATTCAATCATTTTGTAAAGCAAATGATATATTTTGCTTTCAAGTTAACATGGCACACATCCATTACATGGGAAAATCTGAACATATGATAACAAATGGCAAGTGCTGAGTCTTCAAATAAGCATATCTTCCATCACAAAATAGGATTGAGTATATGTGTATATCAGATTAAATACTTTTGACAATAGAGAAGAATTTTGAGGAAACTTAATAGATTTTCATTTCCCCCAATACCCCATTACAATGGACAAAAAATTAAATCTTCTAAAGTCAAACCATTAGAAAAAAAGAGAATGAGAGATAAAGGAAAAGAATTATGTAAAAAGTAAAAGAAAAGTAGTAGGATGGATGGAAGTTAACTAACATAGACTTGAGAAAGTGGCTTGATGAAAACCTAATAAGAAGAGCTGAAAAGGAGCCTACTTATCCAGAAGACACCAAACATCTAAGAATTGGTATTATATATGAAAAGGGTGTGAAGGTAGAGATAAAAACAGAAGGACCAGTTGAACATCTATTTAAAGAGGATGTAGAGCCTCAAATTCCCTCCTTGCCTCAGCTCCATAGATGGATGCCATGTCTATTCTAACAGAAATCTAGGGATTTACTGTCTGGAGAATTCCTTAAATTCAGGATAACACATATCCAAAGCACTCACCACTAAAAATAACCAGTACCCCTAATCTCTAACCCTGATATTAACATTCACCCTAACCTTAATCCCAACACTAGCCCTCTGGACAGGCCTCTGAACTGCAGGACACCAGACACCTACACTAACCCTATCCTTAATCTTAACTACTAACCAGTAATCTACAACCCCTAACCCTAACACTAACACCAGTTCTTACTCCTACCCTAGCCCTAACCCTAGATCTGAGAAAGTGGATTTTGAATATGCAGTAAGAAAGCCAAGAAGCAGCCTACTTATCCATGAGAAGACCCCAAACATTTAAGAGTTGGTAGTATTTCTGAAAATGAGTGTGAAGGTAGAGATAAAAACAGAAGGACCAATTGAATATCTATTTAAAGAGTTAACATTTACAGTCTCATACCCCCTCCTTGCCTAAATTTGGTAGATGGCTCTCCCTGTCTATTCTCATAATAGCATAAGTCTGGGGATTTATTTTATGGAGATGTCTCTGAACGGTGGGATACCAGACACATGCCCAGACCCTTCAGCTCTAACCCCTAACTTCTAACCTCTACCATAATGCTATCCCTCACTCTACTACTAACCCAAACACCAAACCTCTGGAGAGGTCTCAACTAAAGGATGCCAAACACATACCTTAACATTGACCCTGACTCTGATCCTAACCTTAACCTGACCAATTACCTTAGATCAGAGAACGTGGCTTCTGAACACACTATAAGGAGAGCTGAGAAGCAGCCTATTTGTCCTGGAGAAGTCTCCAAACATTTAAGAATTGGTAGTATTTCTGACAGTGGGTGTGAAGGTAGAGTGAAAAACAGAAGGAACTGACTGTATAATTAAAGAGTATTTAAAGCACCAAATGCCCTCTCTGCCTCAGCAGTATGGTTATCATGTCTATTCACAACCCAGCAGAAGTCTGAGGATTTACTGTCTACAGGTCTCTGAACTACAAGCTACCAGGGACATACCCAAACCTTTCGCTCCAAACCACTAACCTAACCTCAAATGGTAACTCTAATACTCACCCTAACTAACCTTAACCCTAACCTAACTCTAACCTACTAGAGAGGTCTTTGAACTGCAAAATATTTGGAATGTACCCTAACACTGATCCTGACCCTAACCCTAACACTACCCCTAACTCTAGATCTGAAAAAGTGGCTTCTGAACACACAATAAGAAAAACTAAGAAGCAGCCTACTTATCCTTGAGAAGACCCCAAACATTTAATAATTGCTAGTATTTCTGAAAATGGGTGTGAAAGTAGAGATAAAAAAGAAAGACCAACTGAATATCTATTTAGAGAGTATTTAGAGTAGCAAATCCCCTCCTTGCCTCAGATCCATAGATATCTGCAATGTCTATTCTAACCTCAGCAAAACTGGGAATTTATACTGTGGGGAAGGTCTCAACTGCAGGATATTAGGTACATACCCAAATCCCTAAACCCAATCTCCTAACACGTAACCTCGAACTCTAACCCTCACCAGATGAAGAAGTCTCTGAACTGTAGGATACCAGGCACATACCCTAACCCGAACCCTGACTCTAGGCCTCACCTTAATTTTAACCCTAGATCTGAGAAAGTGGCTTCCTAAATACATGATAAGAAAAGTTGAGAACCAGCCCACTTATCCTAGAGAAGACCCCAAGCATTTAAAAATTGGCAGTATTTTCTGAAAACGAGTGTGAAGATAGAGATAAAAACAGAAAGACCAATTGAATATCTATTTAAAGAGAATTTAGAGCCCCAAAATCCTCCGTGTTTCAGATTGGTATATGGTTGCTATGCCAATTCTCACCACACCAGAAGTCTGAGGCTTTATTTTCTGGAGAGGTGTGGGAACTGCAGGATACCAGGCACATATCTTAACTCCTAATCTCTAATGTCTAACCCTAACCCTCGATCTGTGAAAGTGGTTTGCTGAACACAGGATAAGAATAGCTAAGAAGCAGCTTACCGATCCTAGAGAAGGCCCCAAACATTTAAGAATTGGTAGTATTTCTGAAAATTGGTGTGAATGTAAAGATAAAAACAGAAGGACCAAAGGAATATCTATTTAAAGAGTATTTAGAGACTCACATTCACTCTTTGCCTTAAGTATTTGGCTGCCATGTCTAGTCTCACCCCAGCAGAAGTCTGGAGTTTTATTCTCTGGAGAGGTCTCTGAACTGCAGGATATCAGGCACATAACCTAGCCCTAACCCTAGCCTATCTAGTAAAAATAAGGCATTTAAGGGGCAGTTTATCAATGACTGAGAACCCTGAGTCTGCCCTCTTCCTACTGGACAACTAGCCCAAAAGGAAATCCCTAAACATACTGTTGTTTCCTAACAAACTGCCCTGCTAAGCCATCAGACATGGAAGTCTACAATCAATACTAAACCATGACCTCAAAGCTTCTCACCTGCATTTTAGTTAAAACACGTGCAACCAAGGATCTCAAATGCCTGAGAAAAGCATCAATCACAAAAGACAACCAAACAAATAAACTGGGGAAGAAATTTTGAAGGAAACATAGTTGATAAAAGAAAAAAAAAAACTTTGAAAAATATATTAATAGCAACAAAAATACATTAACAACAAATACAAAATACAGCTTCATAGACACAAGAGAAGACTATATACATGAAGAGAAGCTCCTGCATTTTAAGAACATCATAGCAGATACAACTCAATAGAAGGTTTAGAAAATAAGATTGAGAAAATCTCCCCAGAGAGGACAGCCAGAGACAGGAGGAAAAAAAAATAAGAAAAATGACCTCGTCTAAATGAAAAGCATTCCAAAAGGAGAAAATTGAGAAAACATCATTAAACAAAATGTCTCAGAACTAAAGCAAATGAATTCCCAGTCTGAGAAGGCCCACTGAGTTCCCACACAACACGACCAGGCACATCATTGTGAAATTCCAAACCAGGGACAATAAGAAGATCTCACAAGCCTCCATAGTGAAAAAATTGACATACTGGCAGGACAGAAAGATAAAGTAACAGTGGATGCTAGAAACAATGGAGCAATATTGTTAAAATTCTAGATGAAAATGATCTGTAATTCAGAGTTCCATATCTGGTCACTTAATTCTGTGGACAAAATGAAAGCACTTTCAGATTAAGTCTAAAAAGATTTTCCTCCTGTGCACTCTCTAAGAATGTTTGTTTGTTTTTTTTTTTAAAGATTTTATTTATTCATGAGAGATACAGAGAGAGAGAGTGAGAGAGAGAAAGAGACAGGCAGAGGGAGAAGCAGTCTCCATGCAGGGAGTCCGATGTGGGACTCAATCCCAGGACTCCAGGATTACACCCTGGACCGAAGGCAGGCGCTAATCCGCTGAGCCACCCAGGGATCCCCTCTTCCTGAGAAGCTGGTTAATGTTATATTTTATTGAATTTTTTTTAATGACTAGAGATGGAATAAAAGGGAGATCCAACTCAAAAGAGCATGGAAAGTCAGTTCTGGAATGATGGCGAAGGAATGATAGCTTTGCAGCTATGCACAGAAAGTAGACCACAATAAAAAGCTCTAGAATGATGATTAATTTCAGAAAAAGTAAAACAGTATATAAAAAGGAAAATTAATCATACATTATCACAAGACAGAGGAAGAACATTCACATAATGACAATAAGGCAAATAGTGATTACTGACCTACTGAAAATTACTATACAGCTATCCAATGGATGGAGGAGAACTGGGGAGCATTCCCATGTGGCATACGGAGACAAGAGTGAGTTTAAAGTTCTAAGAGAGTTAATTCTCATCTTCCATAGCAGGATATCAATTGTTAATCACTGAAACTGAAAATCTATAATGATGAAAGCATGCTATTTTGAGATCTGGAGGCAAATTTCAAAGGCATCAGATGTAAAAGATGAATGTGATTTCCTCTATAAGTGGTCAACATCTGGGAGATAATTATGCACAAGGAACAGCTATTTTCACAATAAGCTTTGCAGAACTATTTGACTCTTTAAATTATGTGCATGTATAACTGTGATAAAATATTTTTTAAATATTTTAAATATGGGGGAAGAAGATCTCACGAGAATAAATTCCATTAATTCCAGACTGTGTCAAACATCTCTGAAGTTCCTCAGCATCCACTTCACCATCCTGTTAAAAAACAATTACAATCTGATTTAGTGCACAGCTATATCAAATTATATTAGTATGTTAATTGGATGTTTTAGGCCAATCAATAAATATGCATTCTTTAAAACTTACTCTATTATCAACTATAAAATTATAGAGGTAATTATTGATAGCAAAGGTAAATACAGAACAGCATACAAAATATATATATTTTTCACAACCAAGTTATGTTCTATTAATATTTAAGCACTTCAAATAGAATTTATTTTTTCTACTTCTGAGAAACAGAATAAACATTTTGACCTATCATAGGTCAAAATAATATCTTGTGAGAATCATTGTACCTCTACTTAAAATGGAAAAATGACCAAAATACGTTCAGAAAAATCTCAAAAATGTTCCCCTAATGCCCGTCTCGTGAGGGTATTATTTCTAAGAGACATTAAGTTGTAACTGGAAAGAGAGAATAACTTTCTCCCACCACCACTACCCTCAGCAAAATTTTAGAGTCATCCTGCATCTTGTTGCAATTCTTCTGATTATTTCCCAAACATTCGTGTTTGAACTTACTATGGGAAATAACACATTTTTTTTACACAAACAAGAAATCACAAGGGAAGTGAAATAGGCTGAGTACTCCCATTATGTTTCAGTACCTCATTATTTTCTACAGAAATATACAAAGTAATTTACTTGGAAACATCATAAACATTGTCACAAATGCAAAACAAATAGCTCTGAGAAAGGATCAGGAAAGCAAAGTTAAAACATGAACTTCCTTAAGAGTTCATTTTTGTAAGAGACCCAAGAAATTAAAAAAAAAAATTACAACCTACTCCTAAGAAGTGTTAAAACACTCATTCTAATGGATCTTTAGCAAGGAATTCCTTATAACAACAATGCCAGTGATTTTAACAGGAATTTAAAAATATAAGCAGCATTCTTTCCAATGGATCATCTATGTGCCTACACAGAATAAGTGTCCCTTTCTCTGCCCTGCATAGTTCTGGGATTTTGCTTACAAAACTTTAGTCAATTCTAAACTAAGAAAATTATTCTATAAAAAAAATTAGCCATATATTTAGAATCAAAACTAGGTTAGCAATTTTCCCTTCAATGATAAAGTCTTTCAAAGGAATTTTTACTTAAACAACAATTACCTACCTTTCTGTTATATAAAATCACTATTATATTTTAAGACTTTGAAAAACCATGCACACACTTCTAACATGATTTGAGAAGATATCATCAGTAAACAAAACAAAACAATCAATGAAGTCTACAGCTGCCACTGTCAACAGTATCTCAATGAAATGATGGCACAGATGCCAGGTCGTTGTCAATTATTGAAGGGTAAATTTTGAAAGACATTTTTTTTACAAATTATTAAAACAGAAGCAAAAGAAGGAAATGACTTTTCTCTCATTTTTAATTAATTAATTAATTTTTTAAAATATTTTATTTATTTATTCATAGAGACACACACAGAGAGAGAGAGAGGCAGAGACACGGGCAGAGAGAGAAGCAGGCTCCACGGAGAGAGCCTGATGCGGGACTCGATCCAGAGTCTCCAGGATCATGCCCTGGGCTGCAGGCGGCGCTAAACTGCTGCGCCACTGGGGCTGCCCTCATTTTTAATTTAAAAATGTCTTCTATCTTCTAGTACACTAAAGATAACATGGTTATAAATTACTCCTTTCTTTAACTTTTCTTAAGTGGGAAAACGATACTATACCTGAGAATAAAATTAGTGAGAATTCTAAGCTTCATCAAATTTTTCATTTTTAAAAATAATGCATTGTGCAAGCAACAGGCTCAAACTTAAAACTTTCTAAAAAAAAAAAGGCAATTGGAATTTACCAAAAACTTTGATCAATCCAATTAAAAGTAAGGAAATCAATCCTTTGTAGTCTGATGATAATTTCTGTTCAAATATGAGCTTCTTCTATAGGATTTCACAGAAGTCCACTAGGTGTACAGAGGACCTTTCTCTGGATTCTGCAAATCCAAAGACACAAAAGAGACCCTGAAGAGTATGGAAATTTTTTTTGTACAGAAAGAACAAAGATTATAGAGGAAGCAAAGTTGAAAACTAGCAGGTTCAAAAGACACACACAAAAAGCCATTATAAATTTGAGTTAAGGAATATAAAGAATATTTTAGTCTTTATTAAACTTTTTTGAATAGAGTGAAACTAAGAAACACATCTCACTATTTTCTCTCCCACAAAATAAAAAAAGAGCTTGAAACTCCATGCATCAAATTTCTACATGCTTATTTATCTGCAAGGCCTATGCTTCCTTTCCCATGCTGTTTTGCACTGCTACAAGATGGAGTGCAGTCTGTCCATATGTCTTCTACTTCAGACTGAATGTGTAATCTTCCTATGAAAAACCAAGTTTATTATTTTATCACAGTTCAGAATTAAATGCAGTAAAACTCAAAACAATTTACATTAAATTCATCAAAAGGTCCTAGTGCAAGGTCACCTGTGTGACTCAGTCAGTTGAGCGTAAGACTCTTGTTTACAGCTCTGGTCATGATCACAGGATCCTAGCATCCAGCCCATGATCTTGGGATCCTGCAATCCAGCCTCATGTAGGGCTCTGCACTCAATTCAGAATCTGCTTGTTCCTTTCCCTCCCCCCTACTCCTCTCTCCATGCCTGTGTGCTCACTCTCTCTCTCAAATAAATGAATAAAATCCTTAAAAAAAAAAAAAGGTCCCAGTGTAATATAAGTTCTGATCTTTTGTAAACTCTTGGTATCACAAAACTTTTATGACAGATGGAAGTAAAGTCACTAAAATATAAAATCATTTGACTTTAGTTGTCCCACTAAATACTTGGGTTAACCTTCCAGAAACAAGAGACTAAAACATGGTTAGTAAACTGGTATACACTTTAATATCTTTTTTTTTTTTTAAGATTTTATTTATTTATTCATGAGAGAGAGAGAGAGAGAGAGAGAGGCAGAGACACAGGCAAAGGGAGAAGCAGGCTCCATGCAGGGAGCTTGACATGGGAACCGATCCGGGGACTCCAGGATCATGCCCTGGGCCGAAGGCAGCGCTAAACCGCTGAGCCACCCGGGCTGCCCACACTTTAATATCTTATAAATGTAAAATTGTCACCTAAGTCAAACGGGCTTTACAGACTTAAACAGGGTCAATATCAAGAGGAAGTAAATGGGGTGAATGGTGCAACCATAGGGTCAGATCCTGGATTCAAAAACTGGATGTTTATTGGGGTGCCTGGGTGGCTCAGTGGGTTAAGCATCTGACTCTTGATATAGGCTCTGGTCATGATCCTAGGGATTGAGCCCTAAGTGGGGGTCCACACTCAGCAAAGAGTCTACTTGTGTGTCTCTCCCTCTCCTTCTGCCCCTCCCCACCCCAACTCTCTCTCTCAAAAATAAATATTTTTTTTAAAAAATTGGATATTGGCTCAGTGGTTGAGTATCTGCCTTCAGCTCAGGACATGATCCCAGAGTCCTGGGATCAAGTCCCGAATAGGGCTCCCCACGGGAGTCTGCTTCTCCCTCTATGTCTCTGCCTCTCTCTCTGTATCTCTCATGAATAAATAAATAAAATCTCAAAAAGAATTGGATATTTATTCATCATAGATTTTTGTGTTAATTTTGTTTTTGGGGTCTTTTTTTAGTATTGGATTAAACCATTATATATCATGATTACTAAATTTTTTAAAACCCATTCAATTTAAAGGTAAGTCTCTCACCTGTCTTACCCTAGCTGGACATTCATCTGCTTAGCAATACGACAGCAAGTTAGGGGACCTTCTATGGAAATTCAGAAAGAAAATAACTGGGAGGGAAAAAAAGATTTATTTCTCTAAATGTGAGGCTCATTGCTTTATTTGAATAGTTTCTATTTTTAAAACTGTATGAACCTAATTTATATATATATGAAATTCCAAACCTAAATTGGGTTTGGATACATCACACAGAAGCAAAAACTAGGAAGTAGAGTGAGAACAGATATGCAGTAGGGGCAGGAGGTTTGCTTCTGAGGACTTCACAAGGCCTGGGGAATGTGAGTGCCTCACTGTTTGAATGCAAGGAATGAGATGGGATCCTAGGATGCTCTACTCATGTTAAGAGGCAAAACAAATCAAAATATACTACAGACTATTGCCTGTTGACACCACTTCTGAGAAGCTGAAGGCTTACGTAAGTAGGACTAAAATGCTCAGCTAAGCTACCCCCAGTTTGTTGATGAGATCTGCAATGCCACTGCCAGGAAGGAGCCTTGAACTGTCATAAAATCTGATTCTGGATACAATCTGGGTGGAGACAATCACAAAACCACTAGATAATGAAGACTGGCATGAGGATAGAGGGATCACATAAAAAAGGACAAAAAGAGGGAGGGAAGAAATAAACAAAAACTCCATATGAGATAGATTTAGAAACCAAAATCCCAAAATATCTGAACAAATCTAATATTCAGAAAGACAACAAAAAGCAACAATTGCAGAACAAATTCATACAAGATGAAATTAATCTTACAAAATAATCATAGAAACAAGTATGTTAAGAAAATGCAGAGATATAAATGAACAAATATCTTCCATTTAAAAAGAATCATTCACTTAAATATTTATTGAGTACCCCACTATATTCAAGCACTGCTAATTCCTTGCTTTCACAGACTCTGTGAAGTCTTCCACCATATAGTGGTGGAAGAGAGACAATAAATCAAAAATTACATTTGGTGGTAATAAGTACTAAGGGGAAAAAAGATAACAGAGTGAAAGTGATACAGAGTGTGTGCACAGAAGCAATGGAGTAGACCAATGCTACTTTACACAATTAGAGAAAGCCTCACTGAGGCTGAAAAAGTAAATTCCCCTATAACTGAATCACTGAGAAATGAATTTACTTATAGGGTGAATTGACTTATTCATTAATACAGTGGGTTTCAAGGAAGATCTAAAGAAAGTAAAGGAGCAAGCTATGCAGATATCTGAGGGAGGAGTGTTCTTGGTCTGAGTTGTCCAAAACAGTGGACATCAGCCATATATTCCACTGCACACTTTCACATGGCTAGTCTGATCTGAGATGTTCTGTAAGTGTAATACAAGCTGGATTCCAAAGACTCAGTAACAACAAAAAAATGAAATACCTTATTAATAACTTTTATATTGATTACATATTGGTATATTAGTACTTCTGATATACACTAGGTTAAAAATATACTATGAAAATTAATTTCACCTTTTTTTAAACTTTTTTAAACGTTCATATGTGGCTTATGTTTGTAATTCTTATGATGTTCATTTTAGACAGTGCTGTTCTAGACAGAGAGAACAAGCATAAAGATTAGAGAATGCTGGGGCACCTGGGTGGCTCAGTAGATTAAGTGTCTGCCTTAGGCTTAGGTCATGATCCCAGGGTCCTGGGGTTGAGCCTGGGGGCCCATCAGAGGCCCTGTGTTGGGCTCTGTGCTCCTAGGTGAGCCTGCTTCTCCTTTTCCCTTTCCCTCTGCTTGCTGCTCCCCCTGCTGTGTTTGTGTGTGTGTGTGTGCTCTTGCATGCTCGTTCTCTCTCTCTCTGTCAAATAAATAAGTAAATCTTAAAAAAAAGGATCAGAGAATGTTGAGTGCAATAATTTTTGCCTGTTTACCTTTAGCATTTCTTTCCCTGTACCATCATCATTCCCTGAATGTCTACCTCCCTGACTAGGTGGAGAGCTTCTGAGGCAGGATCTGAGTATCACTCATCTTTGCATCCCCAAGTCCAGCACAGTATGTAGTACAAAGAGGCTGGTTGTCTGGTGGAATGAAGACAATTACCATTGGTTCTTCACTCAACTATAGTCATTTCTGACTATTGTTGTGGCCATGTCTATTTATTATTTCAAAAGGTTGAAAATATTACAACTTCCCATTCAAGGGCCAATTAAATTTAAAAGTATAAAATCTAATTAATAAATGAAATTCTATTTTACATGTGCTCTTCCAGAATTTTGGGGGTCCATAAACAACTTGAACAGCTTTTCTACAAGTTATTACCATCAGAAAGCATTCGCCTAGTATACTACTTCATACTCATATTTCATACATTTTATGAAAACATCTTACCTTAATTGACTAACAAGTAAAGTCTTCCTAAATTATATGGAGAAAATCCAAGGGATCTTTTTGTATCATCTTACTGCAACTTAAGCTAATGATAATGACCAACTCTATAAAACCTAACAATCACATTAGTGGTGAAAACTGCATTTTCTAATTGAATAAGAGCTTTAATTAGATAATTAATAAAAACTTAGTTGCCATTGGTTAGGTTAATAGATAGTAAGATTTTGAAATGATACCCAAGTTCAAGTCCTATTTGTTCAGTTACTAAATATTAATTTCCATTTATTCATTTATAATAAAAGGGTACCTGCATCCTGCCGACCTCACAGAGCTACTATTAGTAAAAAGTAGAAGCAGCATGCACACCAAAGTTAAAGCTGTTGGTATTACTGACATGTGTACATGCGTGTGCATGTGTGTATGTGTGTGTGTATGTGTATTTGCGAAGGGACAAACCAGAATTTCCCCTACTGGGCTGATGACTGAATCATTACTGTTCAAAAACTGTCATCCAATAAAAAGGATGTAGAACCTTTAACTGGACATTTCTCATAGAACATCATTAATTATGAGATCTGTCAAAAAAAATAGAGATCCAGAAGTGAGTTCAGTAAACTCATCTGATTCTTTAAACTGAGGCAAAATTCAACATATAAAAGAACTGCTTAATATTTAGACTAAACATTGAAGATGAGACAGTTCATGCATCCATCTAATATATTTATTGAATGATTAATATATTCCTAGGGCTTACTTGGTATAGGAGAAAACAACAAGGGCCATATCCTCATGGAGTTTTATTATTAAAAAACACAAAACTAGAGGCACCTGGGTGGGGCAGTCAGTTAAGCATAACACTCTTGGTTTCTGCTCAGGTCATGATCCCCGGGTCATGAGATCAAGCCCTGCGTTGAGCTCTGTGTTTAGTGTGCACTCTGCTTGAGATTCTCGCTCTCCCTCTGCCCCTTCCCCCTAAAATAAATAAATGTTCAAAAGCACAAAACTATGAAAAATTTAAGACAAGTATCAAGCAGTACAAACATAGCAAATCATTATTCATAACTATAACACTGAAAGAGTTCAGAAGTCAAATAAAGATCCCTAAATATATATGCCCAGTTCCTATATTTTAAGTTGTAATTTTATAAAATAGATTTATAATATAGTCATTTATAGATAACAGACTTATTCCCAGCATTACACTACTTAAGAGTTCTTTGCCGATAAGAATGGTATCATGTAATAGTTAGCATTGCATTTAGCTGCAAACTACAGAAAATATTATGAAAGAGGTTTAAACCATAAAGGTGTAGGGTACAAGAAGTCTGAGGGTAGACAGAACAGGATGTATGGCAACCTTATAATGCCATCAATCTCTTTACATCTTTCCATATATCCTGTTGCCGTTGCACTTCCCTACCTCAAGTCCCCTTCCTAGGCAGGAAGAATTAAGGAGCAAAAAGGGCCAAAACTGGCTCCCAGGAAAGCTTTTCTCATTTAGAAAAGGAAAGTATCCTAAAGAGATTGTGCCTACATCTCAATGGCCTATTAGTAAATAGTCCTATGGCACATGGCTACCTTTACTAGATTCAAAGGCATCCAGGATGGCATTAGGGCCTTTCCAACTTCCACCACAGAAGGGGAAAAGAGGTTATGAATGGAATTGAGGTCACCTCAACACAGTGTCCACCATATACAATAATTCCGTGTATATTCTCAATTTCTAGCCCAGCATATGAGACCTAGTGAACACTCAAGTGTTATTAGAGTTCTGTGAAATTCTAACCACTCCATTAGTTTTCCTTTGTGAGTCTAAAAAAAGAGATACAGACTGTGACTAAGGCTCACGTGTAAATCTGTCTCTTCTCACTAATCTGATGTTTGAACCTCCA
Organism: Vulpes lagopus; assembly: GCF_018345385.1. Lineage (NCBI taxonomy): Eukaryota > Metazoa > Chordata > Mammalia > Carnivora > Canidae > Vulpes > Vulpes lagopus. The sequence goes on along the minus strand of NC_054834.1, from coordinate 87,099,160 downwards.
TTCTGCTCTGTTTTCTTTACCTTTTCCTGATTGGTTTTACCACTTAAGTCTCTCCCAAAACCATTCACAATTTTAAAAGTCTCCTTTTTGCTACTCTGTCTCAGCTTCCTCAAGGAGAGTTACATGTAGATCTCTTTTCCTCAATCCTCTTGGCTCAGTGGCCATGCACTACACTGTCTGCCCTCTAAGTGAAATGAACAATGCATCAGGTATCATACTAACAGACTTCTAAAAATGAAATAATTATGACTACCTTCATCTCTGATCTCAATTGAAAAATTAGTCTAGATAAGTTTAAAATACAAATTTCTTATACATTTAAAATAACACACTAAGTAATAGAGTCGACATTTCTTTTAAATAGCAATCACTGGGACGCCTGGGTAGCTCAGCGGTTGAGTGTCTGCCTTCAGCTCAGGGCATGGTCCCAAGGTCCTGGGATCAAGTCCCGCATCAGGCTCCCCATGGGGAGCCGACCTCTCCCTCTGCCTGTGTCTGCCTTTCTGTGTCTTTAATGAATGAATAAATAAATAAATAAATAAATAAATAAATAAATAAATAAAATCTTTAAAAAAAAATAGCAGTCACGTTAAGAAACTGATATTTGTGCAATATATTTAACATCTCACCTGTCCAGCAACAGCAGTGAAGTATGTCCACATGGGGTCTCCTGCTGAGGAATAACTGTCAGAATACGCTGGGTATCCACCAGGGAGAAGGTTTGGTCCTGTTCCTGGCAACGGCTGTCCCATTTGCATCTGCATTCCTGGCATCTGACCACTAAAATTTCCAAACTATAAGAGTGAAAAAGGATAAAGTTATTAGTACAAATATTACTTGTTAACTACTAAAGTTGGTTTAAAAGAAAATATTTAGGAGGAGTCTACTGAAAAGCAAGAATAGAAAGAATTATTAAAAGAAACCAAATTCACTATCCCAAATGCTGTTAGCTACAAAATCCTACATGTCCTGCATTAGGACATAATTCAGTTCATTAATGTGTCATTCAACATCAAAAGAAGTAAAGCAGAAAAAAATAACTCTCTAGCCTCCAACAACTTAATCTAACAGAGGAATATGAAGCACACTTTTTAACTGTTTACCATCATCGTCACTGAAATAAACAAAAACCAAAAAAATGCAAAAAAAAAATTTCACCTGCAGTCAAACTAAGAAGTAGTATACTACTCCAGACACATACTTAGAATAATACATGGTAAACACAATGAAATTGTGAACTAGTCATGGGAAACCCCAGAGAGTAACATCTTCTCCACCAGAAAAAAAAAATGTATTTTTAAAAAAGCAAGACACCAATAAACAGATCAATAAAGTGATTAATTCCAACAACAGTCTTCAAAATTAGTAATAATACCAACAAAAATAATACACAGCTAATACTTACTGAGGGCGTTTTATGGCCCAGGTACAAGTACTTTCCATTATGTGCTTAGATTTCCCCAAAACTGTATGAGGTATGAAACTACTATGTCCTTTTTGTCACTGAGGACCTGAAACTTCAAGAGGTTTCCTAAATCGGTTAAGGTCAAACACCTACTAAAAAGGAGACCACGGTTCAACTGTAGATAGTCTGATGTTTGTTTCCTGCTGTGGTTTATGCTTCTCTCTACTTTTTTCACTTTGGGACTGGGTATACGTTTTTAATACCTTAGAAAGGCATTTTACTGAGCATTTTTATGAGTCTGGAGGAGAAAAAAGTATCAAGATTGTTTGTTATTCCGTATTAAACAAAATTCTTGATCTGCATCCTTGAAGGATGAACAGAGATTGCCAGAAGGCAAAAAGAAAAAAAAAAAAAGAATTCTAAACTGGGGGTCGATGGGGAGAGAGAGTGAAAAGGTCGGATACTACCAGGAGTTTGAAGAGCTGCGTGGCTGGATGTGCAAGGGCGAGGTTACGCAGGAGGTGCTGCAGCTCCAGAAAATGGACTTCAAACTCCAGGAAACGCACAACTAGATTATGAAGCAATGAAGTACCGGAAAGTAGACAGTAAACGTTAAAACAATATAATGGACTAAAAGCAAACAAAAATAGGTGAGATTTCTTATAAGTTTCTTCTTTAAAAAGAAGAGAAAAAAGACCACCCCAAGGCACCCAAAAAGGCCAACTGCAGGAATTTTTAAAAAGAGCATAAAACCACACATTACAAGTTCCAACTCTCCAAGGTGACTCAGGATAAACAGTTCTGTAAGAAAGGGTTGACCTAACCCCGCCTACCTACCATCAGGTCTCCGACAGGTTGCCCTTGGTGCGAGAGCAAAAATTAGGAGACTAAATGTCTACATGCGCATCTTAATTTATTCTGAAGCAAATTAGAGGACAGAAAACGAGAAGCGGCCAAAAGTTCAGAAAGAGGACGTCCAGAGAAGCTGAGGAAGTGCGGGTCGACCACAAAGTATCACTGGAACTAGCAGAGGGCACCCTTGTTCCTCCAGTCCAGGAAGGAAACTCCCGAAGTGGCGGCCACCGCGGGCTCCGCAAGGCCTCGCCCAGCGGCCCCGGGCCCCGACCCCGCGCCGAGCGCCGTCCGAGGAGGCCCCGCGCCCGCCCCGCGAGACGGCGCCCAGGGCGGGCCGCGCAGCTGGCAGCCGGGACTCACCGCGCCTCCGTATCCCGGGTAGGCCATGACGAGCCGAGCCGGCGACCCCCGCCGCCCTCCCGCGAGAAGGGCGGAGCTGCAGGTGCAGGGCAGGTGCAGGGCAGGTGCAGGGCAGGTGCAGGCGCAGGTGCAGGCGCAGGTGAGGCTCAACACGCGCGGGCCCCGCGCGGGACCCCCCGGCGACCGCCCCTTCCCAACCTCCAGCCCCGCCCCGCTCGGTCCCGATTGGCTGGGCCCCGCCCCTCGGAGCCCAGGCGGCCAAATCGCGCTCCTTCCCGCCGTCTAGTCCCACCCATCTCATCTCTGATTGGCTGCGCGCGCCCAGCCCCCCTCTGCTCGGCTCCTATTGGCCGGCTCGGTGGGTGGGGCGAAGCCTGGGCTCCCGGAGCTCCGGCGATCCCCGGGAGGGCCGCCCCGGCCGAGCTGCTCCTTTCTCCGCGGATGCCCGGGGTCGCCGGGGGTCCCGGAAACCCGAGGCCCGCCAGGCCGGGACGTCTTTTCATCTCCTCCTGCGCTCTTTGGAGCTAGACTTGCAAAACAGCCTCTGTGAATTACAAAACTTTCCGTTACTCACAATTATTTTTTCTGCGTAGCGTCAGTGTCACATCATCAAAACTTTGAGACCTTTATCGGCCCCAAGGGGAGCCCTTCTGACCTAAACCCCACCGGATGCGGAATTTTACCAAAATACAAAAAGCTATTTGTAGTTTGTTTGGTAGATAAATGGCGAAGAGAGTTGCCAGATTTAGCAAATAAAAGTACAGGATGTCCAGTTAAATTTCATTTTCAAATAAACAATGACTTTTTTTTTAATGTATGTATGTCCCGAATATCACTCGAGACATACACTTAATAGAAAAAAAAATACTCATTGCTGGTATGTTAAAATACAGGGTGGCCTGTATGTTTTCTGACACCTGGACCAATGACCCTCTGAATGGACCTCCTGATTCCATCCACCGAGGGGGCACAGCTCGGTTTTTATCACTTGGTGGAAAGTTCTAACAGTCACTTTAATTTATTAAGTAATAGTAATTGACAGTTCCGCTGTTCTCTGAATTTTGTGGCTCTGGCCTAAAAAGGAGAGAAACGCACACACAGACACATGAAACAACAGGGCGGCTGCAGCATCAGCTTCAGAACAACGCCAGGTGGTATCTCCCAGGAGTATGACGACTGCTAAAATGTTTCTTAAGAATAAAGATGTGGGGGAGAAAAGCATTAGCTGTCTATCAGCAGGGGAACTCAACCCTGCAAAGCTGAGTGTTAATGGCACAGTTACACTGCAGAGAAAGAACCTTGTGAAACTTGATTTTATCAGGAAGAGGCAGAGAGAAAGGAAGATTGCTAATGCACAAGCCACTCTTGAGAAAGTCTGTGTTAGTTCCTCTAACATGATAAGAAATAATTTAAGCAATGAGGTTAGATTATTGGAATAAATACATAGAGGGAGAGGATAAAACCTACTTGATAAGAGGAAAAACATGACTGTTAAAGCATCAAGTGATAACGCATCACAAAGCAAAACAAATTGTTCCAAGGTTTTATTCTCACTGATTAACTACATATTCAAAGAAATGCTCAGAAAGGATTGAGTGTTTTACGTTTACAAGGTGAGTTTAAATCTCTGGTTAGAACTTTTGCACATTTTTTTTCATCATAATAGACTTACACTTGTATTGCATTTGTGTGTGTTGGGGGTCAAGTCTTCATGGGGCTCTTGCATTTCTACACATATAGTTTCAAAGATAGGGATCGTATTTTTCTCAAGGACAGAGACAGTTGTTGCAGGAGAAGAAACATAATCTGTCCCTCCAGGGCAAAGTTTGGGTTGGTTTGCTAGCATGACATTCCTAAACTTGGACTTCCTCCATTCTGATACGAACGAACCGTGGGTGCTTGTGCAGCTCCAGGTCACACTGGGGGACTTGGGAGCAAAAATCTGAGAGCTGGAAGCTCATGCTGTCTGTGGCGCGATGAGTAATAAGATCCTTTGTCTCTGACAGAGGAATCTCATGCATCTGTCAACTTCTATGAGACTGTGGCAGGCTACTTGTTAGCCTACAAGTGGAAGAAAATATCAAATCCTTCACATTTCTTGGCAGTGTGTCTCTTTCTTAGAGAAAGAGCTGCCTAGGGAAATTCCCACTGAAGGGCAGTAGAAGATGCCATTCCAAAATATGCCACTTTGGCATAAGGATTATTTTTAATTAAGGGCAATTGAGAAGAAGCAGATCAAAGAAAAGCTTTCTGTTCTCCCTGTATTTGCCTAAAAGCACAGCATAAATTTACAAAAGTCCTTCTCCTCCTTCTATACCAGGAAGAACAAAGATTATTCCTCTGAGACAACGTTGGTCCCTAATCAATGGTGAAGATGCAGATTTAAAACCACATAACAAATCTTGCACTTGTGTTTTTGTTTGTTTTGTTTTGTTTTGTTTTGTTTTATAAGAATAACACAACTTTTATTGGGAGTTGGGGTCTTGGGTGCCCTGTCAGATGATCAGAACATTAAAAATGGACTCAACACAAAATAATCCTGCAGACACCCCAGGACCCCGTGGCCTGGCCCTGCCCTCCCGACAGGCGCAGACCCCGCCTCACCTGGCACTGCTGAAGCCCGTCTCTGCGCCCCGAAATCTTGCACTTGCTTACACTGCTTTTCCTAGTATGTCCCCACAGCTAGTCTTTCCTCACCTTTCTTCCTCTTCTTTTTAGCCGAAGATGGTATCTAAGCTAGAGTCACCTCCGAAAGTTATTCATTTTTCCTTGGGTATCTCCCATGTATTTATGGGGATACATGTAAATAAATGTCGGGGTTTATTCTTTTGTTCATCTACTTTTTATTACAAGGGTCTCAGCCAAGAACTTAGAAAGGTAAACTTAGAATTGCTTTGTACTTTATGCATTGTCTTTTCAGAAAACACTCCATTATTATATAAAACATGCTACTTATAGAGTGGTCACTGTGTCACAGGCACTGTATGCTGCGAGGGGCCATTCCTCAAAACAACTTCATCAGGTATATACTCTTAGTATCACCATTTCACACAGGTAAAAAGTAAGGTGGAGAATTGTGTATCACATACCCACAGATGCCCAGTTAGTCGCAAAGCTGAGATTAGAACCCAGGCTTGGCTGAGGAATGTGGTCTCTTTAACAATGTGTTTCCCCTTCCCTGCCCACTCCCAACCATAGCATTTTAAAACATAGTAAAAATGATTTACACTATAGAAGGAAATGGCTTAAAGGGCAGAAAAGAACTAGACAAATAGACAAGAAAATGCACTGTTTTGACTAGGGCTAGCCAATCACATCACTTCTCTTACACAAGATGCATGTTTTCTCTCCATGTTAAGCTTTTATGGTTATGTCTACTTATGATATTTCTTCCAAATCTTGGTGACCTTTGGTCTTACTGTAAATTTAGATATTCATCTAACCTGTGCATTTTCTAGTACAGTATAAACACTGATTTATTTATGTTTTCCTTTCCTATCTGTTGCTACCTCATTTGCTTTCCCTTTATACAGAAAGGAGGAGGGGGAAGGGAGGTGAGAGACCCAGGACATGAGAGTCAGTAAAATTTTACTGCTCCTCAGCAAACTTCAGTTCCAGAGCCAGAGGGTACTACTCTCATAGAAATTATTTATATGCTAAACACTATAACGAGACTACCAGCTAATGAAAAACAACATTAATGAAGCTTATTTTATATCATTAAGAAATCTCACTTTGATTGATTCATTTATTTAAACAAATTTATTGAACATCTATAATGTAGCACTAGTTTAGATGGGAAAAAAATAACATCAAGGTTGGGGAAATGTTTTTGCTCTTCTGGACCTCACATTCTAACACGGAGAACAAGCAACAATAAGTAAAGACAATAAGTAAAGCATATGGTATGTTAGGAGATGAAAAATGCTACGGAACCAAAGGAAAACAAAAGCAGGGGTTGGAGAGTAAGGTGATGATGTGGGAAATAGAGGCAGAAGAAAAATTATTACATTTTCTTACTACTTACAGCCCATTGACAACTCCTTATAACAGGTGGAGTGACATTCCTCTAGGACTCAACTGCCTGGATGTTGACACTTTGCTAAAGGCAAAAGGCAATCGTAGCCCAACCCCAGGACCACATAAGTCTACTTTAACATATAAAAATTCCTTTGGAAACTTCCTGCACCTCTACCCCCCATGATTCATGTTGGCAATCATCCCCCAAGCATATGACCTACCTATATACATTGGAAGGGTCTCATGACTCAGGTTTTATTAGATAGTAATGAATGACCTTTTCCTAACAGTAGTGAGCCCCCTCAAAGTCCTGGAAATCTTGCTTCCAAAATTCCTTAGAGACTTACAATACCCCCAACCTCCTCCCAACTTGAAAGTATATAATGGGCGCCTCCTCATGACCCCAGTGCAGCTCTTTCTGCCCACGGGTCTTGTCCCCATGCTTTAGTAAAATCACCTTTTTGCACCAAAGACATCTCTAAAATTCTTTCTTGGCTGTCGGCTTTGGACCTCACCAACATTCCAAAACTGCATCACTTGGACTCTGTCCTTTCATAGCCCAGCTCCTGTCTCCCCTCGTCTCCCCAGGTGACACTGGGCCCCCTGTGCCAGGGAGGATGCTGCACAGAAGTCAGAGGATGTGGGTTTCCACTCTCCAGAAAGTTGTTCTGGCATCTACTTCCTATCTGCTTCTCCCTCTGCCTGTGTCTCTGCCTCTCCCTCTTTCTGTCTCTCTCATGAATAAATAAATAAAATATTTTTTTAAAAAAAGAGGATTTTGTAGACAGAACAAAAGATGTTGTGTAATTTTCACAAGCTTTCTTTCTGTTCTCACCTTTACTTAATAAACTATCACTTCATCCCTTTGTGTCCAAGAGATTCATTCTTTGGCTCCATGAGACAAGAACCCTGCAACAGTGACAGAGCAAGTTGTGGTACTAAATGAGATACTCCAGGTAGCCTCATTAAGAAGGTGAGGGTTATGCTGTTCAAGAAAAAAGGGTGAGGTTGAGCAAAGACTGGACATTAGTAAGTTAGACATGTAGTTACCTGTAGAAATAATGTTCCAGGTGGAACTAGAGCTACAGACCTAAGGCAGAAGCCTCCTGACCTGTTTAAAAAACAGCAAGGATGGCCAGGAAGTCTGGTGTGCATTGAGCCAGAGGGAAGTCTAAGAATGGTTACAGAGCAGGGGCATTGGGGCAGATCACCATGGGCCTTTATTGGCCATTGTTAAGACTTTATACTCTGAGTGAGGTAAGAAACCACTGATGGTTTGGAGCTTTAGTCTTATAAAATAGGTCTTTATTTGTAAAAGATCACTCTTTTGTCTGTGTTGACAATAGACTGAAGGGGGTTAGCATAGAAGGAGGGTGAACTGAAAGCAAATCTGCTGGTAATTTAGAGATGGTGGTGTTCACCTAGATTGAACAGTTGAGATGGTGAGAAGTGATGAAATTATTTTGTTTTTAAGGGATAGACCTCAGGATTTACTGATGTTTTAGATTTGCCCTTTAATGACATGGTAACAAATATTCTCTCCTTGACCAAACTCTAGCCACATTCTTCCGAGCTCTCTTCTTGACTAGGCCTTAATCCTGGCCTATAAAGAATTGAACAAACACCAATGTATTCTGACAGCTCAAGGCTGCATCCCTATGATGACTCTAGCCCCTTTTAAAGCACTTACCTGAGGGATCCCTGGGTGGCACAGCGGTTTGGCGCCTGCCTTTGGCCCAGGGCGCGATCCTGGAGACCTGGGATCGAATCCCACATCGGGCTCCCGGTGCATGGAGCCTGCTTCTCCCTCTGCCTGTGTCTCTGCCTCTCTCTCTCTCTCTCTCTCTCTCTGACTATCATAAATAAATAAAAATTTAAAAAAATTTTTTTAAAAAAAGCACTTACCTGAGAGAACTCAAGGCTGCCAAAAGAATGTAGTGTTTGTTCCTGCCAATATCTGAAGATAGGGCCTATTCTCCTAGTCTCTGTGAGAGGGTAGAAGTCTAACTTGGATTAAGTGCCAGGAAACAAACACAGATGGATTTCACATAGTCTAAACCTTTCTTCCTGCTTTTTATAATTTTTCATTTCCCTGACACTACAGAGTTTCCCTCCTCCCCACTAACTCCTTCCCTATTCTCTGATTCTCCCTTTCAAATGCCCAGTCCTTTCTGTCTGAATCAAAGTTGAATTCATTTCACACTGGACCCTTTCCTTATTATTATTATTATTATTATTATTATTATTATTATTATTTCCCTATTATTAATAGTATAAGTATTATATTATGGTTTGAAATCATCCTTACCACTTTAACTAGAGTCCTGCTTTGTTTATCTTTGCCAGTGGTGGGGACTGGAGGAAGAGTTGTTTGGGGTGGCCAAATCAAAAATAAATATTGCACATGTTAGACTTGAGATGTCTATGAAAGTAAGTGGTAGTGTCAGGTAGGTTGTTGATCTGAAAGGCGGGATGGAGTGAACAGCTTAGCCAGTGCTGGTGCCTACCAACCACCCAGCATCTTCATCTCAATGAACCTTGCTATTTTCCACTTGTTACATATGCTGCAACTTTTTGGAGTGTAGGAAAAACTTACTGGGAGGTGAAAAGTATTCCTCCAAAAAGGCCCTAACGTGACAATTAATTGCTTAATGCTGGTAATGAAATAAAAGCAGCCCAAGAAATTAATGCCTCATATCATTTTCTATAAAAGTAATAATAGAAATAATTTTGTACCTAGTAGATAAAAGGCATAGCTTATTATATATGCAAAATGATTCTGGCAAACATTAAATCCATGGAGCTTGAGAAACCACATACATATAATGTCTTAGCTCATGCTGCCATCACAAAGCACCATAGAATGGCTGGCTTAAACAATAGGAATTTATTTCTCACAGTTCTGGAGACTGACAGTCCAAATCAAGGTGGCAGCAGGGTCAGTATCTGGTGAGAACTCTCTCCTTGGGTTGCAGATGGCTGCCTTCTTGCTGAGTCTACACATGAGTTCTCCTCATGCTTGCTGTGTCCTCTGAGTATGTGGATGCAGAGAGACAGGGAAGCAAGTTCTCTGTTGTCTCTTCTTATAAGGACATTAATACCATCATGAGGGTCAGACCTTCCTAACCTCACCCAAACCTAGTTACCATCCAATGACTCCCATCTACAAATACCATCACACTGGGCGTTAGGGTTTCTACCAATAAATTTTAGGGGGACAGAGTTCAATCTATAGAACACAAAATCTGAAAGGTGAGGAAGAAGAGACACATCGTCATCACATCCACTGTTGTGTTGTCACCTTGGAGCTGCTTTAAAATTTGTTTATTCTATTTTATGCTAAAATGTGTTCATATGGATTTCATGCCATGGTTTAATTGATATACTTGCAATAATTATCATACTTTTTCCAGAAATTATTGTGTCTTTATAATGTGTTTTATGGAATAATGAAGGCTCTATAGGTATTATTTGTATAAGGCATAAAACATGACAGTATAAAATGAAGCTATTCACCAACACTTTTATTATAAGCCTAAAACTGTTCCAACTGCCTAAGGGTTAATGCCCACTATTGAGGAAGAGTAAAGTAATAAGCTTCACAAATAAGACAGAAGTATATATTATTTGCCATTTATTACTGAGACCAGCCACTTGACAAACTGACCTTATTCAGCTAAGCTTTCAACAACACAGTTTTTTGTTTCTAATTCTGGTAATATTAAGTACTCTTTTGGCAGAAACACAAATTCAAAAGCAATTTAAAAAACAATAATGCATATGTGAAAAGAGTCAACAGGGCTCTTCAAAGAGGTGAAGAATGGTAATTTCTAAATATATGCTCCTCACTTGGATCATTGCCCTATTAAGCAATTTGGATTCCATGCAAACTTCTTCAGAAATCATAAAAATATATATATAAAATCGTAATATATTATTATTTTTTAATATATTATATATATAAAATATATAATACATATAAAATGTTGACCACAATATGTGTCCACAACAAATGATCAATTAAAGCTGCAACACTGATTAATATCCTCCATAAAATAATCTGTTACTCAGGCAATATTTAATCATACACTCACAAAACTGACTTTCTAGAAAGATAAAAATGAAGTAATGTTGATTGAATACTTATTTTAGCTGGTGCTTATCCCTTTACTTAGTAACTTGCTCACATATAATGTGAATTAAGGTAGAATAGTCCTGTTATAACCAAAAGTACCTTATTTTTTAAAAAGATTTTATTTATTTACTCATTATAGACACAGAAAGAGAGGCAAAGACATTGGCAGAGGGAGAAGCAGGCTGACGTGGGAGCCTGATGGGGGACTCGATCCCAGGACCCTGGATCACGACCTGAGCCAAAGGCAGATGCTCCATCACTGAGCCACCCAGGCGTCCAAACGAAAGTACTTTAATCAAAAAAATAAAAGAGCCTGGGTGGCTCAGTCCGTTAAGCCACCAACTTGATTTCATCTTAGGTCATGATTTCAGAGTTGTAAAATTGATCCCCAGGTTGGGCTCCACGCCTGGCATGCAGCCTGTTTAAGATTCTCTCTCTCTCTCTCCCCCTCTGCCTCTCCCCCCACCTCCCTCTCTAAAACATAACAGATAAATAAATTGCAGAATGTAACACATGGACTGTGCTTAAAAACCTACCTTATAAAAAATAAAAGTAGCCCAGCGCTTAAACAGATTATGGACTGGCTAAAAGAAGAAATCATCCCATTTCTACACTAATCCTTAGGTATTTTGCTTATGTGTGAAGATAAGATTGCTCCTATCCCTCATCAATGTAAAACTATTAGAAGGAATAAGACCTAGTAATAGAAATTTTAAAAATTAAAATCTATTTATTTGCATAGCATGTGATACTTTTCATAGCTATTTAGCACATTATCATATTTGAGTTTCCCCCAAATCTTGTGACATTAGTAGCGCCAATTATATTTTAAGAGGAAACTAAGATAGTAATAGGTTGTAATTTGGAAGTAGACACACATCAAAACAGTTGCAAAATATTTTTAAAACAAAACATGACCTGATTAATTCATCATGTTTGGAAAATGACAGCCCACAGTGCTCCTGTAGTTTGGATGAGTGAGTGAATATATGAATGAAATTCCATGCTTAGAGCTTTTGAAGTTGCTTAAACCAAGAATTAAGCTGCATAGAACATTATGGCTTAAGCTATCCTAAATTAAAAATGGAACTGAATTAAAAGAAACAAGTTCAGTACTCTCCCCGTACAGCCCGTGAGGACTGGAACCATAATACATACTAATATAAATGAGGACCCATGATCCGTGATGATGCCGGGCACAAACTGGGTGGGCATAAGGAGCCCAGTTAATGCCCCATGCAAGATCTGCTCTATTTAACCTACTTAGGACACTTACTTTGCTCTCCAGCCTTTATCCAAAAAACTTGACTGCTGCCGTATCCATCAGAAAACAGCAGATGGCACACTCAAACAAAGTAATTGAGGAGCTGTAATAAAGTCACCGTTTACAAAGGTGTCACCTACAAAGGATGATAGGGCATCTCAGTACAAGCTGCAACGAGGATCCATTACTCCCCTTAGGATGAGAGGGCAAGGCAAAGAAGCAGTGTTGAAAGCCAAAGAGCATAACTGTATGGGGAGGGCCATCCGACACATAACCTCTAGAAGAGGGATACATGATGAACCCGCACAGAAGAGAGGTGAGGGGAACAAATACTACAACCTCCCTCTTTCCTCCACCTCTGATCTCCTGTCAGAGCTTCCACTGGCTGATCTCAATCAGAAGCCATAGGGACAGAAAGTTCATGGATTGCAGTCCATAAAGGTCAGCTTCCCAGCCACAGCGCAAAGTAGAGGGTAGAGCATGGATCTTCAGGAGCAAGTGGAAAATATCACATACATTGAAGAAAAAGAAATTCCACAATTCACACTTAACAGTCCTGCCAAAATTTAACAACTTTTCAGGAAGAGCCTCAACCTGTTTAATTTTTCTGTAAGGTAAGGCAAAAATGCAGGTAAATTGCATACAGTAAATATTTATAGAATAATTATATTGAATGGTGAATTAAATCCAAAGGGTTGATTGAACAAATAGGCTATATAGAAATGGGGCAGGGGGAGGGAGAGAGAGGAGCAGAAAGAGAAAAGAAACTTAGGTTTTTATTCAGACACCATGAGTCCAGTTAAGGAGAATGTAACCTAGCGACAGAATCTTTACACTCTTTAGAGATTTTACAATCTTTGCTCATAAATTGTTGAAAATGGTAGTTAGTGATATCAGAAAGCATAATTAAATAAAGAGAAGTTACCAGAATGACTGGGGGGGGGGACACAGAGAGCAAATACCTAGGTATATAGATAAGAAAGATCAAATGGTTCTTCAAATTCTACTATAAAATATCTTTCTGCACATTATCTTAAACAAATATGCACACAAAATAAAAACTATTTAGAAGGAAACAAAACTAATTTCTGCTGGAAAAGCATGTGCCTAAAATAGATCTTTTTCAGTATAAATTTGAAAAAGTTAAAAACTATTATCTCAACCTTTCTGGAAAACATTTATCTTCAAGCTTTTGATCCTGTTACAGTTTTCAATACCAAAAAGAAACCAGCTCATATTTAGATCAATTTTGATATTTCTTCCTGATTGATATTTGGTAACACTTATGTATAAAACTATCAGCTAATCACATCACACAGATAATAAATTAATACCAATATCAGAGTTAGGATGATTTATCTTTATTACTAGTGATTTCATTCATTCACACACACATTCTAAGTTCAAGAGAATATGTTAATTGGTGTATTTACTCTAATTTTTTTTAAGATTTTATTTATTTATTTATGAGAGAGAGAGGCAGAGACACAGGCAGAGGGAGAAGCAGGCTCCATGTCGGGAGCCCAACATGGGACTTGATCCCGGGTCTCCGGGATCACATCCTGGGCTGAAGGAGGCACTAAACCGCTGGGCCACCGGGCTGCCCTACTCTATTTTTGATGCTCTGGCCTCTGGGTCCTCTATGACTGGGGAGAGACTGGCCCTCCCAGGACTAGCCAATTCTTAGAGATAACAAATGACTCATCTTTCATATGTAAACCAGGCAATCCACAGCCCCTGCCCTACCTGAATCACCTCCTCTCTTTGGCTGAGAGACCAGCCCAGAAGACACTATTCCTCTCACTAACCTCCCAGACCCAGATACTAGGCAGTTAGGGATAACCTCCATGCCCCTGAGCCCTCTAAAATTATTCAAACTAGTCACTTCTAGCTCTGCTTACCACACCTTGCCTTGCCTTTCTCATGGAAACCATAATAAAGATTTCACCTTTCTGATCCCCTTGTTCCTGCTGCCTTCTGGCATTTCCTGTGGGGTCCCTCCTGGGACAGTGTGCCCCCTCCTCTTAGAAATTGTAACAAACTATTTTTTCAATGGCAATCATTTCTCATTTGTTGAAAAAAATAAGAAAATGTACATGTTAGAACAGTTGGTTCTAGTCATTACCGTCTATGGGGAACTCTTGGGGAAACCGTGCAATAAATATTTTAGAGATTGATAACTGACTCCAAGTTCATCTGCTGGCTGTGTGACATTGGGCAATGTAATAACAATGAATCTTGGTTTCTCCTTTGTTAAATGGGGATATTCCCTAACAGAAGGTCAGTTAGTCTTCTTTAGGTTGTTCTCTGCTTTAAAAAAAAAAAATGATACTTTCAGTTTTTACTAAATTCTAGCCATGGTTTTATCTTCCCACTGGGAAATACAGACTACCTGCCTTTTCTGCTATCTGTCAAGAAGTCTGTATTTTTCATAGTTATGATTTTACTTACTTGACATCGGCCAAATCAGATCTGACACAGTTACTAGTTGATAGTAAAGCCCCCACAAGAGGGCGGCAGAGGCAACACAATTATAGGCAGGTGGCACCGAGAGCCTGAGGAGGAATGGAGGGATGGCTTCCCCTGTGGGAGTCCCATCCTGAGGATGGCTAGGTACAGGTGAACGTCCAGGGCTCGGCCTGGGCGGCTTCGTGTGTGCTGGCTCCTCAGAGCTGCCACCTTGTCATCAACGTCCCAGGAAACATAATGACCCGCAGGCAGTTCTTGGCTCCACCTGAGAACCTGGGTCAGCTTTTGGTATTCATTTTGTGAAGAAGCTCAGGTTTTCTCTACAATTCATTGCTGTGTTCCACAGATATGAAATCTTAATATCATTCTTACTTCCTGGTCCACAGACAGCACATTTATGTGCAATTACCACTCTACTCCTGGAAAACAAAACCTTTCTAAAAAGTATTAAATCAAAAACCACTCAAAATCCATGCTTGCAGCCTTTTTTACCTTTATCCATCTACTAAAATAATAAGTCTTTCATCTTGAAATATTTTTAAGTAGATCATTGGTATTATATTATATTGATATATTATTAATATTATTATTATTAATATTATTATATTAGGTAGATCGTTAGTAGTAAAAATTTAGACCACTCTATATTTGAAAAAAAAAAACCTCACATAGTATAATATGTCCCTTTTGAGCTTTTACTGCATTTGAGGGAGAAAGAATCAACGAATTGAAAGCATCTGCACTAAATAAGTTCTAAAATTTTGTGCCAGTTTTGATGGTCGGGAAGGGCTATGTAAGGTCCCCTGTCTATATACCCACAACACAAGTAGGCATCATAGACAGGAAAATGCACATTCTAATTAGCAATTTAGAGGAGAAGAGATTAAATTATTTTAGCAGTAATCAGGAAATATTTTACAGAAATATTATTATGATATTTAAAAAATCAATTTAATTATAAATTATATAAGTTTTAGTATCATTTTACTTTATAAATATGGTCTAATTTGCAGCCTGAGTAAATCAGTGTGTCATTCTTTCATTCATTTGCTGATTTTACACATGCACTCTTTCATTTATAACCAGCACAGAAGTCCCTTTCCTGCCCTCAACAAAAAGGTATATTGTTTCCAGAACCTGCCCAACTTTTCTAATATTTGGTTTTATGAAAAACTGATGGAGTAAAGGCAGCTGCCCACCCTGAATTGGGAATTTTTTACTTGTTGGGTAACAGTTTAAGACAGCTCTGGTACAATATTTCTGCTGTTTAAAGAATTCTTTACATATCATGTCCTGATATTTCAGCACAGAGATTTTCAAATGCTTTTCCAAATATATGGAAAAATATGGACTTTTTTTTGTCATGACACATTTAATTTTTAAAAAGTAAGTCTCTTAAAAAAAAAAAAAAAAGTAAGTCTCTTGATTCAGTCAGGGCCCTGGGATTTTAAGGGATTAGCCACTGTCATATCCAAAATCATGCATTTATTCAGGGTAAAAGTTAATTTTCCTGGTCTTCCTCAGAAGAAATTGCCTCAGGGATGCCAGAGAGATTTGAGGTAATGTCAATTTAAAATACTTTTACTAGGGAGCCTGGGTGGCTTAGTCAGTTAAATATCCAACTCTTGGTTTTTGGCTCAGGTCATAATCTCAAGGTCTCGAGATCAAGCTGTGCATGGGGCTCTGGGCTCAGTATAGAGCCTGCTTGTCCCTCTCCCTCTGCTCCTTCCTAAATAAATAAATAAATAAATAAATAAATAAATAAATAAATAAAATCTGAAAACACTTTTACTGAAACTTGATTCCTTGGGCCAGAGGAAAGTCCTTACTACAGTTGATGGTACAAGTAAAGCTTCATTTACTGTTTCCAGGCATCACCACCAGACTCCCTGTCACCACCAGTGTGCTTTTCTCCTCCAAAACACCTCCCATTTCAGTCCCAAGGTATGAAACTCAGAAAAGTTGATCAGCTCTTTTTGAGGTAAGGGCGGGGCCCAAAGCCTCACCCACTGAGCCTCTCTCCATCTGCCTCTAAGGTATCACTATGTCGTATTAAATTTCCTCAAACTACAGTTCAAATCTTAGTCACCAAGTATATGATAGACTTGCAATAGAAGTGGCTATCCAATGGAGCTTCATTGTGTGTGAAACCTGGATCTCCTGATAATCTTCCTAATTTCTTTCTTGATGGTTGGAAAAAGTGATACCCGATTGCTCTCTTCTTATCGCAGATGCACCAAAGACTTGGAGACCCAAGACCAGAAAGGGGAGATAGAGTTTATTGAGTAGATAAGTATAGTACACTTTCAAGAGTGAAAGTGTGCCACTGCCAGAGTAGAGTGGAATGGCCCCAGAAGCTCTAGCTGCATCCTTTTAACCCTGCTTTGCGTACATGTAAATTTGGCTTTGATTGACATTTTTGATTGACAGCTGGTGGTTATATAACATTTTGGCCTCTGTGCATGTGCCTACCCATGATGCATTTGGTTATAATTGTATTTATTTTTTGTATTGCATATTTATGGACTTTTTAAAAAGATTTTATTTATTTGTTCATGAGAAACACACACAGAGAGAGGCAGAGACGTAGGCAGAGGGAGAAGCAGGCTCCCTGCAGGAGCCTGATGTATGACTAGATCTCTGGACCCCTGGATCACAACCTGAGCCGAAGGCAGATGCTCAACAACTGAGCCACCCAGGTGCCCCTATATTTACGACTTGTAATGAGTTTTGTTGTGACCTTGAAGGTATGTAAGGGCAAGTTGCGCCCCTTGGGTGCATACTCAGCTCTTAGACGTCCCCATGTGGCTTTTGAGCCAGCTCTGTGGCTAGGCCTTTCTGTTCTGTTAATCCTTAGAGGTGACTCTGAAGGTGTCACTAAGCCTTGGAGGTGGAGCCCAGAGGTGGCCAACACATGCTTTATCCCTCCTTGCTCATGTCTAACTAACTGCCCAACAAAAGAATAGGAAATTCCAGTTGCTTAACATTAGGAAGACAGTTTTTTTTGGAATGCTACAGGGGTTCCTACCTCTGTCCCTCACTCTCTTTGCTGAACCGATAGGCTGGAGAACTACCAAAAGTCTTGGTGACAAATATAAAATAAGCAAAAATTCTTCAAAGGTCACTCAAACTCAGATTTTCTGCCCTTGTTACTTTCTTTCAAGTTTACAGACATTAGATGACCTTTTTGGTTGAATTTATATATATGATCTATTTTTTTCCAAATATCTCTCAGAGATTGACATTCTGGGGTGTTCACAGCGCTACTGCCATGAAGGTATGTATTTTCTGTGATGCATAATCGGTTTCGTTTGTTCTAAGCAAATACCTGACAATGTCCAGTTTAATGAATTTGGTAGATTAATGTTACAAACAACAATATCTCTCATAATAAATTACTGAAAATATGTGTTCATTTATATCATGGCTTTAGCTAAATTGATTATGAATGATTTAGGAAAATGTATACAAAACACAATTGAATTTTTCATATTTTCCTGGTTAGACCAGGGATCTACCTACCACTAAAATTTATTTGTAACCCCCAAATAATTACTTTTGATGTTTTCATGGTCACTAGTGGATCGGTGCAGAGGAGTGAAAAATTTGATTTGCCCAATGAGCGTGTTTCCTGCTGAGGTTGAACAAGACAAAGCTCTGCCTTCTTGTCTCAGCTCTCATACTGTAAACAAGTGTCCTTTTCGTGGTATATTTAGCGCCAATTTTTTTTTTTGCATTTTTATGCTTTTTGTCGGTGATTTCACCGTTTAAAATAGTCCTGAAGTGTTATCTTGTATTTCTAAGCATAGGAAAACTGTGATGTGTCTCACAGAGAAAATATGGGTTAGATAAGCTTCACTCAGGTATGAGTTATAGTGCTGTGAGTTCATTGTTAATGCTTCAACAATACATATTAATTTAGGTGTCTTTAAACAGAAACACAAAACAAGTTATATATTGATTGGTTTTAGAAATGTTGTGACCAGAGTATGACCTTATTTTGTATGTCCCCAAGAGCAGTAGGTCAGTATGCACTAATTCAGCACAGCTTTATAGAACATAACTACCATGAATAATGAGACTCGCCTGTATTCTCAGCTGGCCCTAGGAAAGAAGAGGTCCTAACCCCTAGTTCTCACCTTTGACCAGAGTGGAATCACGTGTGGAACTGAAAGGGAAAATAAGTGACACTAAAGTTCCAATTGTGGAGATTTGGCTGCAATGGATAACTGTATTCATCTTTCCATGAGTCTAATAGGCAGCTAGCTGGGCTTGAGAACAACTATGCTAGCTCACTCTGTGGCCACAAGAACTGAATGGCAGCTCAGGAACTTCCCATTGGGGGCAGTCTCCAAGGGCAATATGTGTGTTCTCTTAGGGAAAGCAGCCTGAAAAGAGGCTTTTCTAGCCCTCCTTGCGTCATCTTTGTATGTTCATATTCAAATAAAATGGTTTAAGCTCCTATGACAAACAATGCCTTACTATTACATATCACAGTTGTTTAAGTTTTGAGCAGATATCACTTTATTTTAGGAGAAGAGGGCACAGCCCGGTCCCAGCCAATGAGATATATGAGAAAGTTTGCTGGGAATTTTTTCTTCCTTCACTGTTGGGTGGAAGCAAATGGGAGAAACGCTATGCTCTTTAACTGAAGTTATAGGAAAAAATAATGTTTGTAGCTATTGTAGCTATTTTGCAACCATGAGAGAAAAACCAAGAAAATTACAGGACACATCCTAGAGTTCTGACATCAATGAATGCACCAACTGTTCTTGTTATGTGGGAAAAATCAATCCCTCTGGCTGGGCCACATTTACTCAGGCATTCTTTATCTTGCAGCTGAAAGCAAGCCTACTAATATGGCCCTTTCCATCCTGCAGAGCATTGTAAATCTGGCACTATTCCTAAGGATTCCTAGAGGGTTCATGCTCTCACTGTCACCCTTGGATAGAATTCTCAATCCATGTTCCCTGTCTCACTTTCAACAGATAAGCTTTCTTTCTACGCAGCTCTGCTCCCCTACATGGAGCCACCAGCTCTCCTTTATTAACCAAAGCACCACAACACAAAGCTGTTACATGTGGTGGAATTTTATGAAAGATCTGGGACCAAGAAGGGTCAGTAAGCAAGTGCAACACAGGAACAAACTGATTATTCAATATTAGGCATTGCTGCCCAAATATCCTAGCCATCCCTGCTGTAGGCAATCTCCCTATAGGCTCTTCCTCCCCTTGGCATGTCAACATGTTCTCCCTACAGAGGAGATCTCTTCCTTGGAAATCTCTTCCTCGGTGTTGAGACCATCTCAGTTCACTCTCTGTTGAAGGGATGTTGAATGTGTATATGCATGTGTGCAATAAAATACTGGTAGGAAATACATGTAAAATATTAAAAATGTCAATCTCTGGGTGATAGGATTGCAAGTAATTCTATATAATCTTCTTCGGTGTTGTGTTATGCCCCCACCCAATATCTATAATGAACATAAACTGTTTCTTAAATAGAACATTACTTTTAGTAAAAC
Source organism: Vulpes lagopus (assembly GCF_018345385.1). Lineage (NCBI taxonomy): Eukaryota > Metazoa > Chordata > Mammalia > Carnivora > Canidae > Vulpes > Vulpes lagopus. The sequence continues at coordinate 87,079,128 of NC_054834.1, read as the reverse complement.
ATTCAATTCAAGAATTTATTTTATATCCTATTACATGTCTGGCAATAAGATATGAAATATATTCAGTTTCCATGTGTTAACGTAATATACTGACATTTGTTACAAAGCAATACTAGTAAAAAGAAAAATTCTGCTTCCAAGATCTAAATGCTTAATTGCCCTTTTTCCCCCAGAGTTAACTCTCTCTTCACTTATACATCTTCCTCTTCTATTCTTATTAATCCTCCTCTTCAAATTCATCATAAGCTCTAGCCCTTGGGTGGTTCTCTAGAGCAGTGGTCTCCAAGTACTTTGTTCCTGATTTTTTATCAGTAAAAATATTTGAACATGGACCCTAATGAAAGTATATGTACTTAGAAAATCTTTACATGTACAACTCTAATAATACATCATAAAACACAAAAATTAAATAGGAAGGCCTCAGATAAAGATGAAATAAGACTGTTCAATGTAATGACATAATCCATTGCATTGATAACAAAAGGTATTTTGTAATTGATAATGCTTTATTGTTTTTTAAAATCTGAGTTTAACCCTATGTGATTTAGCAAATCAAAAAGATTGATTCATCTTAGTATTTGATTTCAGTAACTCATTCTACCTCAAAACTTTGTCAGTTATAATATGAGCAGGTGAAATAAAAATATTTAACTAATTGTTAAAGGATGAGTATTAAGTAATAAGAACAGCAACCACTCAATCAGAATGAACACAGGCTGAGATATCTAATCCCAAGTGTTCACCAGCTATCAACCATAATTTCAAGGAAAAAAAAAAAAAAACAATGGCACTCTAATACATTTGACTGTAGTTTGCTCTTAAACATAAATTTTATTTTATTTTATATTTTTTCCACCCGGGCTGCCCATAAACATTAATTTTAAAATAAAGTAAAAGAAGCATGGCTAATCTATGCCTTTGAAGTATAGGTGTTGTTTTAACGAACAACCAAAAGTCCTAGTGACTGTTCTTGAAAGGACTTAAGCTATAGAGGAAGCATTTGGAAAATAGATGTTTTGGAAATTTTTCACTTATTCCTGACTTTTCTCCCAACATCGTTTGTTATGTAGAAACACTTTTGCACATGCATGCTTAAAACCAGAATTTTATAACTGAATTGGTGGAAATAATTAAGAAATGAGTATTAGGATCTAATAAACTTTTAGCTAGGATTTCTTGTTCTGTTTTGGACTTAAGGTTTTGAAATATAGAGCTATGATAATACCCTTTCAATAAACTTTTCTTCTAAATCAGTCTATCCCCTTCTGTTTCCTGAAAAAAATGAACCTGTCTAAAAACTCAGCTACATGGCTAGTCCTTATGTAGGTTTATATACATAACTAATTTATCTCCACTATAAACTGTGCATTCTTTGAGAGGTAGCACCATCTCACACTCATAGCTTGTATAAGAATGCTGGCAGTCACTTCTTGGACACATAAAATGCCAGGGCTGGTGTGAAATGCTCTACCTTCCGTCCTTTGAACAAACTTATGGCCTGGAACTGGTATCATTCGTGTTTCACAAATGAGAAATTTTAGGTGATTTTCCTAAGACCACACAGAAAGAGGCAGTGCTGAGATGTGAGTCCTGACACCCTGGCTCAGAGTCACCATGCATAATCAGAGCACTATACTGCTAGGCTAAGGGCATCTAGCTTTCAGTGAAACAAAGTAGGGTCTTTATTGATACAAGTTGGTAATAAATGAAAGGACAGAAACATAATTTTAGAAGGATTTCCTCATTGAACTAGAATTATTGTAATTTAATTGAGAAAAAAGCATACTGCTGTTACACTGTAGTTCTAGTTTGTCAAAGAAGTGGCAGCTATGATTTTTCACTATTTCTCAACTACAGAAAATGCAGATGAAAAGTTGGGTAACAGCAGGAATTTGTTATGTCCTATCTTCCTGAATTACTGTTTAGGGAACAAAGTGCTACAGGTAACTTTTAAAATTGATAGGGACTGAAATGTTTCTTTTGGTTTTAAAAAGAAAAGGCAGGTCTAGAGAAAAGGAAAAGACATATATTGACAAGATTTCCTAGCCCAAAGGAGAAAGGAAACAGAAACTTACATTTAGAAAACCAAGAGGAGAATGAAAATGAAACTTGTCAGAGGAAACTCGACAGAGGAAAACATCTATTCAAACAAACAGCAGAAAATAAACTAAGTCATGATGCATAATTATAGATAAAGAAAATAGACACATTTTGAGAGACTGTGGCTTGGCTATTTCCACTCCTCAAATGCCTTTCTCCAGAAGGGGCCCTATCAAGGTGACGGAAGATTCCTAAAAAACGAGGTTCCTTTCTACTTTCCCTCTGGTGTTCTCACTCGTGTTCAGTCTTCATCATTCAATCCTCATCTAGTGAAGTGACTCTTCCTTGAGAGTAAATATGAACTGTTATTGATAGATATTATGGAATGTTAATGGTGAGAATTAGAGGAGGGTGTCTATATGGAAAATCAACTGGTGAAACTATAATGTGCATTATTATCTAGATCTTACCGAGATCAGGAACAAGCGAAGGGTGCCCACTTTCACCACTCGTACTCAACATATACTGGAGGTACTGGCCAGAACAATCAGGCAAGAAAAAAAAAAGATAAAAGGTATCAGAATCAGGCAAAAAGAGGTAAAATTGTCTCTATTTGCAGATGACATGATTTTATACAGAGAAAATCCTAAGGACTCCACCAAAAACCCGTCAGATCTAGTCAACTAATTCAGTGAAGTTGTAGGATATGAAATGAATATGCAAAAATCAGTAGCATTTCTATACACTAACAACAAATTATCTGAAAAAGAAATAAAACTATCCTATTTACGACAGCACCAAAAGCAACAAAATACTTAGGAATGGATCTTATCATAGTCCTCACAGCATTTGTTCTCAACTGGCACATTGCCTAGTATTTGGTATCTGTCTTCCCACTCCCATTAGACTGTAAGCTCATAAAGCTTCGTTCATTTTTATTAACTGCACAAGAGTAGCACTGATCATATTACAGGTACTCAATAAATAGTTTTAAATGTTTGCATGAATAAATCTGAACACTAAACACGTAAGCTTCTACTTTTGACCCTGGATCTCACAACCCATGAGATCATGACCCGAACTGAAGCCAAGAGGAAGACACTTAACCGACTGAGCCCCCCGGGAACCCCTGACCTCTTTTTTTAGGTACAAGGTTATCTCCCCAAATTAAGGAAATACATAGTAGTGTTTTATGAAGAAACAGAAAAGAATAACCTAAAGCAGGTCCATCTGCAAGGCCAAAGTTTTATTTCACTTGAGTAACTTTCATTATGTGCTTGCATTAGATCAGCCGGTAAGGTCAAGGCATACAAAATTGCCATTGGTGGTGATCAGCAAGGACCTACTGGGAGGACCTACTGTTTGTATTGTACCGGTCACCGTGTACATATGCCCTTTCTTCAAGGAGCTTACCATCCTATAGGGGAGTTTAAAAGGCTTAGCTACGTAGTGTAATTAGAGCATAAAATAGGACAACATGCTCTCAAGAGCTCAGCTGAATACTTCTGGTGTATCTGGTAGAAACAAGGACGCTGTATTTCTCTTATCCAAAGCACCACCAGGTTCCCTGTCCTATCTAAACTTCATTGAACGTACTTTGCCAACAGATGACTTTTCCTACGTGTGTCTTTTTTTTTTTTAATTTTTATTTATTTATGATAGTCATACAGAGAGAGAGAGAGAGAGGCAGAGACACAGGCAGAGGGAGAAGCAGGCTCCATGCACCGGGAGCCCGACGTGGGACTCGATCCCGGGTCTCCAGGATCGCGCCCTGGGCCAAAGGCAGGCGCCAAACCGCTGCGCCACCCAGGGATCCCCTACGTGTGTCTTTTTAACGGCTTGAGTGACCCCTCCATCCTCCACAGAGTTCTAGACCGTGAGGTTCCCATCGTGAAGCCTACACACTACCACCCACGGCCCCCCGGGGCTGCAAAATATGAGTAGCAACCTGAAGAACTCACTTTTATGTGGCTTCTGTTCTGAACCAAAACTGCCATTTTTCAGTGTGGGTGTCTTTTTTTCTTTTCCCTCATGACATAGACAAATGTTGATGTTTACTACAAGTTGGTACATTAGTTGCTAATTAAGTTCCTCACTGCTTCAGCCAAAACTTTCTGTATTGAATCCAAGAAAAGAATGGCAGCTATATCAAAAATAAGTTGTTGGGGATTTTGTTTTGTTTTATTAAAGGAAAGTTGTATATTAAGGAGTATGGGGAACTTACAGGCTGGGAGATGGAAAACCTTCGTTCTCCGCTTCCCGCTAAGGTGAGTCGGTGGTTCAAGTCCCTCCGCGCCCCTCACCAGGCCCTGGGCGAAGCCAGACGAATACCACGATTTACGCCTCAGGCAATCCGACAAGCCGCGACAGGTCATTATTCCACTCGTGTTCTCACGCCCAGATTCCCACAGGGAAGAGCTGGTGTGGGGGGAAACGCGGGGAGTCAGGTTCCTTCTAGCGCAAAGGTCGCGTCATCCTGGGGCTCTGGGTTCACGCACGTCTGGACCGAGGCCTTAGCCGTATTCTCTGCACCTGCCCCCGACGTACCTGGGCGGGGGGGGGGGGGGGGCACCTGTCTGCCCCCGCTAAGGGGAAGGCTCACGCCCGCCTCCGCGTGCGGGCAGCAACCCCGAGCCCCCGGAGCCGGCAGCAGGGCGCGGGGACAGCGGGGACAGCGGGGACAGCGGGGACAGCGGGGCAGGGGTCCGAGCTCGCGGCGGGCCCTGCGGGGAGGCCCAGGTCCCCGCCCCCCCCGACTGCCCTGCCCCGGACCCGCCGGAGGGGGGCTCCCGCGCCCCGAGACCTGCGGACGCTCCCGCCCGCGGGCCCGTCTGGGGAAGGCCGAGGGCGCCGCGGAGAATCGAAACAGAAACCGGAGTCCGCCAAGTTCCAGGGCTGCCTGCGGGGCGCGGCCTCCCCGCCCCCGGCCGCCTCCCCGGCCCCCGCCGCCAGCCGCCAGCCGCCAGCCGCGCAGTCGGAGCCCGGAGCCCGGAGCACGGAGCACGGAGCACGGAGCCCCCCGCCCGCAGCGCCCCCCGCAGCGCCCCCCGCGCAGGTGCGGCCGAGCCGGGCCCCCCGCCCCCCGCTCCCCGCTCCCCCCTCCCCCCGCGCAGGTGCGGCCGAGCCGGGCCCCCCGCGCCCCCGCAGCGCCCCCCGCGCAGGTGCGGCCGAGCCGGGCCCCCCGCCCCCCGCTCCCCCCGCGCAGGTGCGGCCGAGCCGGGCCCCCCGCGCCCCGCTCCCCCCGCGCAGGTGCGGCCGAGCCGGCCCCCCCTCGTCGGCCGCGGGGCGCGCCTCTCCCGCGGGGAGCGGCCGGAGCCCGCCGTCGGGCTGCCCGCGAGAACCGTCCCCGCGGGGCCGAGCGAGGATGTGGAGCGGCCGCCCCTCCGCGGACCAGAGCTTCCGCCATCTCCTGTCGTGCTTCAGGGCGCGGGTGAAAACCTACATCCAGGTGGAGCCGGTCCTGGACTACCTGAACTTCCTGCCCCAGGAGGTGAAGGAGCAGATTCAGAGGCAGGCGGCCAACGCCGGGAACCTGCAGGCGGCCGAGCTGCTGCTGAGCACCCTGGAGCAGGGAGCCTGGCCCCCCGGCTGGGCCCGCCAGTTCCTGGTGGCCCTTGAGCGCGCGGGCAGCGTCTTGGCCTCGCGCTACCTGAACCCCGAGCTCGCCGACCTGCCGTCGCCGTCCGCCGAGAACGCCCACGACCAGTGTCTCCAGCTGCTGAACCTCCTGCAGCCCACGCTGGTGGACAGGCTCCTGGTTAAAGATGTCTTGGACAAGTGCGTGGAGAAGAAGCTGCTGACCGATGAAGACAGAAACCGGGTAGGTGGCAGTTCAGGCGGAGCAGGGGTTGCACCTGGGGGCTCCTTCCCTGGCTCGCCCCGGCCCGAGCGCCCCCCGACATCCCTGGGTGAGTTAGCTTCCCTCCCTTCTGGAGGGGACAGCGGTTAGGCACTTAAAAATATACTTTTGAGGATGCAAGTACGAAAGAAAAGCTCTTTTTCTAATCCTTCCACTAAGATAAGCTGAAGAGGCATCAACCGCGACGTAGTGCGGCCTGCTAACAGGTAGCATTTATTGAGCACTTACTATAGACGCTTCGTATCATTGGCAAAACCTGTTCTCGGGGTTCATGCTCCCAATGATCCACGCAGGTGCGGCCGAGCCGGGCCCCCCGCGCCCCGCTCCCCCCGCGCAGGTGCGGCCGAGCCGGGCCCCCCGCGCCCCGCTCCCCCCGCGCAGGTGCGGCCGAGCCGGGCCCCCCGCGCCCCGCTCCCCCCGCGCAGGTGCGGCCGAGCCGGGCCCCCCGCGCCCCGCTCCCCCCGCGCAGGTGCGGCCGAGCCGGGCCCCCCGCGCCCCGCTCCCCCCGCGCAGGTGCGGCTTTTCTAGTTCGGAGCAGTTAAGGAGACACCAGACAGCCACAAAGCTTACAGTATTTATTATCTGGACTTCACAGAAAACAACCTGCCAATCTCTGGCCTATATTATACATTATGCCATTTGATCTTGGTCCAAGTGGAGAAATTACATAACACATGCACACACACACACACACACACACACACACTTTCTTTTTGTTTAACCAAACTTACAAGATCTCTGAGAATTAAAACTTGCAGATAATTAATTGAAAAAACATGCTCCCAATTGCAGTTTTCCATATTAGCAAAGGAGTGGTGGATTTTTTAGATGGTATTTTGAAAGGGTAGATTTTAGAGGGCACTTTACACTTAATGTAATGTTCCTTTTTTAAAAATATTTATTTATTTATTCATGAGAGACATAGATGAGAGAGAGAGGCAGAGACATAGGCAGAGGGAGAAGCAGGCTCCTCACAGGGAGCCCGATGTGAGACTCGATCCTGGATCCCAGGATCATGACCTGAGCCAAAGGCAGACGCTCAACCACTGAGCCACCCAGGCATCCCTAATGTAAAGTTTCATTGTTCATTGTTTCTTAATGAACAAGGAACAAGGATGTACTATGAAGTATAGAAATGCTGACCTATTTGAACATGACTTGCTCCAAATTGTAAGTAAATAAAAATCTTATTTTGAAAGGCATGTAGGCAAATAAACCCATGAGTAAGTCAAAGGCTTTGCCTAACATGCTATGATTCTGACATTTTCTTTCTTTTCTTTTCTTTTCTTTTCTTTTCTTTTCTTTCTTTCTTTCTTTCTTTCTTTCTTTCTTTCTTTCTTTCTTTCTTTCTTTCTTTCTTTCCATCCGTTGTTTGTTTCTTCATAACAAAGTTCTGGACATTGGTTGGCCTCACATTAGCCTGTGATGTAACTTGGTCTTTAATGACTAAAGTTAATACTCCTTTGTAGACTTGACAGCCATGGGCCTGTCCAAAGACCCAAGCATGCATCTAATTTTGATGGCTGGTTTTCCCAACAAGTAAATTACTTTGCACTGTTGTCTGTAACGTTTATGTAGTTTTGTGTATTGAGAACCAGCTAGAACGCATTATAGTAGTCCAGCTGGATATGACAAATGTGTACATCACTGTGGCAGAAACTTAATTTGGAAGACAGTATGCAGCCTTCAAGCCAGCTGGAGATGGAAGATGGCATTTCCAGCCACAGTAGCTGTTAGGAAGTCCAGAAGCAACAGAGTCCAGTAACACCACAAAGCTGTTTATGTTTGGTGGGTATGATGTCCCGATTGCCAGCGAAACAGCACTTCTCCTTATTTACTCTAAATACTTCTGCCTATCAGCATCACTTTTGTCTTGCCTGGATTGAATTTCTGCCAGCTAGATTTTATCCAAGTTCTTGATTCTGGCAAGCTTGGAGGCAGCTAGCAGTAATGCAACGGATTTGACACAAAGAAGATGTAGAGTAAAGGGACATTTATGTACTGGATATCAGTTAAAGCCAAAGCAACCCAAACCCTCCCTCAGATTTATATTTCAAAAGAGACTCTGAAAGATGGAGGAGCTATGCATTTGAAGCTTTCTGAGGAGGAATAGTGTCTCCGTGACACTCTAGAATCATGTCTACACATCGTTTTGCATGTGTCAACAAAGCTCTCAAAGACAATGGCAAAATAAGCTATTGGACACAGTGGGAAGGAAGTACTAGGTTTAGAAGAATCTATATTGATACAAGAGTCATTGATAAATATTTATCTCAAAATAGCAAAGAGTACTCTGGGGAAAAACATGAGAATTTGGAATGGGAAAACCTGGGTTTGAGATCCATGTTTCTTACTCTATGTGTTACTTTGGGTCAAGCTATATAAGTTCCTTGATCCTAAATTTACCCATGAAAATGGACATAATGTCTCCTCTCATTCATGGTACGTTAATGAATACAAATGAGAAATCATGTCTATGAAAAAGCTTCACAATAAATAATAATAATAGTTGTTTTGATATGATGACGATGATGAATTTTATCATTATTCATTTGGTTACATTTTCTTGTGAATTTAAAGTTTCAGAGATTTAGGTAAATCAACCACATTGAGTCTGCTTAACGCCCCTGGATTAAACTGTGATTTCAAGGAAAAACTATGTCTCCCATCTTTAGAAACCCAGCCAGGACTAGGTATAGAACTGGTTCTTAATGAGTAATAACTGATCGATTGAATTTATTTACAAAAAGTTGTCTGGGATAAGGGATGAGAACAAATGATGTCATGAATTACTTTCCCAGGCATTTGAAAATGAATGGATGATGGACATAAGATCTTCAGACTTGCTTTTCTGACAGTCTAAAGTAATATTTGACTAAGAAGTCAAGACTAAAAATATTTTAATTATTTTCCTGTTTTCTAGTAGACATTTTCTACTTCTGTCATTTTAGTTTATGGGTCTCATGTCCATCTCTGGAACCCTCATACATCAGAGACTCCAGAAATGACCCTAGATTTAGTTTTGTGTCCAGTAAGGACCCAAAATTTATTTAAGGGATTGGTTATTTATTCATTTGGTTTAAATTTATGGAGTGACATCTTGTGGCAGACGCCATGCCAGTGGTGAAAAGACTGGATAATAAATGCCAATACTGTCTGTGGTTTCATGGAGCTTAGTTATAGCATTGATCAGTATTCTTTATTCCGATAAATAAAGTCTAGCGTGTGCAAGGTATTGTTGTAAATACTGGAGAGTCAACAATAAATATAAGAATCGATTTATAGGGGATCCCTGGGTGGCTCAGTGGTTTGGCATCTGCCTTTGGCCCAGGGCGTGATCGTGGAGTCCCGGGATCGAGTCCCACGTTGGGCTTCTGCATGGAGCCTGTTTCTCCCTCTGCCTATGTCTCTGCCTCTCTCTCTCTCTCTCTCTCTCTCTCTCTCTCTTTCTGTGTGTCTCTCATGAATAAGTAAATAAAATCTTTTTTTAAAAAAAAGAATCACTTTATAGATCACTATAATGTAATGTTCCCTAATAGAAAGGGGCTGCCCCTGTACTGACCTGCTTTAATTTTAGGACGCTTAGCGAGCTCTCAGCACTTCCATTGACTTAGATAGCCATGAACTCTGGACAAGAGGAGACCATATAAACATTTCCATAGTGTCTTATTATCAAGGTGAACAGCTGAAGAAAGGTGCGTGTTTCTGTCCTGGCCAGTTCAAAGCATTAAACATGCAGAGTCCAGGAAAATTCCATATACCTTTCATTTACATAGGAGAACCAGAAGTACTATGCTCAGTCCAGCTAGAAACCAAGTCCATTTGTCCTTACATGAAGTTGAGAACCTGAGTCAGTCTCCCCCAGCTCACTGTATTGCCAGGTAAATTGGTATATGTGAGAATTTTATTAGCAAGAAAAAATACTAGTAAGAAATTAGCTATGTCAATGAAATGATGATACATGTTCATTTATTTATTTTTTTATAAATTTATTTTTATTGGTGTTCAATTTTCCAACATATAGAATAACACCCAGTGCTCATCCCGTCAAGTGCCCACCTCAGTGCCCATCACCCAGTCACCCCCATCTCCCGCCCACCTCCCCTTCCACCACCCCTAGTTCGTTTCCCAGAGTTAGGAGTCTCTCATGTTCTGTCTCCCTTTCTGATATTTCCCCCTCATTTTTTCTCCTTTCCCCTTTATTCCCTTTCACTATTTTTTATATTCCCCAAATGAATGAGACCATATAATGTTTGTCCTCCGATTGACTTATTTCACTCAGCATAATACCCTCCAGTTCCATCCATGTCGAAGCAAATGGTGGGTATTTGTCGTTTCTAATAGCTGAGTAATATTCCATTGTATACATAGACCTCATCCTCTTTATCCATTCATCATAGTACTAGAAGTCCTAGCCTCAGCAATAGACAACAAAAAGAAATAAAAGGCATTCAAATTGGTAAAGAAGAAGTCAAACTCTCCCTTTTCGCCGATGACATGATACTCTACATAGAAAACCCAAAAGACTCCACTCCAAGATTGCTAGAACTCATACAGCAATTTGGCAGTGGGGCAGGATACAAAATCAATGCCCAGAAGTCAGTGGCATTTCTATACACTAACAATGAGACTGAAGAAAGAGAAATTAAGGAGTCAATCCCATTTACAATTGCACCCAAAAGCATAAGATACCTAGGAATAAACCTAACCAAAGAGGTAAAGGATCTATACCCTAAAAACTATAGAACACTTCTGAAAGAAATTGAGGAAGACACAAAGAGATGGAAATATATTCCATGCTCATGGATTGAAAGAATTAATATTGTGAAAATGTCAATGTTACCCAGGGCAATTTACACGTTTAATGCAATCCCTATCAAAATACCATGGACTTTCTTCAGAGAGTTGGAACGAATTATTTTAAGATTTGTGTGGAATCAGAAAAGACCCCGAATAGCCAGGGGAATTTTAAAAAAGAAAACCATAGCTGGGGGCATCACAATGCCAGATTTCAGGTTGCACTACAAAGCTGTGTCATCAAGACAGTGTGGTACTGGCACAAAAACAGACACATAGATCAATGGAACAGAATAGAGAATCCAGAAGTGGACCCTCAACTTTATGGTCAAGTAATATTCGATAAAGGAGGAAAGACTATCCACTGGAAAAAAGTCTCTTCAATAAATGGTGCTGGGAAAATTGCACAGCCACATGCAGAAGAATGAAACTAGACCACTCGCTTGCACCAGACACAAAGATAAACTCAAAATGGATGAAAGATCTTAATGTGAGACAAGATTCCATCAAAACCCTAGAGGAGAACACAGGCAACACCACACCCTTTTTGAACTTGGCCACAGTAACTTCTTGCAAGATTTATCCATGAAGGCAAGAGAAACAAAAGCAAAAATGAACTATTGGGACTTCATCAAGATAAGAAGCTTTTGTACAGCAAAAGATACCGTCAACAAAACTAAAAGACAACCTACAGAATGGGAGAAGATATTTGCAAATGACATATCAGATAAAGGGCTAGTTTCCAAGATGTATAAAGAACTTATTAAACTCAACACCCAAGAAACAAACAATCCAATCATGAAATGGGCAAAAGACATGAACAGAAATCTCATAGAGGAAGACATAGACATGGCCAAAAAGCACATGAGGAAATGCTCCGCATCACTGGCCATCAGGGAAATACAAATCAAAACCACAATGAGATCCCACCTCACACCAGTGAGCATGGGGAACATTAGCAAAGTAGGAAACCACAAATGTTGGAGAGGATGTGGAGAAAGGGGAACCCTCCTGCACTGTTGGTGGGAATGTGAACTGGTGCAGCCACTCTGGAAAACTGTGTGGAGTTAAAAATAGATCTGTCCTATGACCCAGCAATTGCACTGCTGGGGATTTCCCCCAAAGATACAGATGCAGTGAAACGCCAGGACACCTGCACCGCGATGTTTATAGCAGCAATGTCCACAATAGCCAAACTGTGGAAGGAGCCTCGGTGTCCATCAAAAGATGATACATATTCATTTAGAAACACATTAACTTTTTATGGGGAACTAGGTTTTAGAAATTCTTTGTTTTTAACATGAGTTTTGCTTCCTGGTTTACTGGTATGAAAGCTGAGCTCTGCTGTGTTAAAAAAAAAATCACCATTATATTTAAATAATTATCTAAGGCTTTTATGAAGGAGAGAAAACATTTTTATCAAAGAATTTTGGTGGTAACCCAGTGCTTAATGGAAATTTCAGTGTTTTCCCTACTGATTTCTATTGGAAAGAAAACATATAAATCAAAGTATCTAGAATGTGAAAGCATCTAATTATATTACCCACAAATTCATATTTATTTTGTATTACATAAATTAACAGTGTATCTTAGATACTTTAAACTGCACATTCAGAGAAATAGTTCAGTAGGAGAGGAACATGAATGAGAATATCATTAGCTGTTCTGTTGGAAGTCTCAAGCCTGAATAGTCTCAAGAATTTCCATAATCAAGTTTGACATTGGAATCTAATGTCTTCAGTAGGTTTTAGGACAACAGATTAAGTAAAAAACAAAAACAAACAACCTCAGAAGACTTCTTTAAAAGTCAGAATCTTGATGAAGCTGCTAAAATTGCACAAGTGTTACATATAGTTGCACTGTTCAAATAATAAAAATACTCATAGGAAATAATCATACAATGATCCTCAAATGCCTGAACTCAATAAGGACATAGCAAACTTGGCTAATGTAATTCTACAGTGAAAATCAACCTAACTAATAGTGGAAGAAAATGTTGTGCCCATAATATAATTAGGTTTTTAGTGAGAATATTCGTTACAGTGCTCACTCTTTTTAGAGAAATGCTTTCTGATTACTTCTGTCAGGTGGATTTAAAGGTGATTAAAGAGTGAGGTGATTAAAAATAGAAATGGTTGAGTTTGAAAAAGGTACTCAAACCAGTCTTACTTAACATCTGTAGCAACTATGATTTAAGTTAGCAGATAATAATAAAGTTACAAACACCAGAGAAGACAAAAAGTTTCCATTAGGAGATTAGTAAAGTTGGACAAAGGGTAGGAATGAGCAAGAATCTGCTTAGAAAATGCTTTCAGGGAGATGGACTGAAGTCACCTAAATTTTATTAAGTCTGATTGTCATCCTACCTACTTCTTGCTAGAAAATGTGCTTAAAATTGGAGACAATTAGTAGTTCTAATTATAGCTCAAGAAGGCAGTGTTTGGCCTCTGAAGTCAATTGACTGAGATGAAATTTTGCGTCTGCCATTTACTAGCTTTGTGGCTTCAGGGAAGTAACTGGAATGCTCTGGGCCTTGGATTTCTGATCTGCAAAGTGGGTTGATACTGTCTCCTTCTTCAGGGTTTCTGGGTTAATATATGAAAAGCCTTTCTAATAACATTATTAAGTATTATCTAAGACAAACACCCTACTGGGTAGAAATCATGCTGCATACTTCTATACTAAGTGATGCTCACTGGTGAAGTGGTTACACAGGTAGATCCTATCTTTGGTTATCCATAATAATAACTAACACTAAATTTGTGTTGGACGCTGTTCCAAAAAGGCAAACACATACCTGACACTAAAAAGTTATAGGATATTATAGGACTAGAAAATACACAAATTTAATAAGAAACAATTAATCTAGCTAGTCAACCCAGATTATAGATGTAGAAGGTGGATAGATGTTCAGAAGGACCTTCGAGAGTAGGTAAGTCATTATTTCTCATCTTAGCTGCTGATGAGATCCTTAAACAATATTGAGTCCTACATCGGGCTCTTGCAGGGAGCCTGCTTCTCTCTCTGCGTATGTCTCTGCCTCTCCTTCTGGGTCTCTCATGAATAAATAAAATCTTAAAAAAAGATAAAGCTCCCCTGATGTGTCTAATAAGCAAGTAAGATTGAAAAGCCCCGATTTTTCTTTTCAGTTGCCTCATTTTGCACATGCAGAAGCTGAGGCCCAAAGAAATACAGTGCTTTCCCAAAGGCACAGCAGGCTGATGATGCCCTGTCTAATTTCTTTCTGGTCTAAATGTGGCTTGTATTAGTCTTTTCTCCAACTGTTTGGTGCTGTATTAAGAACTGGGCAGTGCACCGTGATAATGATCACACAAATGATCCACACTTAAAAAGATTTGCTAATTTAAGCTAAAAGAAAACTAAAAGGAAGACTAAAAGTTGTAATGAATGCACGTAGAAATAATTTTGCCCCATACTTTAAGAAATATATGTAGAAATAAATTTGTCTCATAATATTAAATAAACACAAATTTAAGAAAATATTATAGTCATTAATACCTATTACAAATACCAAGTAAGCAAGAATATAAATCTTCCTTCTTTTTTTTTGTATATATTTTTTTTATTGGAGTTCTATTTGCCAACATATGAGAGGTGGGCAAGAATATAAATCTTATAAATCTTATAATAGTAATTACTTCATAGTTATAGTCAAGAAAGAGAAGTCAGGTAAGAAATATTTGGCTTCCTATTTATAGATTCCATTGGTTAAAAAGAAATAGCAAGCACTAGATACACAAAGAAATTGATGCAAGTAGACATAACAGAACTAGAAATGAAAGACACTTTCTCTTGCACCCTTATTCAGAATGACCAAAGTAGAGCATTTATTTCCTAAGTGTCACTTTTTAATATCTTGGTGGCTTTAAAAAACTGTGCATTTTTAAAAGGGGGATTGGCCCACAGGGTTGCTTTCCCCTACGATCCAGAATTGCTACAAGTGACATTGTTCTTTTCTTTAGTGGTTAAATATAAGCCTTGACTAACCTTACCCTTAATTGCTGATTTTTTTTAAAGGCTAGTTCCTGCTTCAAACTGTTCAGAAGATGTGTGATCTTTTTTAATTCTGCCTTTCTCTTAAAACAGATCTCTGCTGCTGAAAACAATGGAAATCAATCAGGTGTAAGAGAGCTTCTGAAAAGGATCGTGCAGAAAGAAAACTGGTTTTCTTTATTTCTGACTGTTCTGAATCAAACGGAGAACTATGCCCTTGTCCAAGAGCTAACAGGCACAACTTGCTTTGAAAGCAAAGAAGGTATATCTAATTCTACTAAAAAAGAGTTTGTACATTTTGCCTAGTGATTGAAATGAAGTGAATTGTGTGTAGACACAATGCCAAACACTAAGATATTTTGTGTAGACATAATGCCAAACACTAAGATATTTAGAACCAAAATTTCAAAATTGGAAGCGATTAGGGATATCATGTGTGTTTTTTACCCCTTCCCAAATGAGGAAACTATCGCTTAGGAAAAGATGAACTTACCAAAAATCACAAAACCCAGCAAAATGGGCTAGAATATTGGCAACTGACCCCTTTAGTTTAACATTCTTTCCGCTGCCCATCTTATATTGAAAACAAGATGATTACCTAAAATTTTTATCAAAATAATTTATACATCGGCTATATTGCTAATAAGTTAGAAGAAAATATTTTAGTTGTTATCACAGCTCTTCTGCTAGTCATCTATATCAATTTTTAAGGAATTTATTAAATGTTTGAAAGAGGATCTGTAATTACCAATATATCTCAGTATTACTTCCTGTGAAGTTTTTTTTTTTGATCCTTCAATTATAATAATAAAAGCAACATTGTAGAGCCCTTGTACATATATTACTTGTAAATCTAATATAAACTGCCCTCTAATTTTCTTTTCAGGGTCTGTATCTATGGTTTCAAAAATATCATATGTAAGACAAATTAAAAGTTAATTGGTGATGAATAATTTAAATAAATTAAAATCACTTCAAATTTACTCCACTTCTTCTATTCACCCAGTCATTTGTTCAAGGAACACATATCGAGTACCACACACATTGTTGCAAGCGCAGCAGACTTGAATGAGACATATAAAGTCTCATTCCACTTTCTAATGGAATAAGATACAGAGTAAACACTTTTCTAAGATGCTTGTGCAAAATAAAAACAGTTACTAAATTATTAAATAGCACATTATGTTTTTATTCTAAATTATTTATGAAATGCTTAATTTTGCCCAGTAGTTAGAAATACACATACACACACACACATATATATATGTGTGTGTGTGTGTGTGTGTGTGTGTGTGTGTGTGTGTACACAGAGACAGACACACACACACACACACACACACAGCCAACTATGGTGAGTTCCCTTTCAGGACCTCATGAGACCATTTCCATCCATGACAAATATTCAAGGACTTAAATTTCAGAGGGAAAAATGGCTGCAGTCTAGATTTTTTTATTGTTGTTGTTCCCTGGGAAATTTTGGCCTCAGTGTATCAAGGGACATTAGAAAGGTAGACCTGAAGTCACAAGACTTTGTCATTTCTGTCCCTCAAATTCAAGAGTACCTACCCATTTTACAGTTGTGTATAGTAGCACAACTTGTTTAGGATGGAGTCTAGAAGATCTGCTCCAAAGTGTGTTCAAGATTCTCTTGATATAGACAACATGTTTGGTCATATTTCCTTCTACAACATATACTTTTTAAAAGATTTTTATTTATTTGAGAGAGAGAGTGTGTGTGTGTGTGAGTGGGGGAGGGTGGGGGGTGTAGGGCAGGGGGCTGAGGAAGGTAGAGGGACAAGCCAACTCCATGCTGTGCACAGAGCTCTTCACAACTGAATCCCAGGACTGATCATGACCTGAGCAAAAACCGAGAGTCACTCAACCCACTGAGCCACACAGGCATCCCTCTTTCTAAAATATTTTTAAGTTCCTCTTCACAAGGTGCTTTGTTAGAAGTTTTATTTGTTTTAGTAGGCTCCATGCTGGTCATGATGCCCAATTCAGAGCTCCAGCTCACCATCAGTGAGATTAAGACCTGAGCCAAGATCAATAGTCTGACCTTCAGCCAACTGAGCCATGCAGGCACCCCTAGAAGTTTTTTTTTTAAGATTTTATTTATTTATTCGTGAGAGAGAGATAGAGAGAGAGAGAGACAGAGACAGAGACACAGGGAGAGGGAGAAGCAGGCTCTATGCAGGAAGCCCAATGGGGGACTCGAGCCTGGGACTCTGGGATCACACCCTGAGCCGAAGGCAAACTCTCAACCACTGAGCTACCCAGGCATCCCTAGAAGTTTAATGTAATTTTAAAAATTATAATTCTTTGAACAAGAGCAATGAAGGTCAAGTAAATATAGTAAATCCCAGGTAATACCTACACTGTAACACACCTCATCATGTACATCTGGTACTCTCATGCTTTCCTCTTCACTTTCTTTACTGTATGCCATAAATATGTGTTATTATTAGGTCTTCATGTGTCCGTTTCCGAATGGCTAGGGACTAGTTTATCCGTATTGTCCCACCCCACCCACATATCCTGCCTTGCCAAGGCCAAACACTTTATAAAAGCGGAGAAGGCCTTGTGAAATGGAAAAAAAAGTGGCACCAAGTATCCATCATCCTCTCTGGTCCCATTGTAGGGTCCTCTCATGGTTGAGGCTTCTCCCTCCTTCTTCCAAAGTGAGTGATGATGGGTGTTGACCCAGATATGAGGGCTTCTACGAGGGCAGGGAGCAGAGTGGAAAGGCGTCTCTGAGCTTCCTTTGAGGATTGGAGGGAAAACTGCAATCCTTGGCTGGGGCAGCATCCGTGTACTCTCCTATCACCCCTACCTGCAACAGGCAGGTTGCTCCTGACCAACTCATTCAAAAAAATAGGGCTTACTTTTTCATTTCCTCGGGAAATCCAATCAGAGGAGTCAGGATTTAAATTTTGTCTGCTGAACTGTACATCTTTTCATGGGAATTGAAGCATTTTTCTGGTAGGTCTTTATGACCAGAATAAAGTTAGCTGTGATTACTCTTGTGGTTTGGAACAAGTCCATAGTATGGACTAACTTGTGTTTCCCCAAAATTCATATGTTGAAGCCCTAATCTCAAATGTGACTGCTTATGGGAATAAGGGTCCCAGGAGGTCATTTAGGGGAAATGAGGTTGGAAGGGTGAGGCCTAATCTGATAGGACTATGGCTTTAGAAGAAGAGGAAGAGATCTCTGTCTCTCTCTTCATTGTGTGAGGACACAGTGAGAAGATGGCCTTCTGCCGCCTAGGACAGAGCTCTTACCAGACACCAGCCTTGCAGGCACACTGATCTTGGACTTCCAATCTCCAGCACCAGGAGAAAATAAAATTCTCTTGTGAACTCATTCCATCTTTAGTCTTTTGCTACTGCGGCCTGAGCTAGCTGATACAGGAGCCGAGGCTCCGGATCCGGATACTTACTGAATGCTGGCTCTTTTACTTCCCCAGAGGCATAACTTTGAGCAGGTACTTGCACTCTCTGTGCCTCAGTTTACTCCTCCATGAAGTAGGGAAAATACTGTCACCTATTACCTAAGGCTGTTTTTGAGGATTATATAATTCAACATTTGCATAGCCCTTATATGATAAGCTACAAAATAAATGAATTATCATGATTACAAACCCCAAACATATTGAATGTGTACCTGCAAACACGGTCAAATCATCCTGGCCAACAACAGAGTCCAAACTCCCAACAATTGTCTTTGGGACATTCTCCATACACAGGACATACTTGCCCTTTATTCTTTAAGATGGGTCAATCTCAAATGATACTTTCAGAAACTTTCTTTATAGACTCAGTCTTCTCTGATAGATGTAGTTTCAGGAGGACAGAACTCTTGTTTTTCTTTGTAACCTACATAGTCCCTTAAGAAAACAGTTGATACATGTTGGCTGAAGGAAGAAATGCTGATGGGAGACATGGAGGGAAGGAGTAGGAAGGATACAGAATATTTTATTGAATTCCTAAAAAATCTCCAGATATTCAAAATACATGAATTTAGGCTGACATTAAAGCATATGTACATCTCATGTAGAACGCACAGCGAGGGAACAAAATGGCAAGAGCACAAACTAAAGAAAAACCAACACCAAATTTGCATTTTCATAATTCAGCCTTAAATAGAACTTTGTGCCATTAAATAAGTGTCTTACTTCCTACCAGTAATGGTCAGATAGGAAATCATCAGACATTTTTTGAGATTACCATGATACTTCTTAGAATGTCTTTTTAGATTAAATTTAATCATTACAAAAGGATTGCTCAGTGTCCATATTAAAAATAGAAGTACCGTATCATAACAAAAAATATGTTCCTAGCATCTCAAAATGTTAAAGTAAAAATCCTATTCAGCCAAATTTCTACTAGGAACCTCCACTTGGTTTTCAAAATAACAACAGCTATTTATATTGTATAAAAACTTACATTAACCATACAATTTACATTCTGTTTAGGATTCTGAAGCATTTGTAATATATTCAATATATTCAGTAAATGTCTATTAGGACCCCCTGTTTCATTTTCAAAATAGCAATTGCAGGTATGCAGACTCTATAAGACTTATATTGCACTGTTATTTACATTCTAATGCATTATTCACAGGGACTGAGAATTTATCACAAGAAGATGGCCCTGAAGTTAAAGCGGCAGCTCTTTTAGCTATGAGTCAGCCAAGTCCAGATAAAGAGGGCTGGGACATGGAGAATAATTCACTGGAATCATCTTTGCTGGATTCTTCTGTAGTTTCAGGTATTTGGAACCTGCACATATTTTTACATATTTTCCTAATTACTACTTCCAGGAAAATCATTTGGTGCATTGATGACATCAGGATCTGTTAAACACGGGGAGAAAATTTGGGCCTTGGAGTTTTGTGTGCTTTTTATTAAAATCATATAGCCATAATTCTTTGTGGCTAAAATGTTTTCAAAACTAATGCAATATTAATATGTTATGAATATGAACATGAACACCTTTGGTTCTAATTTTACTTGATAAGATATTCATGGTCTTTGTGATGTTTTAAGTATTATAGCATATATATTTCATAGTTTTCAAGGTACTTTCAAATCTATGAGTTTGATTCATCCAAAGCTCTGAGAATTAAAAAGGCCATTCATTATCTTTTCCTTTATTTTATAGACTGGGATGTCTCAGAGAGGTTCAGCTGGGTTGTAGAGACCAAACACAAAGCTGTAGGAAGGACGATGACAAGTGTTAAACTGGGGTTGGTTTGATTTGCAGTAACTAATTGGTGAGAGAACTATTTACCACGAGGGCCACCTTTTTTGATACAAAATGTTCCTGGAAGGATCAAGCTAATTTAATTACATTCCCCTCCCTAATCTGCTCTTGATAGGGAACTCCTCTCATCCCTTCTCCCCACCAAAGGGCCAAATTCTATTTTCACCAGAAATTGTCATTTAAAAGAAATAATTTTTAAACATGTGTGGTGTGCTAGTAAATGTTTAAGAAGTAACTCTCTGGGGAGAAGAAGGGAAGTCCTGATTTGTAGCATTTGCCGGCCTTCACCATGCAAATATCCCCCCTAAAGCCGATGACAAGCCTCCAACCTAATGTCCCTGGGTTGGGAAGAGACAGGCACTAGCTCACCATTGTATTGGCATTTCCACCATACAGATACGTGGGCATAAATAGCCTCAACGTCATAGATAATAGTGAAATCCAGGAACACGATTAGGAAGGGATGAGTTTAGGTATTCATTACCTTTGCTTTCATATACTTTAATTGTAAATTTATATAACTTTACTTTTTAAATGTCTGTGCTTAACAACCTGCTCACAAATTCCTGAAATTTTAACAGTTGGCTTTTGGGAGCCTAGCTAAGCTGACTCTATCATACCACTGCAAAATTTGTTCTTTTTTTTTCTCCTTTTTTTCTTTTTTTAAGTAATCTCTACCTCCAAGGTGGGGCTTGAACTCACAACCCTGAGATCAAGAGTCACATGCTCCACTGACTGAGTCAGTCAGGCACTCCCAAAGTCTACTGTTTTCTACTCAGAAAAGTAATGTAGCTGCATTGCAGGAAATTTGGAAAATGTGAAAACCTATAAAGAAAAAGTCACCCATCCTCCCACAACGTATATATATTAGTCTTAGCAGTTGCGTATCTGTCCTTGTGATCTTTTTGCCTAAGTGGGTGTTTATACAAAGTGGCATTTCTCCTGTGTTCATTAGATATTCTTCTGTAGTATGTTTTTTATTTATTTTTTCTTAAGATTTATTTATTTATTTATTTATTTATTTATTTATTTATTTATTTGAGAGAAAGAGAGAGAGAGAGTATGAGTGGGGTGACAGGCAGAGGGAGAAGCAGACTCCCCTCAGAGCAGGGATCCTGACATGGGGCTTGATCCCAGGACTTCAGGATCACAGCCGACAGAGCCACCCAGGCGCCTCTATAGTATGGTTTTAATGACTTAATAATAGTTCCATTCAGTGGATGCTTTATAATTAATAAATCAGTTGTTAAATATTTAGGATGTTTAAAAATTTCTACATCATGATAACTCCTTTCATATCTATGTTTCAGTTTAATTCTTAAAAACATATTATGGGATGCCTGGGTGGCCCAGCAGTTAAGCATCTGCCTTCGGCTCAGGGCGTGATCCCAGAGTCCCAGGATCGAGTCCCACATTGGGCTCCTTGCATGGAGCCGGCTTCTCCCTCTGCCTGTGTCTCTGCCTCTCTTTCTGTGTCTCTCATGAATAAATAAATAAAATCTTTAAAAAAAAACACATTACATAATTGGAACTTCTGGATCAAATGATGTTTACAATCTTAAGACATTTCATACTTAATGTCGAATTAACAGTATAAGAGAGAACAGGTATTTCTACAAAATATTTTTTTTTCAAAACTTTGCTAATTTGGTATTTTGCTACTTAAATTTGAGTTTTTTGATTCCTAATGGAAAACCTTTTTATAAGCTTATTCTTTTTGTTGTTTCTAATAGTCTGTTTTTCTATTACGGTATTTATATTATTCTTGCTGTTTTATGTGAACCATCTAAATATATAGGATAGCAATCCTTTGTCATAAATAGCACCGATATGGTTTATAGTTTGCCTGCTATTCAGGCTTGAGCTTCATTTATTTATTTTTTTAATGCAATGCTTCTGCTGCTTTGCTGTGTTTATGAATCATTGGGAGGAGTGGGTCTTACTGAAATGTGTTCTGATTCAGTAGGTCCTGTGTGGAGGCTGAAATCTGCCTTTCTCACACGCTCCCAGATGATGCTGTACTGCTGGTCCTGAACCACACTTTAACTCATGAGGTTTAATATATAGAATAGCAAAAACCTGAATTCCAGAGGACTTTTTTCTTTTTCTTTTTTTCATTTGAGCAGCTGCGCTTTCTTTCAAAAACCATAATCTTACAAGAATGTCAAAATCTATTTTCTGAATGTGGATATCTCACATTTTAATAAACTTCCTTAGTAGGGTACCTGACGTCTCTGTGGGTTACTGACTATTTTCTAAATCCACCCTAGAAAGAATTGAAAACAGGACTGAGATTGGCAGATGATCCTGTATCTCAAATGAGAGTTTTGTTTTGTTTTGTTTTGTTTTGTTTTTTTATCAAGGGTTGCCAGCAACGCATCTTGTCAGCCTGTAGTTTATGTATCTCTGGAGGATTTTGAGTCTCAAAGTGAACAAAATTAAAGGCAAAACTTTAAAAATTTTCTATTTTCTTACTGGTTAGTGTAAAACAAAGTTTCCTGTTGTGAAAAAAAAATCTGGATCTTAATAATGAACTTGAAGAATAGAAAAGTTTCTTTTTTTTCTCTTGTGTTCCCTCCCTTCCTCCCTCTCATTTGCCCTCTGTCCCTTGCAATTCTTTCATTGATCAAATATTTCTTTAAATACTACATGCCAGACATGCCCTGTTCAGTACCGCAGGTACAGTGAACAAACGTAACAGAGATGGCTTCTTGCTCCCGCAGAGTTTCTTTTTTTTTCTTCTTCTTTTTTTTAAAAAAGATTTTATTTTATTTATTCATGAGAGACACAGAGAGAGAGGCAGAGACACAGGCAGAGGGAGAAGCAGGCTCCTTGCAGGGAGCTTGATGTGGGACTTGATCCCAGGATCCCAGGACCCCAGGATCATGACCTGAGCCAAAGGCAGATGATCAACCATTGAGCCACCCAGTGCCCCTCCTACGGAGTTTTCAACAGATGAGTATGTCAAACAGCAGTCTGCGTATAGCTGCACAGTAAGTGCTAGTAACCGTCATACAGTAAATGCAAGCACAGCCTATTAAAATATGTACTAGTCTGAGAACATGTGAAAGTATGTACACTGTACAGTGATATGAGGACCCCACCCAATTCACAGACTTTAATGACCTCTCCGTGTCTGGACTTCCCTGTGGACTTGGGAGCCAGTCAGTCCAATCCCTTCTGGCTCTTTTCAGAACAGTAACACAGGGTAACTTATTTATTAAAATGTAGTTCCTTTGCTTTAGGTCTTAGACACCACTGCCGAGAGATGCTATGGTTCACTCCAAGTGTTTGTCTATTTTCTTATTGTTCTCCAGAACTAAGAATCACAGATATAAATAACTTGTAAAGTACCATTAGCCCAAGAAAGTTACTGGTGTTCTTTTGATTGAAGTTTTTGTTGCAAAAATTTACAGTAGAAGGATTTTGCCTGTGCTGGCATCCTTTCGTAGAATTAACAATCAAAATAAAGAGGAAAACATCCCATAGTCTGCAATATGCATTTGCATAATTTTGTTTTGTGTGTCTTGCCAGTATTGACAATGTATAATCTTTATTTTGAATTCTAATATATAGAGTGAAGATTTCATATACAGCTCAAATATAGTCAATGCTACCAAAGTAGCATTGAAAGAAACTTCTTGCTTAAGCTGCACACATTCTATAAATATGAATTTTCATATGCAGAAAGAAAAAAATGTGACTCGAATTATTTCTAATTTTAAATTGACTCCTCTAATTTTTATTTCTGAACCAGTTTCTAAAATATTTTTTTCAGTGCATAATAGTCGTGGTGCATACAAATGGTAATTATTTATAGTTTCAATGGAAAGATTCCTGATATGTTGTTTTTTTAGCCCTTTTTACTCCTCAACACACCTGATGGGCAAGATACACTGCCACAATAACAGTAGCCCACTCTGAAACCAGTTTTAATCACATTTCTCCTTCACCCTCGGGGTGATAGATCAGGATTCCCTAGTAGGTGGCTCTGGAGAGTCATTTTGTCATGCCTCCCATTGGGGACTGGCATTTTTCTTCCTTTCTCTTTCAACTACTTCCCATTAAAAGGTGGTTAATAATGAAGATTCACCAGTTTTTAAAATTTGCCTTATCCAAATTAACACAATAATTTCTATAGGCTATTTGAATAATTCTCAGACTATTGGTAGAATTTTAATGCTATATATTGTAATTCTGCTTTCTAAAGTCACTGGTCATCTCTTTAACAAGAAAACATTGGTCTGTGCTGTTTCTCCATACCACACCACCCTAGAAGACATCAGGGGGGACACATTCATTTTCTTATGTTGAAAACCTTTTAATTACAAAGTTATCTGGATTATTTTAATTCTATAGGCTTACAGTAAAATTGATTGTACAACCATTTTTAATTTAGTACTCTGCTATTACTGCTTTCTCAAAACAAGTAGTTCTTTGACAGTAGGCTACTTTAGGAATTAATGTCTTGTAATAAAAGTAAATCAGATGAGATCCAAACAAAGTAAAATTTTTATTTATAATGAACTTACTTTTATGCAGAGTTTCGCATAAAATCTCCCAGACTTCTTTTATCGTTCTCTGTTGCATCTTCCTGTTATGAAACTAGAAAATGCAAGTACCTCAGGTTGGCCAGCAGAGGGCGCCTTTACATTATAATGGAATTCACTGTTCAGCGTGGAAGGTTCTAATGTAACTGTAGAGTGTGCCATGTGTGAATATACAGTGCGCATGACTGTGAATGCATGTGTATATTTTGATTTATATATTCGTTCACGTGAAGATTTTAAAATTCCACCCCAGCTAATGAGCTTACCAACCTGCTTGTTTTCAGACTTTAATACCTTCTTTTTCATATTCCCCCATATGTTCCACTCCTTAGGTTTATCCGGTGACATTATGCTTTGGAATATATTGTGGATATATTTTGCATAGATCATGTTCTGTAGGAGGGGTTTAAAAATTGACCTTTATAAAACAGCCTCCTTCTCCCTGTCCCAATCTGTTATAGCACTTTTTTTGTTGTTGTTTTGTTTTGCCTTTTTATAGACCAAAGTCCAATCTTAGATTTGGTCTATACTAATTTCTGTAAAAATGCCACAAAATTTATCCTTGCACTTGAGGACCAGAATAATGTTTTATGGCACCAGCCTCTAGAAATTTAGAGATTTTTAGAATCTCTAGAAAAAAAAATACCATATAGCACTTGAGACCTTCATGGGAAAGATAATTGATATAGCAGCATACGATAAGGTTATGTCAGAATTACCCAGACTATTACAGGATTGGTTAGATTTCAGGTCCTTTACTCCCTTTACTTCTATATTTTGCTAATTTTAGTTACATTAATTATTGGGAACTAGAAATGCTACTGAGGCAATCCAAAAGGCAAATATTAATTTGATCTGAGAAAGAAAAAGAGAGAGAGAAAGATGACAAGAGAAAGAAAGATATGCTGAAGTCAGCGTCGGCTGATGTTTTATGTAGGTTTGTATTTTATTCGAAGAAACCTACCATCTAGGTTAGTTATAAGACTTCCACTTGCTTAATAGTTCTATGAGGGTTATTGTTCATCTCTCAGGATTAAGGGCATAGGTATTTTGACAGAAAGAATCTCCCGGTATACAGCTAAGACATGCTGCCTTTATTTTCATGACATCCTTTTATGGCTACAAGCCTAAAGCTTTTTTTTTTTTTTTTTTTTTTTTTTAAGCACCTTTTTTAACAAAGGCAACAATTTTAATTTTGATTTGATGCCTAGGCCTTACCTTCTCTGTTTTTGCATGTGAATGAGCACTAGAAGCCAGAGAGTGAGTTGGGCAGGTCTTATTATACAGAGAACCAAGTACCAGGGTATTGCCCTCACCCTCAAGGAGTTTATAACCCAATCATCTACCCAGAATGAAAGAGAAAGTGTTAACAGATAAGGAGGGAAGACTTGGTAAGGAAGGAAGACATAGAGACAGCCTCCCCTCAGGAGGAATCCGAGACATCCGTTCATCCGGTTCTGTGTTGGATCTGTGCACGGTGGTGTCAAGCAGCATTTTCGACCGCATGGGCAGTATGGGCAAGTGAGTAGGTGTAGGAAAATTCAAAATATGTTTAGGGCGGGAGTGTCAATGAGGGGGGGCTCTGCATATGTGGGAGCAGGCCTTTTATGGAAAGTCTCCATACTTATACTCAGTTTTGCTATGAACTTGAAACTGCTCTGAAAAATAAAGTCTCTACAAAATGAATCCAACTATAATAAATACATAAAAATCCAGCTGTAGCAAACACAGCAAAATGATACAAAAAAAATGTGTGTAGAGGAATAGTTTGATTTCGGGGGAGGGGGGGAGGTGGTAGGAGATAAGTCTTCTCAGATCGATGAGAGTTAATTGGTTTCTCTGTGGTTTTTATAAATGATTTCCCTATGGAAAAAATACTCTTCCAAGTTTATCATTCATTGTTTGGACAATTATGAAATACTAGCACAATGCGTATCCGATCATGTCAGATGATGACTGTAGGAGAGTCCTTCATAGGAGGAATGCATACTGTGGGGAGCTGGAACTGGCTTCCACTGGCTTGCCAGAGCCAAATGCACACATCTCTTCTCAGCTCCACTCTGTGACATCACGCTGGTAGCTTGAAATCAACCCTGGCGGGAATATTTACACCATGGAAATTAGCAGATACTTTTAAATCATGTCTTGTTTTATTATTTTTTTTTTCCTCAAAGAGCCCACCATTGAGCATTTACCAGGACATTCTTAGATGCATCTCTCCCCATACTTTTCTCACATTTGCTTTAAGCCTGCTTAACTTGAATAGCTCTTCCTGCGGGGTGCTTACCAGGCAAAGAAGTTTCCAATTCATCTTCTATCTTGCCGTCACTAACCCCTGTTACTGCCAAGACTTACTTCCCATGTGGTCATCTGGCTTTTCACTCATAACTGATTTACTCTGGGCCTTTTTTACCTCTGTTACTGACTGGCAGTGAATGAATGGGACACTCTAGTAGGCATGGTTATCCCCACAACCCTGTATTTTAATAACTATTTTTATATATCGAGACCCAAGTCCAAAGGCTAAAGGGTATACATGATACAATGTAAGCCAACACTATTACTTACACACAATTCAAATTTAATTCTGACTGAAACATTTCAGCAGTATAAATTCTATAAACAGGAGCAAGGAGCTCCATGGATAGCCATGTGGGCCTGTGGCTCTAGGAGAGTTTTTTCTCTTTGGGGAACTCATTTCCTAGAAGCTTGGATCCAGGAGAGAATATGCAAGGTGGGTGGAGGTGGCTTCTCTCCATTCTGCGGGAACACATGTTCCCTGGCACAGAGAGCAGAATCTGACAGACCAAAATGTGAGCGTGTGTGTGTGTGCGCGCGCGCACACACGCACAAATCCATATACATAGAGCTGAAAATAAAAGTCATCTATTTCCTCTCAAAAAAGATTAAGGATAAGTTATTTCAAAAGAAAAGGAGTGTTTGAGTGTTAGGATACTTTGCATTTCAGAAAAAAAAAAAAAGACAAGAGGTCTTAGCAATGTGTCTGATCCAATTATAGGAGCCCACAGAAAAGCACAGAAAGATTCAAAGGAACCCACAGTAGGAGAAGATTCCAGAATAACTTTATTGGTGGTCTTGAAGAGCTTGGCTAGTATATCTCAATGAGACAGGAGAGGAGGAAGGGAAAAGAAAGAGGGTGATCAAGATGCATCTTAGTCCCAAATGTACTCCTCACAAGAAGCCTGCTTTTTCCATACGGACAATACTCAACTGTTGTTCATTTTCAAGTATCAATAAGAGCTATTGAAAAAGATAGGACCTGAAGAAAGAAAGAGACAGGAAGAAAGAGTATTAGTAGTAGGGAAGTAAGCACACTTAGGAAGAAGCCTCTGAAGTCTTTGTGGGTGTGCCCATACGTGCACACATGTTTGACTCTTCAGGGGTAGTCATCTACATTCCAGACCGTGGGGATTATGAAACCAGGCAAAGGGAATCGCTAAATATGCGAAGCTAAAATGCATTACAAGGTCAGAACTAGAAAAAACATGCAAGTACCGTGACAAGTGAAATTAGACCATTGGCAGACCTTGGAAGCACTACAGTCTCTGGCGAATGGGATCTGCTGGTGCCCTTCTTTCTCAACGTCCTCAGGGGCCCTGGCCACTTGCGCTGCTTCCTGCTCTAATGCAAAACCACTTTTCCGCAAAGAGAATGTATGACAGCCTGAGGCAAGGGGTGAAAAAGAAGAAATATTCTGTGGAGTGGGAAATATATCTAGGCTAAAAATAGGAGGGATATTACCTGGCAGGAATAGAAGGAAGAACCAATTTGTAATCTGACCTAATGAGGCTTAACCCTTAGGTTGAATAAACAATGTACTTACCAACTAATTGTTATAATAGCATTTTCCAGCAGAGGGCATACTTTACATTGAAATAGATCTAAAAAGGCCTTCCACCAAGAGGTTGGTTTTCTTTTCCTTTTTTTTCATTTGAATTTTTTTAACTTCAATATTTTTGGTTTCTAAATGGTTTAAAAATATTTTAAAGTATTTAAAGTCTAGAAGATGTTAAATGTGAAATTTCTCAGATTCTGTTAATATTTCTGTCTTATTAGTGAAAGATTCAAGTTGTGATTGAAAAATGAGGCATTTTTCCCATGGCTAATGGACTGGTCTTAGACACTATCATTGTACGCAGAACTGTTCTTTTTTTGTGCTGTTTACAAAATTAATACAGAAAATCCTATCTTTTAATTGGATGAGTATAGTTTTCCTTCATTCCAAAAGAGTTTGATATAAATAACTGCTTTTTTTTTTTTTTAACAGAAATTACCAGCATTTTCTAATCTATTTTGTAGCCAGCTTTGGTAATTTCCCAAGAGGAAATGACACCTATATAAAAGTTAACTAAACTTATTATATAATATAACTCCAATATTCAAAGCCCATTTAAGTAGCAACTTCATGAGAATTTAAGATTTGTTTCTCTTCAAGATTCATTTCCTCTATCTAACGGAATCATTCTCAAAATAAATGAGAAAGTAGAAACTACTGTCTATATTTTAAAAATTTTAGGAAAACAAAGGCTAAGTCACTTGTTAGCAGTGGCTGAGATCCGGTCTGGAGACCGATCTGTTTGACTCCATGGCACAATGTTCTTTTCATGGCAACACGCTGCCTTCAATTGACTATTTTATCTGATCTATTTTAAAATCATAGACATGACTTTGTTCATCAGGATATAAGTCCAGATTGACATACTGTGAAAAAGTACAAGGAATGAAACAAAATAATACTATATAAATCAGTTGCAGGAATTCTTGGCTTATAACTTATAGCTTGGATTAATTTTGGCATCATAGAACCACTTCATCTGACTTCATGTGTATGTGTGTTTATGTGATTTTTTAAACATAGTTTCTTTAAGTGAATGTAGCAAGAAAATCTCTGGGAAAGACATTCTTAATGTTATGGAAGATTCAATATATTTTCTTTTATTATTAAAGTTATTTCCTTTAGTACTTCTCTTTCTATGAAATAAAAGAAATTATATGAAATGCATAAGAATTTGCTGCCTAGGAAACAAAATTATTTTTGTGTTGAGAAAGTGGAGATTTTATATATCCTCAAAATGACAAAGAAATAGACCTCTATATATTCATTTTCATTTTCATAATTATCTCTAGCAGAATTATTCCAATTAATTTTGTTTAACAAGGATGGAAGAGCTCCTCTTTTATCTGCATGCAAAAAAGTAAATTTCAAAATAAATGTGGATGTTTAAATGTAAAGTAAACAAAAGTCTATCGACGAAATCAGAAATGTTAGCAAAATAATACAATCTCTCTACTTTGTTTTTCCCCCTTGGGAGATAAACTGTTTCAAGATTGATAGAGAATTTGACATTACCATGAAAATGACTATATGCTTTTAAACAACGACAACAATAATCAACTTTCATTTCACTTAACACTTGGATATAGGATTGTTTGCTTGTTTATAAAGCTTCACACAAATCATCAGCCATGATTGGTATCAAATAAAAAGCACTAGAATACCAGGCTTGGATTCAGAAGATGAGGACTCCTAGCTGGGCCCCATTCTAGCTGTGTGATCAGTATAAATCATTTAACTTCTCTGGGCCTTGTTTTTTCAACTGTAAAACTGAGGTGATAATGAGTATCTACCACATAGGATGTTGAGGTTTAAAGTGTAATATACATCTGTGAAGGCACTGAGCCCAGTGTCTTCCCGACACATTGCAGATTTGTTTGTAAGATCAAAATAATCCATATAATAAACTTAATTAATAATACCCTATTTTTGGTAGCAACTTTCTTTATTATTTATAAATTAATCATGCACATTGCACTAAATTAGCTCCCCTAAACTTATCTATGTTAAAACAAAGCATGGAGAAAACCTCAATTTTACATATATACAAAGTAGTTTTAAGATTGTTGGTTAACTGCTAGTGGTTAGAAAATGCAACGAAAATCAAGTATAATTTCCACTTGTGTTATGCATAAGTAGGAAACTTAAAGATACAGGGTTGGATTTTAGATAATACTTATCAGTATTTTTTAGTATTTTTAGTATTATCTTCAATTCTAATACCATATTTAAAACAACAAATGAAACGCATGTCAAAATTTACTTTTTTTTGCTTCAGGAGTCTTAGTCTATATTTCTAGATCTAGAATTATCCTTGCAATGACATTTTCTCCATCTCATTTTACACCTTGCCTTTTCCTTATAAATCATATTCTCTTTTCATCAGTACATCTGCCCAAAACGTTCTTCTACTTGACAGTTCTATCCCACACTCGCCTCTAAGCTTCTAACAAGGCATACCTCTGGGAATTGCAAAGTGCCATATTTAAAATCTCTCAGTGAGATATACAGGTTTTCCCGTGTGATCATAAGGGATTCCTCAAATCTGAGTTTGAAAGCTAATCTATGACAACTGGTAGGCACAGTATTTTCACATTAGTATATTTATGTTGTGCTAATATACTTAAACAGTATGTATGTCCATTGAGAATTTTTCTACAAATTTCTTATCAGCTTTCTCTTAACTTTTAAGAAAGATGCCATCCATACATGTTTGATCGGCATTGGCTATGATTACGTTATATTTCCCACTGACTAGGCTTATCCAAGTTGGAAGGGAGATGTCACAGATGTTGCAGATGCTCCCGGAGTACTAGTCAGCAATAAAAAGGAATGTTCCTGATATAAACAACGTGGATGCATCTCGAACATCTTATGCTATGTTAAAGAAGTCTAACAGAGGCTACATACTGTGTGGATCCATTTATGAGACATTCTGGAGAAGGCCAAACCATAGGGACAGAAACCAAATCAGGGACCCCTGGGGGACAGCAGAAGAGAAATGACACCAAAGGAGCTTGAGCGGACTTCCGAGGTGACAAGAAAATCTTGTTTGTGATGGTGGTTGCAAAACTGCATATATTTGTCAGACTCATCAAACAAACCTACCAAAGAGAACAACCTAAAAAGGGATTTTTGCAGTATGTAAATTATACCTCAAGGTACCCACTTAAAAAAAAATAAGTGGTTAAGGAAAAGGAGATACTTGTAGTTTTGAGGAGTTGTACACTGTCTTTTTCCAGAGAAGTTTTATTGATAATATACTATGTGCATTTTTCAACCATTTCTATTTCTAGCCCTAAATGTGTGACACTCAGATTAGTTTTAAGTAGCTCAAGGCTACCTTCATGTAATTTATTCAATGAGTTTGGGAGCTTGAGCATGAAATGAGAATTCTGAAACAAGTATAAATATTATGAAATGTCATTAATTGTAGGAAGAACATTATTTAATGGAACTCCTACCCTCATAATATGCCAACGACCTAATTTTTATTTCATTTTCCAGTCATCAGCAGTTAAGCTACAGTGCTAAGAGCTTATTGTACCTAATATAATTTAATGGTTATCAAATTCTAGGAGGTGAATTGTACTATCCCCATTTTAAATAAGGGCCAGCCAGGCTCAGAGCAACCTCAACAGCAAATTTCACAAGTCCTGATTCCAGAGCCAACGTTTGTTGCCATCTTTCATTTACGTTTACCAGTTTCACGATAGTTCTGATCCTTGTGGATAAGATTGCATAAGTCCTTGGCAATAAACTGTAAAGAGGGAAGTCTTCCCTAGAGAGAAAAAAAGACTTTCAAAAGGCATTGATACTGAGTACTGAAAACCAAACATCAGGATTCACAAGTTAAGAGAACGCTCTTGCCATTCATCTTAACCGTAACTTTTTGATGGAAGCTTAATTTAATTGTAGTAAAGGAATACATTTATTTCCAACCTCATATAAGCTTCCAGTACAACTGCAATGCCAGGCTTTAATGAGATTCTTTTTGAGCACATTCTCTTTGAGATTTTAAAGTTATGCTTATCACTGAACTGTTATTTTCATAACCAATCAATAGAACCGTGTACTTTAATAATTTTTTAAACCTTATTAATTCCCTACCATATTGTGTTAAAATAACTCAGTGGTTACTATAAAATACTTTCTGTTTCAGTGCCATTATCAAGCCTAGATTTTCTTTTCTTGGACAAAATCTCCATGTGGGGGGACAACCAAAGTCATCAATGTTTACAAGTTTGTGTTTGCTCTCATATCAGATGTACGATACTTCAAGTAGGTGTATATGTTTGATTCACTACCCGCCAGCTGCTCATCCATAGTAGAGTTTTTAATTGTGGCTTGCCAGAAACTCTTACCTTTTATTCACAATTGTCTGGGTGTGCCTTTTCCACTTGCATTGAACTGTATGTACTGTGTGCTGTAGAGGTGTGCAGTTAAAATACGTTTATTCTCAGAAATATTTTAAAAATATTTTAAAATGTTTTCCTTTGCAGAATCAGACACAAGTTTGGCAGAAGGAAGTGTCAGCTGCTTAGATGAAAGTCTTGGACATAACAGCAACATGGGCAGTGATTCAGGCACCATGGGAAGTGATTCAGGTACTGCCTAACTGTTGTGTAAACCTTAAAAAGTGTGAAATAAGACGCCATATAGTGGAAAGCATGGGGGCTGTTCATACCCTCCCTAATGTATTTATGCAATTAAAGCAATTCTTTTCTACAGTTGAAGTGGTTTTGGAACTTTGCCATTCACTTTCTTTAAAAGTACAACTTATAAAAGTCTTAGAATCAAGCTCTCTAATTTTTGATCTAGTACTTATCTTTTTGGTGTAGATAAGAATATGCATATTGCACATTCCATAGAATCAGGTCATCTATTTTATTTATGCTATCTGTTTCTTAATTTGACTGCATTTAAATTATGTATTCAGTTTGGAACATGTGTTCCCAAACTCTACTTTTTAATTTTTTTAAACTAAAATACATTTTAAATAAAAAAGTTAATACTATCAATAAGATAATTGTGACTCTAGATTAACTGCAGGTAACAAGAGTCCTTTTATTATTTATTTATTTTTTAAAATATCCTTTTATTTAAATTCAATTAATTGACATATAGCATAGGTACAGTTCAGTGATTCATTGAGTTGCCTATTAACACCCGGTGCTCATTCCATCACGTGCCCTCCTTATTGCCCGTCACCCCGTTAACAAGAGTCCTTTTAAAATGAAAAACTAAAAATTACACATGTAGTTAAAAGAGATTCAATTGTCTAAATATCTCTGGCATAAAAGTAGAGCTTCCAAAATTATTTCTGTCACTAAATGAGAACTTTATTAGGTGTTTCCCTAATGCTCTATTAGTTGGATAGCACACCAGCAGTAAATGAGAGGGCCTCCTCCCAGCCCCACACTTCAGCAATATTTCCTGTTACCGGATTGCCTAAATTCTGTCAGTATGGTCGATTTCATATGGCCTCTTTCTGTTGTTTGAGTGTGTAATTCCAATGATTGCTACTGAACTAGAATGTTAACATTTTCTAAGAGCTGATAGATCCTCGCATATCGGTTATACACCTTCTTATATTTGTTCTGTGTGTTTGAAATATTTCACAATTAAAATTAATGATTATAAACGAACAAAAAATGCTGTGTAAAGTGGCCAGCTAAGAATCAGTAGGAAACCGGCAAATTAGGAAACACAAAGTACCTTGTTACTCATTTGTTCTGTGATTGAGTTGTAGAAAACACTTGGAAAATATTGTGAACTTCAGATTCCCCCGCATTGTCAGGAGAATTCTAGAAATTTAGTCAGGAGAATCCTAAAGGGACAAAATCGTTTACATAAAAATGGTCATCTGCCCTAAAAGCTTTCCAAGATTTTAAAAGGTTAATTCATTTTCTGTTCACTGCACTCAGTGTTTATTAACTTATTGCCCTGTGCTTTTTTCTGTGGCTTATATTTGATTTTTCCAAACTTGTTATACAGTTGTTAGATTTAATAATTAACATTTCTATTAAATGTTATTGATGTTAGAACTCAGAGTATGCTCTAGCTAATATTTAACATCTTTATGGTTGTTTTAAGTTTCTGGACCTCATCCTAATTTTTGTTTGTCTAGTAAGGGCTTTTCAACAATATTCATTCCTTCAATAAATATTTAATGGGCATGCTCTATGTACTGGGCATTTTGTCTATTTAGAGCTGCTAGCAAATGTAACTATTTGCTGATTTTCAGTCCTCAATGTGGCATGAAAGACGTGATAAATCTGAACGCAACCTACTTTTAAAAAGCAAATACATTTTCAAAGGCAAATATATTTGAAGACAAACACATTTTCAGAGGGCACCCATTGATGGTCTAGATGAGGTCAGTGCTTAAAAACAGAGAATTACTTTGCACAGTGTGTAGTAAAATTCTGAATTTATAAAATTATGAAATTCCTTTCCCTCAGGTGCATGATATAGACCGAAGTAGAAATCAATGCAAAAAAAAATTGGATAAATTGCAAATTGGTGAACATATATTGAATTTCTGAAAAACATTACAATGTTTGGGATAATACCTTAAACTTTGAGGTTGACAAAAAGGGATTCTATCCCATATGTCCTTTCCACCTTCACCAATTATATAATGGGACATAAGGATCATGAATGTGACCCAATACTATAACATTATGTCCCTTCGTGGAAGTATTACATCATAGTAAAACATGATTAATGATGCTTTTAAAGTTTAAATATTCTAATTATGCTGTGGAAGGCTTTTTTGTTTTTCTGTCTCTCATTTTTATAGAGATATACCGCATCTCACAAAGTGGCAATATTTTTGGCAATACACATTGGCCTGATATGTAGAAAGTGTTTCCTTACTATTTTGAGGTAATACCTATTAATATTTGTCCAGCTGGAATGGCGTGTTTTTCTGTAGTTACATACTATAGGTAAAGGAATACTTTGTCGATTTCAAACACATGCAGTGACAGACCTTTTCTCTCCAAGAATAACTCAGCTGTCAAAATCAATGTGAGAATGAAATGTGCCACATGGTGTAGTTCCAATAAAATGTTATTATTTAAGTCCTATTTGATTTTATTTTTTGACCATTTATATGGTATAGTATAATTTCAAGGTCTTCAACCAATATTTGTTATAGGGGAAGGGCACAACGTTATTCGAAGCTTGTGCATATTTTAAATACCACATTCATTATTGCATGTAATTGATTTTGCTTTTCAAAGCAAGCCAAAAAGAAACAAAAAACAAACAAACAAAAACCCAAACATTTCTTTTATAAAGGAAATTGGCTCCTAGCTCATTGACACCAGCCCAGTTCTCTCCTTCTGGTGACAGAGAAGAGAAAATTCTCTTTTCATTGCTTATGTGGATAAATTCTTCCATCCCTGTGTCAGAGGATGTGATAAGGCAAGAATCAGGCTGAATATTTAGCACTCACCCAGCTCTTCTTTGGATGCTGTTCTCACAATGAATCCAACTCTATTTTTTTTCCCATTTTCACTCTGTGCTTGTCTTTCAAACTTGGGGCTACCTATCAAGTTTCCCGGATTTGACTCAAAAGTATGGATGCTAATTGAGCTACCTGTCTAATAGCCAGATATTTTTTAGTGGCAGCAGTATAGTATTTTAGGCTCTGAAGTCCCTGAAGACAAGGGCTATATGCCTGGGACTATATGGCATATAAGAAGTACTCCATAGAAAGGAGAGAAAATGAGTGGGAAATATCAGAGAGGAGTCAAACCATGAGAGACTCCTAACTCTGAGAAACGAACAAGGGGTGGTGGAAGGGGAGATGGGCGGGGGGACGGGGTGTCTGGGTGATGGGCACTGAGGGGATGAGCATTGGGTGTTATACTATATGCTGGCAAATTGAACTCTAATAAAAAAATACACACAAAAAAAAGAAGTACCCCATAAATATTTGGGGCAGAATGAACTAGAAGTACGTGATGAGTTAGGTGGCAGTGAAACAAATAAGTTTGGTTCTAGAATCAAATTTTGAACATGATAGCCCTTTTAACATCTTAACTCACATTTATTAGTGCAATATGTAGAATGCATAAGTGTTTTACTCATTTGACTTAGTTTTAGATTACTTGGGAAAGAGACAGAAAATTGCTCTAAGTTTCTCTTTTTAATTTGTGTTACCCAAGGATACAGTAGTAAACATGAAAAACAAAAGGGAAACTGATTATTTAAAGGGGTACTTGTAACTATTTCAAGGGAAGCCAAATTTTGTTATTTTTTAAAATCCATGCAAAAATATACCTAGAGTGAAATTAAAGGGAATAATTGGCTAATCTCTTTTAAGGACTTTTCTAAATTAAATATCAACTTAGCAAAAGTAAATTTCTGAATCTTGATGCTAAACACAACTTAAAGTATAGCTTTATTACAAATATTCTTGCTCTTTTGGAAAAGTTAGGTAATCAATTCTCATAATATAGGTGGAATATTAGGATTTTTTAAATAAGAGCCACATAGCAGAGAAGTAAAGATATTCTTAAATAAATTTGAACCTTACATAAATATAATAGAAGATGAATTATTACAATTGCTGTAGAGTTCAAAGCAAGCATGGAAAGCAAACTTGTAAATGTGTATCTTTAAATGTTGGTGATCTTAAATGGGTTTTTCCTGAAAATCATATTAAATGAATCAACAGATGATCCAATGATAACTTAAATGGGGTTTTTTCCTGAAAATCATATTAAATGAATCAGCAGATGATCCAATGATAACTTAAATGTATTGCTTCTTTGTTTACTCATCCATACAGAAGGCAAATTTCCTGCCAGGTTAGTAGATGACTGACTCTTACTAAGTGATATTTGGTGTGAATTTTCCTACCTGTGCAGATAGTACTATCGCAATAAGCTAAAACCCATTAAAATAGAATCACCCAGTTGCTGAAATGGAATCATCAGCAACTTTTGTGAAGTTAATAGGATTATATTAGTTTAGTTTTATTGCAATCATTGATAAGAGAAGGAATACTTCATGTGTAATGAAGTACTAAGTGCTGTCATTTCACTTTTTCTTATGATTGCATAAAACAAAAGATGGGTTTTAAATTGATATAATATTTATTTTACTGCATTCCACATGATAGATTATACATTTTTAGACCTTTTTTCCCCCTGGAAAATATGATCTCTTTCCCTATACATAAATATGATCACTTTTAAACAAAATACATTTAAACCGAGATATGTTTTAACAATTTTATTCTATTGTTTAAAAAATTAGGGTATGTTAGTACTTTATGAGAATTTTAACTTTAAAAATCTATGTTAATTGGAAAGATTTTTAATATATCACATTTTGAGTTTCAGGAAAATATGGATACGTGGGGAATACATATAAGAAAGTGATAAAGATCACAATTCAAGACTAAATGCCAGAATTAGTCACAATTCAATTTAAACCAAAAATATTGCTTTTAATCTTTTAATGAAAACCTATCAGTTAAAAGTTTGCATGGGAGATTTTCTCCTCCCTAAATATGGCTTCTGTTTAAAGCAGCTACCTCACATGGCAAAAATAGGATTATTTTTGCCATTTTAGATATTTGAGATAAATAGATGATAGAAGATAGATAGATAGATAGATAGATAGATAGACAGACAGACAGGCTGGCTTTTGGATACTTTATTGTCAAAGTTTTTCTAATGAGGGAAAGCTCCATCAGCTATAATATCTTCTTTGCAATAAAAAGAAGGGAGGAGGTGGTACGGAACAATGGCTCCTGCTTTCCCAGTTCCCCTTGAATTGTAGGTGATAAGACACAAGTAGGGCATAAGGGCTCAACAAAGAACTAGAAAGTCTGATGCATTAAGAATCATTACTGCCAATTCTGTACCACAGCCCTTTTTGCTATTTCCCCTGGCTTTGCCCACACTGTGAAAGGACTCTCCCACGTTGCCTCCCCTTCCTGTCCTCCATCCTGTTAATTCACTCCCTCTGCACCTCCATCCCCAGGCCAACTTCATGATGGAGTGCCTGGGTTGTATCCTGCAAATGCCAGCCTAGAGCTGATGCCCATTTGGTACAGAAACTAGAAAAATGGATTGGTTTGGACCACACATGAAAAGGAATTTAAACTGTGAGAAGCCTATATTCAGTTTTGGATTTCCTAGCCTTAGTTATTTTATTGCCCATTCCCTTATTTTTCTACCTTTTAATTTCCTTCAGATGAAGAGAATGTGGCAGAAAGAGCATCCCCTGAGCCAGAACTGCATCTCAGGCCTTACCAAATGGAAGTCGCCCAACCAGCCTTGGAGGGGAAAAATATCATTATATGCCTCCCTACAGGGAGTGGGAAAACCAGAGTGGCTGTTTACATTGCCAAGGATCACTTGGACAAGAAGAAAAAAGCATCTGAACCTGGAAAAGTCATAGTCCTTGTCCATAAGGTATTCAAATAGCACATAATACAACAGTGTTTATTTTCACTTTATTTTTCTGAAGCATTTGTAAAATGACATACGTAACAATACAGATTTAATGTAATTAAGAGTAATATCAAAATAAGTAACTTATTTTAAATCTTTGCTTTTTTTGCAGGTTTATGTGATATCTAAGTTATTAGCTTTAAAAATATTTTTTCATAATACCAGAGCATAAATCAAATAGCTGTTATTTATGTGTAAATACATTTACCCAGATATTCTTTAAGGTTAACTGGCACTAATTTAAATTATCATGTACATGGACATGAATGACTTCAAAATAGTGCTGCAGTCTAGGATCAGATATTGTCTTTTGGAATCTCTTTAGCTGTTGACCCTTAGTCAAAGGTCATAAGTCCTTCTTACCAGAATATATATCATTTGCTTGAAGACAAAGAGAAAATTAAGTGAATATTTGGCTGATCTAAATCAAGTTAAAAAGGAAAATAAATAACTTTTAAGAGTTATTAAATAGATGTTACCCAAAATGCAACTGAAGTTTTCCTCTAATAATTTATATTTTGGGGCATCTGAAGACCAATCCTCATAAATAGGTATAAGTCATCTCCACAGTAAAATAAAATCTAGTTATTTGAGCTTTATTCAGATAAATGAGTTTATTAACTTATAAATCTGTATGTTGGGCAGGTTAATCTTTACTTTTGTGGAGTAAAATTGAGTATACATTGGCATGGTCAGACATAGTCTTTTTTCTATTACTTAGAGTAACTAGACTTTTCTCATTTCCTTTACCAAAAATATAGTAATGGGTTATACAGCTTTTCTGTATTCTTGGATTTCTATTATGCCAAAGGGTTTAGTTGCAACCTGCCATTCAGTACCAAAGAAACATGCTCAGAATATATGATCTGAATAATTTCTATCACATAGTTCCAAATGCATTTTGAATGTATCTGCTAAGTCGAAAGACCTCTTCTTTATACTTGAATGCCTACCATTAGAACAGTTTTATTTCTCTTGTGACAATAGTGATACATTAGAATTTATTTGGAAATATCCTTTCACATATTCTCTTTCTTAAGGATATTATCTTTTGGAATAAAAGGAATCTAGCTCTGAATACAACTTCTACCCACCAGTAGTTTGACCTTGGACAAATTCCTAACTTCTCCTTACTTTAGTTTCCTCATCTGTAAAATAAACAAGATAATACTACCCAGTATAGTTGCTCTGAAATTTAGTCTATCTTAAGCCTGCAAATGACTCAGTAAGTTTTAGTTCTTTCCCCCACTCTTCCTTCCTCACCTCCATGACTGATTAAATGGAACTCTTTAACCAGTAAACAGGGTCTTAAGTGCCAGGTTTAGAGAAAAGAACAAAGTTAACTGGATTTGAAGGTACTTCAACTGGAGTTCTTGAAACCATTTGAATATTCTGCAGTTTCTTCAAACTGTATTTGCTTCCCTGAGGGTCTCCTTCCCTCTTCAACTATCTCTTTGTTACTTATACCACCTCCTCCAAAGCATGAAGCCTCAACACCTAGGAGATATTTTTGATTCATCTGCTTCCTTGCCTTCTCTTATCAGGCCCCAGGGTCATAAACTCTTAGAGCTGAAAGAGGACTTCAGGATCCAGCTCTTGTCCATTGCAGTGTGGTTCTCTCAACCCTGCTGAGTAAGCTGGAATACCCAGGAAGTCCTGATTTTAATAAGATAGCTTGATCCATTCTTTGAATAGCTGGCACTGATGGAAAAGCCCTAACAAAATCTGTTTCTCTGGGATCCACACTCATTGGTTAGAGTCCTTTCCAGTGTGATTATAAAAAGTAAGTATGAATTCTCCTGCCTCGTGACTGTCCTTCACATTGAGAAGACAGCAATACGACTACTAAGTCATTTTTCTCTTTTGTTCCCTGGGATAAGTATTCCAGTTCCTTTAACTAATTTTCATATAGCATGGTTTCCAGATTTTTTATCATCCTGAGTGCCCATATTTTTTGATTCATTTATTTAGGACCTTCTTCAAGTACAGCGTCCAGAGTTGGGCAAAATACTATAGATATGGTGTTATTAGTGCAGACTGTAAGAGAGATGAGATGTGACTCTAAGCCCACGACCTGGTTTGCATTTATCACTGGTGCTGGCACCCAGAGATTCATCTGGAGTTGGCTGTAAACTAAAAGCCTCAGTTTCTTTTTTGTCTGAAAATCTGTTAAACTAGAATTCTTTTAAGTTATTTTTGTGCAGTTAATTTTTGAGCCTAAATGCAAATACTTATATTCATTTCTTCATCTTATGCATGTTGATTGATCCTCGCAGGCCTCAGGTTTTTGTATGCATCTAACTCACCTTGTTCTTATAATGATTCCTCCTCTCGATGTTGTATGCTCATCATGAATTTTTCATCTCATTGGATTGAAGTGATTCTTACAAATCCACATTTGCAGCCATGTTTAAATGTTAAATTATCCTCATTAATTATTCATTTTCACTGCACTGTTATGGAGACAGTTAAGGACGTAAGTCTAATTCATCATCTGCTTCTCTGGTATTTTTCCCTAAGAATCACTAGAAATCCCTCCACTAGTTCTTCCATATATGTCACAATTGTTTACTTTATCATCCCATTTCTTTCCATTTTAAAGTAACTTGAGTTTCAATTCTCTTCGACTGAGTCAGGAAATCTCTGGTCCTCTATGTCACATAACCTTAGGTTTATACTTGGCCTAATAGATGGCATCGTAACCCTTGATCTCAAAAAGAGAAATCCTGTCCCCTCTAACATCATTTACTTTCATCTCCCTGCCTCCATGCTTTCCAAAGTTATCGCCTTCAAATGCAGGGAGAAATGAAAACACCACCTGTGTTCCCAGACTTTCTATTTCCTATCTAGGGCTTCAACATCACGAGAGATAAATCCCAGGTTCCTTCAGATGCTATAATGCAGCCCCATATGATTCAGCAGAAGTGGGTAGCAGTTGGGTTTGATTAGTCTTGGCAGGCACTCTGTCACATCTCAGGAAAAGGCTCCAAGAGGACCACACACCTCCCAATTAGCCATGTCAGACTTGCATCTGGCTTTCTCTGTGTCCTTCAGTAGGAAGTCAACGCCACCCAGAGTGAGTATCAGGATTTCCA
This sequence comes from Vulpes lagopus, assembly GCF_018345385.1. Taxonomy (NCBI): domain Eukaryota; kingdom Metazoa; phylum Chordata; class Mammalia; order Carnivora; family Canidae; genus Vulpes; species Vulpes lagopus. Next base: position 87,037,169 of record NC_054834.1, on the reverse strand, counting down.
ACACCTGCTACCTCCTGTGAAAACTTATTTTTGTTCTGTAGGCCAGAAGATGCTGCTTCTTTGGAAGGTCTTGACTTATCCTTTATGGGCTGAACCCCAGGTTGCTATGTCACCCCATGGTATAGAGATTCTTAAATCATTCAGCAGCATGAGAGTATTTAAAGACAAATCAAAGACAGATCCTATTCTCAGGAATCTACAATCTAAGAAATGAGAGATGTATATTAATCATATAATTATTAATATTGCATTATAGTTCATGATACAGTATTAATTATTTTTATTGTGTCTCACTAAATCTACACAGCTACTCTATGAGGTAACCATAATTATTGTCATTTTACTCATCAGAAAATTGGGGCTCTGAGGCTTTATTTGGTCTGTCAGGGCTCATCCTTCCAATAAGCAGCTGAGCTAAAACTTGAACCCTTATCTTCTGAAGCCAACTGGCCTTTTTTTTTCCCCCTGTGCTGGAATAAAAGAATCAGAAAAATATCAGGAAAGTTTCTGAGGACCAGAAAAATGACAGCTTATATTTTATTTAATTTTCACAACAGTGTTATCAGTAGTTTAACATTGATTGTTAACATTCTCATTTTTTGATGTAGAAATTGAAATGATTGAGATGATTCAGTAACTTGTCCAAGGACACATAATAACCGAGTGGCTGTAGTAGTTTTTAGGGCTAACTTTCTCTCCTCTGGATCTTGCTCTTTCCACTAAGCTTAATTTTCATTCTCTTCTTCAGAGTCTTTCTTACTCCCAACTCAGATTATTTCCTCTGTCTCATGTAAGTAGAAGAAAAAGAATAGTTCTAGAAAGATGTGTCAGCAATGACTTTGTGTAAGAGAAAGAAGAGCTGCGGTTCTCACATTTTAAAGATTTATTGTCACATGAAAGCTTTCATATAAGTGCAAGTTGTGCCTACAAAGTTGTGTCCCTAGAGATGATCGCTAGATTCAGTGGCCTTTTGATGAGGCCCAGGAGTTTGTATTTTCCAAATATCTCAAATGATTTTGTGCAGATGGACCAAAGACTTGACTTTGACAAAAAACAAACAAACAAAAACAAAAAACAAAACCCCCAAAACACTAACAGAAAGTTTCTCTTCTTATTTTTCTCACCTCGTGTTATTTTCTCCCACTTACCAAAGTTGGTTATTAATTTTAGGTCCTCACTATTTTCTTGAAATGACTAGATTCTATTTTACTCCTTCTCTCTCCACACTCACCCTTCTATAACTTCATTATTTATATTAAACAGTGATACAAAGTATTGCTTTTTGTACACTGTTCTCAGCCAGAGGTATCAGCCAGCCCTCATTTTACACATAATGGAGCTCACCTCAAGGAAAAAGATGAATAACACATGTTCTGCAGACCAGTGGAAAGATAACCACTGATCATATTATCTGGTAATTATGTTATGAGTATAATGCTTACTCTTTGATGCTTTTCCTTGAAACTCTTTCTGCCAACTCTCTTCTCGCCACACTGTATATCCCTAGGCTTCCATGGTAAAAACTCTCCTAGGATATAACCTTCAAGATATCCTGGTTATTCCTTTCCCTGATCTGGGTGGTATTCTATATAACTAGTAATGTGTAGCATTGAGGTGTCAACTCAACCACCTTCTGCAGATACTATGACATACAGAGATCCAGCTAAAAGGATTTTATTTTACTTCCATGCAACAAGACCTTTGTTAAAATTCCAATAGGTTGAGCATTTACTGAAACTGGTAATTTTTAAACTTAAGTTGGGGTAAATGCCCATTATGCAGAGTAATGCCATCACTGGGGAGTGTGAATGCAAGACTGAAGAATTAATAGCCATCCCTCAGACAGAGGACCAAGTACAGGGCTAACACTTTCTGGATGTTGTAACCAGAAAGAATGTGGCCATCTTCCAACTGCTTGCCTGCAAAGATGTACCTCTGCTGGCCAGGGGGCATGCCTTCTTTATCCTGGGTCTTGGCCTTCACATTCTCGCTGGGTTCCATCTTCAGGGTGATGGTCTTGCAGGTCAGGATCTTTATGAAGACTTATATTTTGACTGCCCAGTGAATGCAAAGATATTGTGAATCGCCATCACGTTGAGTAACTTCAATGCCAACATACTCCGACAACATAATGCCAGTCATCTCTGAAATATTTCCACTTATTTTGCCAATCTGCCCTTTTGTTCTTTGTTAGCTATCAAAGCTATTTTAATGGTCTATCCCTTCATCTCACATCTGCTCTCTTCGGCAGTATCTTACCTCCTCACTTTTAGTTCTCTGTTACCTTCAGTTTTTTAGGCATGTTGCCTCTGGCCCCTTTCCAAAACAAACTACAGGAAAAAATCAACACTAAACACAACTCACAAGGGTCCTATGAACTATAATACTATATTTAAAATATTCTGCATGGTATTCACAGCCCTTTATAGCCTGGCCCTGACCTATTAATTCAGAATTTATCTCTTATCCAGGTTTGGTTTTAATTTATCTTGTCACTGACCCATGGCTTACTAGATTAAAATTCTATCTAAACTCACCTTTGGAGTACTCAGTTACTTCTGCCTCCTGTGGTCACTTTGTATTTCTGTGGGAGAATTATCACATGTGTTTTAATAATTTGTGGGTTTTTGTTGGTTACTTTTACCCTAAGTGCTCACCTAGACCTATTCCTCAAAGTTGTCAGCTATGTCTTAAAACATCTTCATGTTTCAGATATGATGTTTACACCTAATAGGCATTCAATAAATGTTTATTGATAAATTAATGAATGTAATGATAGTTTGGTATGCTTAGTTAACTGATAATGTAAACACTTCTGATAATGCTTGGCACATACTAGGCCTTTAATTGGTACTCTTTTTTTCTCTGACCATGCACTCTCTCTCTTTAATTTTGGCATTTTTAAAGGTACCACTAGTTGAACAGCTCTTCCGCAAAGAGTTTGAACCATTTTTGAAGAAATGGTATCATACTATTGGATTAAGTGGTGATACCCAATTGAAAATATCATTTCCAGAAGTTGTCAAAACCTATGATGTTATCATCAGTACAGCTCAAATCCTTGAAAACTCCCTTTTAAACTCAGAAAAAGGAGAAGATGATGGTGTCCAATTTTCAGGTTGGTTGAAGTTGGAAAAAGAAGAATTAGTAATATTGATGATAGTAACAGAGGCTGTAGTAAATAATTTTCAAAATGTTGATTTAAAAATATTATCTCTGATTTACAGGTGCCTGGGTGGTTTAGTTGGTTAAGTGTCCGACTCTTGATCTAGGCTCAGCCCTTTGTCTCAAGGTCATGAATTCAAGCCCATGTTGGGCTTTATGCAGAGTGTGGAGCCTAATTTAAAAAAATAAACAAAAATAAAAAGATGATTTCTCATAGGATCATCTTTTTTTTTAAGATTGTATTTATTTATTCATGAGAGACAGAGAGAGAGAGAGAGAGACAGAGACAGAGACACAGGCAGAGGGAGAAGCAGGCTCCATGCGGGAGGAAGCCTGATGCGGGACTCAATCTTGGACGCTGGGATCATGCCCTGAGCCGAAGGCAGGTGCCCAACTGCTGAGCCACCCAGGCATCCCATAGATCATCTTTCATTGCTTAAGTTTTCCTTAAAACTGTTTACTTTCCTGGAGATACACAAAAAAATGAGATACATTTTTAATTAGATCACTTTATTTACATAAGAATACATTATTAAATCAAGCACCCACTGGACTTTTTATTACTCTTTATTTCTAGATACCAACAAGTTATTTTCATATGCTAATGGATACTGTTAGATATGCCATCATTTCCTTAGAATGAAATATAATCTTTTCTATTTTGTAGGGGGGAGGGAAGAAAAAGTGAGAGAAAGGGAAAGGAATATAGTCATTATAATACTTCTAATAATTAAATGCAATGTTAAAACAAAGCAAAGTGATCTCTGTTTAAATGGAATGGTTTTTATCTGACATAAAAAAACCCTCATCAACTTAAAATTGAATGTTTTATTAAAGAACAAAAGTGTAATCCTTATTAATTTGGGGGGAACAAAGCAGGGATTGAATTCTATCTCATAAAACTTATTACCTTTATAAATTTTCCAAAGCTAATCTCTTCAATAAGGATAATATCTAACAAGAATAGTTTCATAATTAATATGCATGGGCCTCTGGATTTACAGATGACTAGCATAGACATTGTCTACTTAAGAAGTAAGAGGTCTGTGCCATATTCTGCTCAAGAAAGGATGAGCAGCTCAGTTTACTAGCTACTAAAGGATGTCCCATAGCAGCCCAGTTTACTAGCTTTAAGGTACTTCTTTTCACTCTACCTTGCTGGTATGGACAAATGAACTACTTGGATTTTCTTTTAAGACTTTACCCTCATCATCATTGACGAATGTCATCACACCAACAAAGAAGCAGTCTATAATAACATCATGAGACGTTACTTGAAACAGAAGTTGAAAAATAATAAACTCAAGAAAGAATACAAACCAGTGATTCCTCTACCTCAGATACTAGGACTAACAGCTTCACCAGGTGTTGGAGTAGCCAAAAGGCAAGCTGAAGCCCAGCAACACATTTTAAAAGTAAGCCATTGACTTTATATGTAACGATGATAGCAACAACAACAATAACGAACCCTAAAGCAAATACTACGGCTTTTTGGGCTTTTTGAGTAGGATTAAGTCCAAGTGCCATTGAGAAAGAAGGTATTCTGTGATCATTAGTTAAGGGAAATCAATATGTTTTAGTTAAAGTAAATATATTCAATCTTCTACAAAACAGTAATATGCCTTAATAAATTACTATGGCACAGAAAGATATCACAAAAATTATGGAGTGTAGATATAATCAATGAAAAATTGGGACAAATGAAATACCTTATTTTAAATATCTACTCATGTTGTTAAACTTGATGATCCATCTGATACAGAAATGTGCTCAAACTATGAAAAATTTCTAATTTTCGAAATACTGCATTAGTTTCAAAATTGCATATTTTCTTCTGTGCCTTTTTTGTTCTGTGTGATTCTCAGATTCTGGGTAATTCAAATTAAATGACAAAACGGAGATATGAGAATCTTTAGTCGAGGTTGTCAGCTGACCCCAAATGATAACACCACATGAAGTACTATTGTTGATTTCGAGTGTTATGTCAATTCAGAGTAACCCAAGAAGTGTGTTAGCACAAAGGCAATTGCGTTTATATTATGAGTCCCTTACTTTAAGTTGAATTCAGTGAAATTCATGTAGAACAGACATAGGCACAATTATTTGTTCCAAGATATTTGGGAATTTATTATGGGATTAAGGACTAACATCAGTTTAGATCCAGGCATATCCTGGCTTTGGCTGCTCCTAGCTTTACATTGTCCTCGTTATGTGTAGAAGAGGGTGGTAATCTGATCCAAGGATGTCAAGCTGACCTTTAAAATGTCTTATGTAATATGGTTATCTCATAACCATTCTCTACTGATCTCTGTAATTTGCCACACTGTTTCCATGTCAGTTTTTCCACCTGGCAAATGGAATTTAAGGAATGAAAATAAATGCACTTTTTTTTCTGCAATTATACACTGACAAAACTTAGAAGCTTCTTTTGAGTCCATCGAGATAGATGTGTTGGTTTAGCAGATCCACAGTAAAGCGATATTAAAATGCTGTATTTAGTTAGTCATGGTCCCTATTTATTACATGAAAATGTTTCTACATTGAATCAATTGAAAAGGAAAAGTAAATATTTGAATATTAAAAAAAATCTCTTTTTCAGATATGTGCCAATCTCGATGCATGTACCATTATAACTGTGAAAGAAAATATCAATCAACTCAAAGGCCAAATGAAAGAGCCATGTAAAAAGTTTGCAATCGCAGATGACACCAGAGAAGTATGTACTTAAATTTTTATGTTTATTAGATTGAGAATACCATACTCAACTGAAAAATGCAAAGATTACTTTATACCATCTGAAGAATATTATCTTCAATTTTTAGCAAAATAAGTTACAGTTTTATTCTTTATTATTACTATTAAGCAACAAAACACTGCTGTGAATTCTCCCTTTTCAGGCTTCTTTTAGTTTTCCGGTTTATATGAAAAGTGGCTTGACTACATGAGGCCCATGGGGGTAAGGGTGGAGAGAGTTATATTGCTAAACTAGAGAGATTACTGTAGTTTATTTTATTCTTTTTACTTTCTTGGTGAATTTCAGGCCAGGTTTTTTTTTTTTTGACATTTCACAGAACCATTTTGTTGCTACCAGATTACAGTTGGTAATGATAATGGGAATCCTAATATTTTGCATATTTACTTTCTTAAAAAAATGCCGACACAGTAAAGAAATAAAATATTTACTTTAATGGTGCTTTTGCAAGGAGTATTTTCACTGATTATAAAAACCAACTGAGTTAGTTTGGACATTATGACCAGTGTGTATGGCAGTACTTTCTTTTGTAAAATATAAAAAAGCATGATAAATTTTAGCTCTATGTACTTGATAACAAAGGTAATCATTAAAAATCTACCTCAAAGGATGTTAGGATTAAGTGACATGAAATATGTATAATAGACAATATTGTATTTGAAATGTAGTAGGCACTAAACCAGTGTTAGTGACCAATCTCCATAGATTAATTTTTTTGAAGTTCTGAAGATGACTCCTATCTATTCCAGCTGAACTAGAACATTTGAATATACTTTATTATCCTTCATTTTTTGTTATCTGGTTTTACTTAATAAATTTAAAGGTATGTTTCTACTCATAATCATTTTTAAAACTTCCACAGAATCCTCAGGATATATTTTTAAAAGAAGTTGCCATCTTACCTTTTAACTTAATTTTGATATACTTTTTATTGAAGTATAATAGACATACAGAAAGGTACAACTTCATAAATGTACAGATTGCCGAATTGTTATAAAATGAATTGTTATAAAATGAATACACCTGTTTAATAAAAATCCAAATCAAGAGATAAAACATTTTCAGCACCCCCAAACCCCTCATTCCTCCTTCTAGTCACTTATCCCCCAAAGATAACTACTATTTTGTCTTCTAACACCAAAGATGGATTTTAACTGATTTTGAACTTAAAAGTGAAATCATATAGTATGCACTAACGAAGAGTGCATTTAAAACTCTCTTAACTTTTAAAAAAATTTCCAGTTAAATACAGCATTATATTAGTTTCAGGTGTACAATATAGTGATTCAACGTTTACACACATTACCTGGTGCTCAATTCAAGCCTACCTTTTAACTTTTTACTTTAGTAAAAATAATACTGAAACCAGTTCTTCAAAAGGTAATTTTTATGAAATTACATTGTAGGCTTTCTAAATAACTAGGGCATTGCTTTAATATATAAATATTTATTGGGGCAGCGTGGGTGGCTCAGCGGTTTAGCGCCGCCGTCAGCCCAGGGCCTGATCCTGAGACCCGGGATCGAGTCCCACGTCAGGCTCCCTGCATGGAGCCTGTTTCTCCCTCTGTCTGTGTCTCTGCCTCTCTCTCCCTGTTTCTCATTAATAAATAAATAAAATCTTTTAAAAAATATTTATATATTTAATACTTATATAATTCATGATATAATTTAAATAATTAATATTTACTATATATATAAAAAGAAATACATTTAAAATTATTGTTAGCACTCAACGTGCATATTATTCTTTAATTTTATTTTTGTAAAACTTTTAAAAGGGAAATTCTAGCAGCAGTACATGATGTTGGTATATGTATGGCTTAAGGATGGATTACTGAAAAATAAATGTACAAAGAGATGGTCAGGAATTAACTTGTTACTTTGTCTAGACCAAAGATTCTGAATTAAATTTATTGTAACATGGGAGTTATTTTAACAAAGATAATGCTATTTCTTTAATAATATGAGCATGTAAGAATAAGTGTATAATTTATTTTTAGGATCCATTTAAAGATAAACTTTTAGAAATAATGAACAAGATTCAAAGTTTTTGCCAAATGAGTCCAATGTCAGATTTTGGAACTCAACCCTATGAACAATGGACCATTCAAATGGAAAAAAAAGGTAATTTGGGTTTTGACCTAACACTTAGTTTATTCCAAGTTCATGCCAAGATTTCAGATGGATGTGTCATATATTCTCAACCAAACTGAAAGCAAATGGAATATCAAATGGAATTTCTGTGTTCGAAGTAGTACTAGGATGAACATGTTCTAATCCCTTATCTAAGGAAAGAAGCAGCAATCCATTAATTTTCTCTTTATTTCCAGTCTTTCACTTATTGTATGTTTAACATATTAAGATAGATATTAGTCTCTGCCTCCAAATACAAACTCAACCGCAATGTTTTTCATGCCATTCTTTGAGTCAGTATGGATCAGGACTCTATTCTTGCTGATACAGAGCTCAGGTTGCCAGTTTAGGGGCTGGGAAACTTTTAGAGCTGGAGGCACATTTGGAGGCCCATCTCAAAAACAGCATGAAGCTTATTTTTAGAGTCGTATCATAGACGTATTCAAGTCCACAGCACAATTTTCAGGGATGTGTTCTACCATTATTTCACTCTATGTAATGTATTCTTTCATAGCTGCACGAGAAGGAAATCGAAAAGAACGTGTTTGTGCAGAGCATTTGAGGAAGTACAATGAGGCCCTACAAATTAATGATACAATTCGAACGATTGATGCATATAATCACCTTGAAGCTTTCTATAATGATGAGACAGAGAAGAAGTTTGCAGTCCAAGAAGGTGATAGTGATGAGAGTGGTGAGGATGGTGACGGTGATGGTGATGAAGCTGAGGATGATGAAAAGAGACCTTTGAGACTGGATAGGACAGATAGATTTCTCATGGAGTTATTTTGGGGTAAGAATGTTTTTTTTTTGTTTTTTTTTTTTTTGTTTTTTTTTTTTGGGGTAAGAATGTTATGTTGATTTTATACTCTCGTGCATTTGCCTCAGGGTGTGAGCCTGTTGCTTCTCAAGAGCTCTCCAAAAGGCGCTCTCAAAATTATCTTTTATTTTGAAAGAAGAAATCCCAATCATTTTGGGGTTCTTTCTAATTGATGAGCTCAGATAAGCCATGAATTATATACTCAGAATCAGTCAGTTGGTCATCTGGTTTTATTGTCAACAAGACTGCAATACCTTTATTTATTAAGCTAGCCTGATCATTAGATACAGCATAAGATTAACTATAGTCCAACTACATATTCGTATCTCATTACATAAAGTCTCCCAGTGTAATTTATTCACATATTTTATAATTCAAACTAATTCTTTCTTAAAGAAAACAAGAGAATGTTGAAAAAGCTGGCTCAAAACCCAAAACATGAAAATGAAAAGCTGATCAAATTAAGAAACACCATAATGGAACAATTTACAAGGACTGAGGAACCGGCCCGAGGAATAATTTTCACAAAAACACGACAGAGTGCATTTGCCCTTTCCCAGTGGATTACTGAAAATAAAAAATTTGCAGAGGTAGGAGTCAAAGCCCATCATCTAATTGGAGCTGGACACAGCAGTGAGTTCAAGCCCATGACACAGGTGAAAACACCCTTCTTTACTTCTTCCCTTATTCTGTTATTACTCTTCCCAACTTAGTTGTAGTCTTTTTTCCATCAATTGTCTTGCCCTGCAATTCTCTTACTCACAAATAATTTTATGGAGGGGATCCCTGGGTGGCGCAGCGGTTTGGCGCCTGCCTTTGGCCCAGGGCGCGATCCTGGAGACCCGGGATCGAATCCCACATCGGGCTCCCGGTGCATGGAGCCTGCTTCTCCCTCTGCCTGTGTCTCTGCCTCTCTCTCTCTTTCTCTCTCTCTCTCTCTCTTTGACTATCATAAATAAATAAATAAAAATAAAAAAATAAAAAAATAAAAAAATAATAATTTTATGGAATGGAACACTTGTTCTTAAAATATGAGTGAATCACAATCTAATCTGTGATGTCTGATAAGCTAAGAATTGTGTTAGGAGTCACTTCTTTCATATACTTGGAGGAACCTTCAAAATCGAGTTTCCTTTGCAAAAATGATTGACATTTAAACTTGGTAACAAAATGGAAAAATGATTACGATATAATATCAAGTGGAAAAATCAAATCCCAACAAAAATATGTGCATTATAATTAGAAAAATGTAGAATATGTTTGCATAGGATGAGATCTGTAAGGCAACTTGGAAAAATGAAGACATTTCATGTGTTAGAGATTTGGGACTATAAGCGATTTTCTTTTCCTTTTTAAGATTTGTTTTGTGTTGTTTTTGTTTCATTATACTACTTATGTGCACAATAAAACCCATGGGAGAGAAAAAAAGACACTTGTAGACATTATAAGCGTGGCTTGTTAGAATAAAATGTTCTTCTGAAGTCATATTGACCTTGAGTCTTGCTAGACAAGACTATTATACTCATCAAAATTCAGTCCAATGGAGGAAATTAAATCTGTTTTAGGATTTACTGAAGAAAAAAGTCATTCTTGAAATTTCATGCAATATATTTACTGCACATACTCAGTTAAAGTTGTCTCTAAAATTTATACCAGAGAAAGAAAGCATTGTTTTCCTTGGGTAAGGAGCTTACTTTCTCTTTTGTGATGAGAGCCAGTTTCCTTTTTGCCATAGCTTTCAGGAAGCTCACAGGCAAAACTGAAGTTCAGTCTCTCTGCCTCTATGCTAATTCTTACAAGTAGTACATCTATATTTTTCTACTCCCGTTTTTGAGTTTCTATTATATTAGCTTTAGTGTTATAACTTTGGTTATACGTGGCTTCAGATCCGCTTTGAAAAGAGGTGAGGTACAAAAGGAAAGTATGTTGTCAAACTACTTTTTGCTCCTTAGCTCTTTCAGATTTGGGGGCTACATGCCAAAATATAGAACACACCTTTTTCTTATGCCCCACATCCTCTTCTTGTGAACAGAGTTGGTCTTACTCATTGGAAGAGGGAGTCAGCATTTACTTGATGTGATTTGAGGGTCTAACTCTGTGTCTGAAATTCTCATTATTAAATTTACTCTTTTTTAAAGATTTTATTTATTTATTTGAGAGAGAGAGAGAGAGAGAGAGCATGACCTGGGGGAGAGAGAGAGAGAGAAAGCATGACCTGGGGGAGGAGCAGAGGGAGAGGAAGAATCAGACTCCTGGCTGAGCAGGAAGCCCAGCACAGGTGGCCCTCCACTGAGCCACCCAGGCATTCCTAAAGTTACCTTTTTGAATAGCAGGCACTTCTGCTGAAATCCAAAGGCATGGAAGATTTTATTAGTGGACATGAGTGCGAGAGGGAGAAATTATCAGAGAAGACTGGAGAGAGGCTTTTCTGCACAATTCTCCAGCCTTTAGGACTCAAAAAAAAAAAAAAAAGACACACCACCTCTAAGAAGAAAGGGAAGAGGGTGGGAGGACACACTGTTGGTCTGACATGTTTATTTTTATTTTTGTCTAATGTTTAATGTTTGGGGATAAAACATAACAGAAATCTGTACAGGCTGACAGGAACAACAGTTTTGATGAGAGTGGTTCTAAGAACAAAACCACACTGGCCATATCAGGCTAGGTTTATGCTCACCCACTCATCCTATGCAAGGACCAGAGTGCTTGTTTTATTTCTTTACTTATATTAAGTTTGAAAATTCAGAGTTTTTTCATTGAATTATAGTTTTTAAAAGTCTGTTTTGAATAACTTGTTATTTCATTTTTATTTACTCTTCTCTCTGAACACATAATATATTTACCTCCTTCAGAATTAATGAGCTTTAGGACACACCAGTGCTCTCCAGCCTTCTTGCTCCCTCCCGGGAGAAAGCCAATGTTTTTGGTTTCTCACATGTCCTTCCAGACATATTCCATAGGTTTCACGCTTGAGTGACTCTTATAGTGACCAAATGTGGCATAGAGTGTGTTATTTTTTCTGTGACTCAAAATTCAATGATCTCAAAAAGTGTCCCCGAATCTCATTTTCTGGATATTAACAATTCTGAAGTTAACATAGTGAAAATCACAGCCCATTCTAGTTTCTCATTGCTTTGACCCTCTTCTCCACTGAAAGCATCTCTTTTTCCTCCCTCCCAAGTCATCCATCAGTTTATTTCCTTGGCATAAATGATGGTCTTCCCACTTCCAGACTGGATGATGGAAATATTTTTGTTATTGTGTGGTAATCCCAGATTGGAAATCAAATGTTGTCTCACCATCATGTCTTTGTTCAATGCCAAAAACAGATGGCAGTGAATCCGTGTATGATCTAATCCTTTGATTTGCACTGACCAGTTGCAATTTATTATTTCTTCTGCTAATTAGAAGATTTTTAATGTGTTTAGCATCACAAAATTTAATTTATTAAACTGTTTCTACAGAATGAACAAAAAGAAGTCATTAGTAAATTCCGCACAGGAAAAATAAATCTGCTTATCGCTACCACAGTGGCAGAAGAAGGTCTGGATATTAAAGAATGTAATATCGTCATCCGTTATGGTCTCGTCACTAATGAAATAGCCATGGTCCAGGTATGTTTAATACCTCTAATAACTTGATTTTTTAATTTTGTGTTATTAGTTTGTTCTCTTTTAGCAAAGCAGCACAGACCATTTTAAAAATGTATCTATTCTCCTTCTAAAGGAGAAATCGTTTTGCACTGTATACAAATATCAAATCATTACATTGCACACCTGAAACTAAGAGTGTTACATGTCAATTATACTTCAATTAAAAGAAGAAGAAATCTTGAAGAGCTGCACACTACTGCCTTTTATGGTGTTGTTTAATTCAGATGATGATGACAGATAACTGTCGTATTTCCAAACAACTCTTCTTGGGTTGTTATTTCTGTGTCCCAAGACTCTTCAGAAACATGACACTAGCCCATCTATAAGAGTTGAAGAGGCCTCCTAATTCCTAGGATGTCTGTGAGCTCCCAGCTGACCAGAAATCTGAAGAGCAGTGTCCCTAAAATGTCTGACAAAGTAATATGCTCAAAAGTTTGGGAACCCTGCTATTTCTGCCTTTTCCTCCCTATTCTTGCAATTTTTCTCTGTGTTTGAAAATTTTCATCATAAGAAGTTGGGGGAGGCATAGTTATACATATAAAACAAAAGTGAAGTATACTAATTTCCGTTTAATTTCGCTTTACCTCTTACCTACACTGTCTTAACAATATAATTGTTACCTTTCATTGAACATGTATGGGAGTTGTGCCGGTTAATACCAATAATATTCCTCCTATATCATTAACTAAAATCTCTTTTTAAAATATATAAAATTGCTTTCTTGACTGGAAAACAAGTCATGGAATATTAAGATAACCAGATAGCCACCAAATTAGGAAGTAATTGTATTTCAAGAGTTACTTTGTTAGCAGTTTATTACACCAAATACATTTTATAGAGATGGTGTTATAGTTGGTCGTTAGGTTCCTGGTTAAGACCATATTTTCTGTTACTCAAAATGTACCTAAATATCAATTTTTAAAGGGGACTATAGAAATTTATCACCATGTTAAGCATGTTTTCATGGGAAATGTGCTCAAAATCCAATATAGATACCAGGAGCAGACCTGCATTCTCAACAACTCTAGTGTCAAGGTCAGAGATGCCCCTTCTTTCTATCCATCCCTCCTACTAGGCTGGAGGAGTGCCTTCACAGTCCAAATCAATGATGCTGGCTTTTAGGATTGAGAGAAGTTTCCAGGGACAGGATGGTCTTGTGTAACTCGGGGTCTTGAAGGATGGTGTGGTAACCTAACCATCATTGCTCTAGAACATTGTTTGTTCATTATAGTGCAGTTTGAATTTCAAATAACTGACTTATAAAAAATGGATAATAACTAACATTACTGACAATAGAGAAATTACTTAAAGACTGGGACACTGAGCATTGAATACCATTCCAGGCCAAAAATGAGAGCATTCACAGAAAGACATGACCCTTCATTAACTTGATTTCTTTATTTTTCTCAGGCCCGTGGTCGAGCCAGAGCTGATGAGAGCACCTACGTCCTGGTTGCCCACAGTAACTCAGGGGTTATTGAACGTGAGATAGTTAATGATTTCCGAGAGAAAATGATGTATAAAGCTATAGACCATGTTCAAAATATGAATCCAGAGGAGTATGCTCGTAAGGTATTGTTTTTGGACCTCTCTGAATTTTTCACTTTAAAGAGTCTGCAAGTGGTTGCCGCTGATAGCTTTGTGGCTAAGTCTCAAGACAGAAATTGTGCTAAATTTTAAGTTCCAGTTGGATGAGCCATGTTTAATCCAGATTCACATACAAAGAATTAGGACCGATGAGGGCAGAAATTGTCAGGCCGCTGTTCCAGTGAAACCAACCATAACCTTTGAAGATATAAATTTAGTCTGTCCTTGATCAGAAAGACTAGTATAGCTCACCCATTCAAGCCAACCTGGTAATTTTGGTTTGGTGCAATCTGTTTGTATGGGCACAAGTTTTTCATTCTAGAAATATTTATGAAGTGCCTACTGTGTGCCAGGTAACATTCTAGAAAGAGAGAACATGGCAGCAAAAAACACAGATAGAACCCTCCTGTATGAAGCTTATATTCTAGAGTATACATAATGAGATTTGAGGAGGAGAAACAATAAGCAAAACTGAAGCAAGAAATGTATCACATAAGGATAAATGCTACAGAATTAGAATAAGACAATATGAAACAAGTCATTAGATGAGTACTCTATAGATTGGGTATTTGGGGAAAGTCTTGTAGGAGGAGT